>NC_090989.1:268043766-268346796 GCF_041146395.1 Eulemur rufifrons
TTTAAAGATACACGCATGCCCCAGATATTGCATGGGGCATACACAGACTAAAAAATGTATTTGTCATTTATCTGAAATTCAAATTTAAATGAGCATCCTGCATTTTTATTACCTAAATCTGGCTGCCCTGTGGCAGAGGTGTCAGTGGCTCCTGTAGGGGCTGATTTAGTGCCATGGTTTCCAACCTTCGCTCGCTCTCCCTCACCCTGAGCCGGGCGCCTGCCACTTAAGCAATCTGCGTCCCTTGGATTACCCAGCATGCCACTGGCTCCAGCCTCACCCTAAGCAGTAACATCCGTGAAATCAGGGGTTTGCTGTGCCAGTCACATTTCCCTCACGCCTGTTAAGTAAATACATCCCCACCAGGCTGGTGTGAGGCAGCGTGGAGCTCTTCTGCAATCTAGCCGGGAACAGCCGGAATATGGGAGTCACACTTGGGAGACCCCAACCTCCTGGGGGACGTGGGCCCATCTTCCCAATCTCTTCAATCCTCTTCTGCCTCTTCCTCCTCCAGGGCCTATTTTCAAGCCATTTCTAGGCAGGCTTAGCTTCAGGGTCTCCACGAGGCCCTCCCCAGCTTCTGAATTGATCTAAGTTATTCCCATTTTTCTGTGCCTAGATCGCTCTCATTTCTTCTACTTGTTGGGAAGCTTCCCTGGGTCCAGAATGAGGTCAGGATAGCTGCCTGCCTGCTCGCTGTGATTTAGAGCTCACAGGCCACTTTCAAACAAGTCCAGCATCTCCCCTGCTGCCCACAGCAGCCCGGGGGGCGGCCACCGGGGTGTGCAGTCCCACCATCCACTGCAGCCCCGAGTTTTAAAGCCAGGCAACCGTGACAAAGTAGCTGAATGGCCCTGCACAGCTCTCAAGTACACGTTGAGTCTCAGTTTTCTCACCTGGGAGATGGGTGTGACACTACCAACAGTTCCTGGGCAGCTGTGAGAATGAAACGGGACCACCCCATATGGAGACAGAGCCTGAGACAAGCAAGGGCTTTTGATAGCTCTTCATTCGCTTCCCTTCCAAAGGGAGATGGGTTCAGAGATGTCAAGAGGCCTGCTTGATGTGAACCAGCATTTGAGCACAACCGTCTCATCTGCTTCCTACCACCCTGAGCCACCTTCACCCCAGCACCGCGCTGGCACACGGGAGATGTTTAGTAGATGGTGAGCAGATGGGGAGACCTGTCCTTCCTCCTCTCTCGGTCTCACTTCCATTCGTCTCCCCTTTTCCCTTGGTTTGTGCAACGTGAATTTGGAGGTGGCATGTTTAAAGGTCTCAATCTTGCTCTTTCCCAAAGAAACACTAAGAGCTCTATTTGTTCATTGCAATCTGGCTTTTTCCTACCCACTGAAGCCAACTCGAAGTTGGATGACATATAAGTAAACAAGGCAAAAAATAAAGAGGCAAAGATGCCGCCTCTGTCAGGGCCTTCCCAGGGGCCTCCTGCAGATGGGGAGACCGAGGCCCAGACAGGACAGGGACGTGCCTAGGACCGCAGAGCGAGCAGTGGCAAAGCCCAGACCCTGGGGCTAACCGTGACAACGCTCACACCCCCCAGAACTCACTGGGACGGGACACGCTGGGGAACGGAGAGACGGGCGCAAAGTGTGATCGAGCATCTAATATTGCACAGCCCTCGCGGGCGCTGACGGGGAAGACACGGAAGGATAAACGAATAAAGGTGGCTTGACGTTATTTGTCACCACGGGCGTCCTGTTTATCACCGGTGATGGAGGAGGGCGGCCCGCGGAATGTCCTTCATTTTGAAGTGGAGGAAAGACTCCTCTGTCATCCAAAGCCTGCCGAGTGACAGGCTCGTGTTCTGGACGCCCCGAGGAGAGTGTGAAGGGGCTTCGATGAGGACAGGACGCTGATTTCCCCTGAGCTTGGCCAGCCACCGGGAAGCAGGGAACTCGCGTCCCTCGGGTCTGACGGGGGCCCGGGGCGTGGAGGAGGAGGCCCTTGGAACAGCGGGAGCACTCAGCCAGCCTTGGTGAGCGAGCAGTCCCCCCTTACTCTCTAAGAGACCAGAGGAAAATAATTTTACCATTCTAAGCCCTCCTTCCCTCCAAATGGGAACAAGACCACCAAAGGCTAGTGTGTTACGCAAACTATGCAAAAGGCCATCTGGCTCTGAGCACAGACCCCGGAGTCTAGGTCTAATCCCAGACTCTGCCACCTGCTCACTGTGTGACCTTGGGTAATTTACTTAACTTCTCTGTGCCTCAGCTACCTGCTCTGGAAAATGGCGCCAATATCAGTACCTACCTCATAGGTGAGTTAATACACTTAACCATCACATCCCCAGCACCTAAAACAGTGTCTGGCACAAAGTAGATGCTCAATGAATATTTACTGAATGGACATATGGAAACTCTTGTAAAAGAATATTTAGTATACAGTAGGTGCTCAATAAATGTTAGCTGCATTTCTGGAAGGCAGCTAAGCTCACCACTATACCACCAACGCACTTTAGCTGCATTTTTAAAAACCCACGCTTACCCCTGATGTCACCCTCAATCACTCACCAATTAAATCTTGCAATTCTGTCTCCTCGGAGTCTCCCAGAGCCACCCCCACCCCCCGCCTTTCCGCCAGCCTCCTGCCTGGGCCCTGCCTCTACACGCTGACCACACCCATGAAGCACAGACCGCCATCCCCATTTTACAGATGTGGAGTCTGAGGCCGGGCAGTAAAGTCCTCAGAGCTGGGATTTGGCCTTCGTTCTGCCAGCCAGCAAAACCCCTGCTCGAGCCAATACGAACCTGTCCTTTAAGAAAAGCCAGCCCACCTTCCCTCCACGTCTGATCCTTCTTGGCCCTGGGCTCCATGCCATGCACACAGTAGGCGCTATATGCATGCCTGATGAAGGGAATTAGCGAGAAGAACCCGTGGCAGGCAGCAGGAGCTCCCTCTCCAGAGGTTGTCGGAGAGAAACCCGCCAACAACTCGACCCTCGTGCTGGGCCTGGAGCTGGGAATCCACCTACGGGGCCGTGTGCAGCAGCGCCCGCCATGCTGGGCAAGGACTCTGAGGGAAGCCAAGTTCAGGGCCACGGGCACCACCCTCCCAAGGCTGTACTGAAATGGCTTTTGCAGCTTCAAGCCAGGACCCCACTGATTGCGGCATTACCACAATGAAAATTCAAATTCTATTAAGAGTTTTACAGCAATTATGAATCTTTAATAGTTTTCCATGTCAGGTGTAAAACTTTAATGGGCTGGTTTTTTTTTTTTTCATTCAGTACGTGTGAACCATGCAGTTTTGATGAGACAGCATTAGTTTTTTGCAACAGAAGTCAGTAAACCTTGTTCATATTTTAATAAATTAAAAAGATGAAGGTGAACCCTAAGAAGGTCTCTGGAGCAAGCTCGGGTGAGGGCTGGGTCTGGGCGGGCTCGTCACACAACCCTCCGTGGTTCAGAGCTCTCACAAGGCAGAATTGACCAGAAATGCCGCAGGTGGGACCGGCAAAGCCGCTGACTCCCCACACGGCCCCTGCTTCCTTCTGGTCCCTTCTGCCACGGGCAGGTCTGTCTTGGTACCTGTGTGCTCCTTTCACGACATGGGCAGCCCCCCCGAAGGCCTGCTCAAACCCCCAGAAGTCATCAATGCAGAAACCAAAGCTAGCGCGAAGTCATACCCTGAGTCCAGGTCAGACCTAGGTGGAGAGGCCAGACCTGCGTCCCTCCCCCAGGAAAATCTGGCTTCCAGAGTAAACACAGAAATGACAGGGGCCAAACAGAAAGAAGGACAATGATGGACCCTGAGTGCCTTGCTGAGGCCAGCTACCTTGTACAATTTAGCTCTGAACTTCATACGCACCACACGAGGCACGGAAGGTTCCCTATTTTACAGGTGATGGCAGTGAGGCTCAGAGAGGTGAAGTCACTTGCCCAAGGACACCCAGCAAGCAAGCAGCAGAGCAGCATTTGGAGCTGGCCTGACTGCTATCAGCTACAATGACTCAGAGGCATTCTGAACCAGCACTGCCCAGAATTTTCTGCAATAATGGAAATGTTCCAGAGAGTAGCCACTGCTATTTAAATTTAAATTAAATAAAATTAAATGAAAAATTCACTTCCTTAGTCACACGAGCTCCATTTTGATAGCCACTTGTGACTAGTGGCTTCCGTCCCGAACAACACAGTTCTAGACACAGCCCAAGATGGAACCCCTGACCTGTTCCCATTCCTTCCTCCAAGCCTGATCCCCCTCCAGGGCTCCCCATTTCAGAGCTCAAGCCTAAACCTCCAAATCCACTGGCTCTGTCATAAACCCACTGGATTCTACCTTCCCTTCCAAAGGGACCCTCCACCTCTACTACCTCCACGCTGGTCCCGGCCATCACGGTCTCCCACCTGGACCACTGCCGCAGCCTCCTTAGCGGCCTCCCTGCCTCCGCTTTCACCACCCCCTCTAATACCGTCCCTACATAGCCGAGAGACTGACATAAACCACACATCTGATCTTGTCACCAACCCACCTCCCATCTTCCTCCAAAATTCAACCACATTCGTCATCTCTCAGCTCACTGAAGAGATAGAGCCCTTCCCCTCTCTGCAGATGCTGTTCCTCTGCCCCAAACACTCTCCCCTCCATTCGTCACCTGGATAACACCTACTCAACCTTTAGGTCTTGGCTCCAATGACACCTCTTCCATGAAGCCCTCTGACCGCTCCCTCCAAGGCGGGTGTCACCAATCTTCATCAGGGCCCCCTGCAGCACCTCCCCCCAGTTGGAGATCATGCTGGACTACAGGCGTTGAGTTCAAAGCCAGCGTGCTGCAGCCCCCTTGAACGGCACACGGGAGGCACCCAACAAACGCCTGATGGAATTCGTGAAAGACTGAATAAGTGATTAAATGAGTGAACAAGCAAGCCAGTCCCCGGCTGGTTCCGGTTTCTGCAGACACACAGGAGACATTTTTCCATTTATGTAAAGGTTAAGTGTGACAAGGCCAGGGAGTGTAGGGAGGCTGGGTACATTGCCACCCAGCTCAACAGACTGCGGCAGGGAAAGAGCATCCAATGTTTTCAATCAAAGGGAAGGCAAAGAGGTAAAAACACAAACTACAGCGTGTTTTGATTTTTGTTTTTTGGCGTTTTTTTTTTTTTTTTTTGGCTGGAATCATATTCTGGGAAATGGTGCACATTTAATCTAGCCCCTCATTCTGGAAGAAGGAACACTGGGGTGAGGGGTAGAAGAGGGGTGTCACAAGTTCAAGCCCTCCCAGTCAGTTGCAAAGCTGGCCCGGAACCCAGCCTGCTCATCCACCTGCAAGAATCAGCAAGTTCTCAAGTTCAAGTCCACAGCCTTCCTAGACACAATGGTGACCAGTCGGAAGATAGGATGGAAGGGAAACCCCATTTGTAATAGCAACAGCAGAGGAATAAACTTAGGAATAAACTGAACCAGAACTGTGCAACACCTACGTGGAGCAAACGTCACACACTCCTCAAACACTCAAAGTGGACCCCACAATAGAAAGTCCCCTGTTCTTGGCAAGGGTTGAACATCATCCAGATATCAGTCTCTCTCAGCTCACTTATAAATTGAACATTATCCCAATAAAAACACCAACAAGATTTTGTTACATAAATCAATATAAAAATTCATGCAAAAAAATTGAAATATACATGGAGGAACCTTCAATGCCTATTACTAAGGGGAAGAAGCCAGTCTGACAAGGCTGCACACTGCAGGGGTCCAGCTATGTAACCGGCAAACTGATGGGGACAACAGAAAGATCAGTGGCTGCCCGAGGCCCAGGGAAGGGGGATTAAGTAGGGCACAGGGATTTGTAGGGAGGTGACACTCTTCTGTATGACACTGTAATGTTGGCTATGTGACATTCCTAATCTAGACTATGGACTTTAATAATAACGTCATCAATATTGGCTGGTCAATTGTAACAAATCTACCTCTTATGCACGAACGCAAGATGCTAAAAACAGGGGAAACTGCATGGGAAGGAGGTATATGAGAACTCTGTAGTTCCTGCCCAATTTTCCCATATTCCTGAAACTGCTCTTAAAAAAATCTATTAATTTTTAAGACTAAAATAGTAATTTTATTTAAATATAAGAAAAAATTAAAATATAAAAATTATGTTCTTATTTAAAAAGAATAACAATTTTTTAAATTAAAAAAAATAAAAATGCAAGCATAGCTATGCAAACCCTGATACCGAAGAGCTACCACAGGCGCTGCCAGATGCTCAGGCCTGCGCTGAACCCTCAGTGATTCCACCGTGCGGCACTGACTCACGAGCAGATACACAGACGGTGGACCAGACCAGAAATAGGCCCAAGGACACGTGGAATTTGAGTGGATGACAAAGGTGGCACTGCAAGGCACTCTGGCAAAGACAGACTGTTTAATATGTAGTACTAGGATAAATGGGCAGCCATTCAGAAAAAGATAAAATATCTCACACCCTCCACAAGGATACCCGCCAAGCAGATCAGAGACCTAAAGGGGAAAAAATGCATTTATAGGTATTCAGAGAAAAATGGATAAATTCTTTCATACCTGGGGCATCAGGAAACATTTTTAAAACTAGAATTTGGATTCAACAAAAGAAAGGATTGACAATAAAACTAGATAAAAAATTTAAAAACTTTTGCGCTGAAAATGACTCTCTAAGCAAAGTCAAAGAAAATTCAGTTACGGGCTGAATGTTTGTGTTTCCCCGCCCCCCGCGCCCGCTATCAAATTTATACCATTACCCTCAATCTGACTGTATTAGGAGACAGGGCCTGTGAGGAGGGAATAAAGATTAATAGGGTCGTAGGGATGGGGTCCTAATCCAACAGGGCTGGTGCCCTTAGAAGAAGATGAAGAGACCCCACAGTTTTCCCTTAGCCTGGAGAGGACACTGTCAGAGGTGAGGCATGAGGACAGTTGTCACCAGGAACTGAACTGGCCGGCACACGGATCTTGGACTTTCCAGCCTACAGAAATGTGAGAAAATAAATTTCTATTGTTTAAGCCACTCTGTCTCTGGTATTTTAGTGAGCCTGAGCTGACTGAGATGCAGGGAGAGAACGTTTGTAATATATATCACCGGTAAAGGGCTAATTAGCTCTAATGTATAAAGAATTCTTAAGTTTTAGGGGGAAAAAAGATCCAAAATCCTGATAGCAAAAGGATATAATAAGAGGCATGAACGAGTTACAAAAAGGACATAAGAAATGTCCCCTAAATATATGAAAAGATGCTCAACTTCACTCATAATGAGAACATTTCAAAAATAAAGCTATATCACGATACCATTTCTCATCTGGGTGTGGTGGCTCTCGTCTGTAATCCTAGCACTCTGGGAAGCCAAGGTGGGAGGATCACTTGAGCTCAGGAGTTCGAGACCAGCCTGAGCACGAGTGAGACCCCATCTCTACTAAAAAGAGAAAAATTAGCTGGGCGATGCACAAACACTTACAGATCATATATGGCACCATTCACGGTTGAGAGAAGTGTAAAGAAATGTACAGATGTGTATTAAATCATAATTGCATAAAATTAACTGTAGTACAACCTGTACTACTATAACAATTTCGTAGCTACCTCCTATTGCTATTGTGGTGAGCTCAAGTGTCAGGAGTATACGCTTAAAACACCATGTGACGCTTGTCATCTCTGGATGAGCAGTTCATCTCTCCGGTAAATTGCATCTTGCAGTAAAAAGCGATCTTTCACGTTCTCACATATTTTCATCGTGTTTAGTGCAACATCGTAAATCTTGAATAGCACCATGGTACCCAAACGAAGTGTCACCGTTGATGCTGCAAGTGCTCCCAAGAAGCATAGAAAAGTCCTGACAGTGCAAGAGAAAGCTGAATTGCTTGATAGGTACTGTAGCTTAAGGTCTGTAGCTGCGGTTGCGCATTTCGGGCGGACAATTCATCTTGTAAACAGATGATGTAAACTTACGGTATTGATACATACAGTACCGTGCTGTAAATGTATTTCCTCTTCCTTAGGAGTTTCTATTTGCTTTCTCTAGCTTAATTTTTGGTAAGAATACCATATATAACACATATAACATACAAAATATGTGTTAAACGGCTGTTTTATGTTATCAGCAAGGCTTCCAGGCAACAGTGTGCTATTAGTAGTTAAGTCAACTGTGGGGGTGGATAGCGCCCTAGCCCTTGGGTTGTTCAAGGGTCAACCATACATACAAATGTAGGCACGTACATTTCCTAGCTATGTCCACCAAAAGGCCTGTAAGTAATGACACCCCAGTAGCAACAAGCCCATCTGACCCCCAGAATTTGATGTCTAAGTGCCATTCCCCACTGAAGAGTCAGGGCCCAGCTGGTTCCAAGGCTGGGGTAAGAAAAGTACAAGATGAACCTGAACCATCTTCTTGGGCCAGAACGTAAGGAAGTGCTCAAAGAATGACAGCTGCGTGTCAAAAGGACACAGGAGCCAGCTGGAAGAGACTGCCATACCCAAATCTGGGACACTTTGAGTATCAAAATAAAGAATGCCAATACTGGATTATAACCTAACACACTAAATCAATAAATAAGAGGACAAAGTTCTTTTCCATAGCAAAATGCCAATTGAATTTTTAAAAATTTTGCAAAACACCAGAATCAGGCCAAAATAGTAGGTAAAAGTTTGATGAGAACCAGGATATTTACATTCTCAAAATATCACCCGCAAATTATTCATTAATTATAAAAGGAAAAATAGTAATTTCAGAGTACAGAAACATGGCAGACATTACTGATCCAAGTGAGGGATTACCCTCACTAATGACAGGACAAACTGACACCATGGGACCCACCGATGACCCAGCACCAATGCTGCCAAAATGCATAACCTGACCCAATCATAGGAAACATCAGACAACACAGATAGAGGAACACGCTACAAAATAATGAGCCAGAGTTCTTCAAAAATACCAGTGTCATGGAAAGATAAAGAAAGGCTGAGGAACTGTTCCAAATCAAATGAAATGAAACAGTCAAGAAAACAAAATGCAAGGCGTGATCCTGGACTGGCTCCTGGACTGGAAGAAAAAAGAATCGCTATAAAAGGACATTATTAGGACAACTGGCAACATTTGAGGCTATGTAGATTAGATAAGAGTATTGTACTGATGCTAAATTTCCTGATTTTGATCATTGTTCTGTGGTTATATTAAGTGAATGTCCTTGTTCTTAGGGGAAAAAAATATCAGAGTATTTAGCAATAAAGGGACATGAAATATACAACTCCAATATTTCAGAGGGGAGAAGAAAAAAACAGAATGATAAAGCAAATGTGGCAAAACACGAAAAATGGGTGAATCCAGGTGAAGGGTATATAGGAAAGAGTTCTTTGCAGTATTCTTGCAACTTTTGTGTAAGTTTGAAATTATTTCAAATCAAAACGCTTAAAAAACAACCCCCCAAACTTCCAAGTCCAGTCCACTGCAGGGAGCATCAGACATCAGAGACTAAGGTGTGTTTCCCTTTCTGTGCTTCAAGGTCGTAAGGAAGGAAGTGGACCTCCTCTTCCAAATGCATTCGAACCCTCCAAGTGTCGCCAAGCAGAAAGCAACACAGTTGAGTCCAGCACAGGCGAAGGAAGGTGATTTGACAAGAGCCCAGAGCCAGGGCTATAACAGGTGTTGGCGATATAGCATGCATAGCCTGAGTTTCCCATAGCTGCTGGGACAAAGTACCAGAAACTTAAAAGAACACAATTTTATTATCTTACAGTTCTGGAGGTCACAAGTCTGATTCACTGGGTTAAAATCAAGATATCAGCAGTGCTGAACTTTCTGGAGAGTCTAGAAGACAATCTATTTCCTTGCCCTCTCCAAGCTTCTAGAGCAGGGGTGGGGGAGCTGTGGCCTTCTGGGTCCTTAAATGTGGCCTTTTGACTGAGTCCAAATTTTACAGAACAAATCCTTTTATTTTTGTTAATACATTTTTTGTTCACCTTTTATATTTTTATTTTATTTTTAAAATGAACATATTTAAAATACCAAAGAATAAAATGTTTCAACGAAATAATCCTCCCGGATTGACCAGCACAATTAGAACATTTGTAAGCCAAAAGGGCTATGTGGACAGCTGCTATGCTCATGATTTAGTTCTAACCTCCCCTGCCTGACTGGCGCCACTACGACACGAGGCTGGCTGGCCAGAGTTTATGAGGGTCGAGTATGCCAGTCTGTTATCAGCTTTTGACAACGGTGCACTGTGTTTCTGTTTGAAGTGGAATTTGTGAATAGTTGCATGGCTCAACAGTATTTTTTTAAATTCTGTCTGCTTAATAGCCCATTGCATCAAAGAAGACCAAGAGACTGCTGAAGGAAGAAAACAGATTTTTTAATGAGGATTGGGAATTGCAATATTATCTTGTTTCTGCTAAAGATAAGATGATTTGCTTGCTTTGGGATACTGCAATATCAACATTAAAGAGATTCAGTGCTCATCAGCATTATAACACTCATAAGAACCACAAATATTTTAAATTACAGGAAGAAGTGAGAAAGGCTGTATTGCAGAAATTAAAAGATGAAAAGCAAAAGCAAAGGCAATTCTTTCAAGCAGCAATAAGACCTGGAAATAATGCCACTGAAGCAACTTGTAAAGTAGCTTATATACTTGGGAAATAAGAGAAGCCATTCAGTGATGTACAAATTGTGAAAAAATGCATTGTCAAAGTTGTAGGATGCTTAGACCCCGATAACATTTCCAACAGCTGCCTCCTTCAAGGAGAGCCATAACTGATCGGCAGCATGAAATGGCTTCAACTTAACAGAACAACTTCATGCAATACTTCAAAAGGAAAATATATATTATTCAATCACTTTGGATGAATCAACTGATACTACTGACTTGGTGCAGGTTTTATATGTCATTCAGGCCATAACGGAAGATTTTCTTTGCTATGAAGAGTTACTTGCTTTGGTCACTCCTGCAAATGGAACATGGGGAATAGATATCTTCAACAACTTTCAAGACAAATGCTGTGAAGTTGGACTGAATTTGGTAAATTCAGTCAGTGTATTTACAGACGGTGCACCTTCCATGACAGGAAAACATGAGGCTTTATTTGCACAGATTAAAAAAGTATTAACAGATCCAGATGCTCTCATTTCTTTTCATTATATCTTGCATTAGCAAAATCTCTGCGCTAAAGCTAGTATTTTAACTGACACTTTGCAACAAGTTAGAAGTATTGTTAACTATATTAGTGTAAATGCAACACTGTATCGTCAGTTTTGTAACATGCTAAAGCCGAAGATGAGGTATTCAGTGTGGATTTGCTGTATCATTCTAAACTGTGTTGGCTATCTCAGAGACAGGGGTTGGCCAAAATTTCATCTCTGTGAGAACAGGTGGTTAAATTTCATGAAGAACAGAATCAGCAATGTGAATTATTAAAAACAGATTTCTACAGGAATGAAGCATTTCTGTGTGATATGTCAAAACGACTTGAATATTTCTTTGCAAGGTAAAACTGATTCTATATAGGATATGTGGCAAAAAATCCAAGCATTTTGCAAAAAGTCTTTTTTCAAAACACTTCTTCTTCAAAAGGAAATTTCGGATGAACAGTTTCCCCAGTTAGCAAAGGTCATCAATGAGCAGGATGATATATGCGAATCATCTGAAGAACATGCAGCTGTTGCAGACTTATTAATTGGAGAATACAGTGAAAGGCTCACTGACTTTGAGAATTATAACATCACACTCAAATTAGCATTTCGGCCTCACCTAGTTGATATCATGAAGGCACCGAAAGAACTACAGATGGAATTGATTGAGCTCTTAGTAGATGACATTTTAAAATCATTGTTTGATGCTAGCAAAGGTCCAATTGAAATATAGAAAAAATTGCCATAGAATACCCACGCCTTTGGCAACATGCCGGAAAAATGCTTTCTTCCTTTTCAACCACTTATTGCCGTGAATCTACATTCTCCTACCTAACTCAAATCAGGATACCCTTATGGTACCCATCTAGAGGATCCGCTGAAACTGCAGACTTCCTGCTGCAACCAAATATTCAAATGTTTTCCAACAAAAAGCAGATACAACAATGTCATTAAAAGGTTAGTTAACTTCAAAATTAACAAATAGTTTTCATTTTTTGAAATTCTTAAAAACATAGTAGATAGAGTTTTACAAAATAATATACATTTTTAAGGATTTCTAATTGAAGTTTCTTGAATGTGGCCTTATTTGAATACAGCTAAATTAACGTGGCCTTCCAACATGAAGTGTTCCCCACCCCTGTTCTAGAGGCTGCCCATGTTCTTAGGCTGGTGGCCCCTTCTTCCGTCTTCAAAGCCAGCATCCTTGGGCCAAGTCCTTCTCTCAAGGCCATGTCTCCTGCTCTCTCTTCCTGACTCCCACTCCCACTATTAAGAACCCTTGTGATTATACTGGCCCCACCAGGATAATCCAAGGTCATCTCCCCCTCTCAAGGTCAGCTCAGCAGCAATCTTGACCCTACCTGCAACCTTAATTCTCTTTGCCTCATAACCTGACATAGTCACAGGTTCTCGGGATTCAGATGTATATATTTTGGGTGGTCCTTTATTCTGCCCACCGTATTTGTGGTAACAGGAACATGGTGGGCACTCATGGACACCAAACAGAACTTAACACCAAAAGGCCCCACCGCCCGGTCTGGGTGAGAAAGGGTTAACAGGGCATCTGGCCCTTTCCCAGCTGGAGCACAACTTGGCTGAAAGGTGCTAAGGAATATTCCACAAAAGGTACAAAAACCTTTGCAACTTGACTTCTAGGAATTACCCCAAGCAAATAACCATGATTATACAAAATTTATATTTACAAAAAGAATCTGGACTCCCCTCCTAAATGTCTAAGAACCAGTGATTAGCCAAACACCCTACGGTATATACATACAGTGATTATTATAAAACCATTAAAAATAATGTAGAATATGTAACCACATGTAATGATTTTTCCCAAATAAACATGTTTTAAATGCCAAAATCAACGAAAGCACACAGTCTAAATAAAATAGTAAAAAGGGGGTATATACAAACTGTAAAAATCTCTCCCCAGAATATCTTTTCTCTTAAAAACATCTCTCAGGTCCTGAAATCTGAAGTTTTAGGCCCCTGGCCGGGCTAAGAAGTAACAACCACTGAGAGTTTCTTGAGCAATCTTTGAGGAACGCTCTCTCTCCCCCTTTTTTTTTTTTAAACTCTAATCCCACAACCGATTAAGGAACTCTCTTCACATATATAAGTACGTACAAATAAATATATTTCTCTTTTTAAAAAAACAAAAATGGGATCACATAACACTTTGGGCCTTGCGTTTTTCATCTAATATTTTATAAAATATTCCTTTCTGACATGGAAGGAGCTACATGCTACACTGTTACGGAGGGTGGGAAAGAAAATAGTCTGATCCCAATTTTGCTAAAATGTTTTTATCCATATTGTATTCCATGTAGGCCTAACACACTGGAAGGATACACACCAAAATTATTGCACTAGTTGCCCCTTAAGTGTAGGATTTTCTACATCTTCTCCAGTGAACATGCTTTGCTTTTGAATTCAGGCTTTTTAATGTTATCTTAACATTGCCTATCTAATGTGGTCTTCCACTGTGTTCAAAGGACTGGGGAGAAATATGCCGAACTGTTCATAAGAGTTGTCTCTGAGCTGGGCGTGGTGGTTCATGCCTGTAATCCTAGCACTCTGGGAGGCCGACGAGGGAGGATTGCTTGAGGTCAGGAATTCGAGACCAGTCTAAGCAAGAGTGAGACCCCGTCTCTACTAAAAATACAAAGAAATTAGCTGGGCAACTAAAAATAGAAATTAGCTGGGCATGGTGGTGCATGCCTGTAGTCCCAGCTACTCAGGAGGCTGAGGCAGGAGGATAGCTTGAGCCCAGGAGTTTGAGGTTGCTGTGAGCTAGGCTGACGCCACTGCACTGCAGCCTGGGCAACAGAGTGAGACTTTGTCTCAAAAAAAAAAAAAAAAAGAGTTGCCTCTGGGCCAGGTGCAGTGCTCATGCTTGTAATCCTAGCACTCTGGGAGGCCAAGGTGGGAGGATTGCTTGAGGTCAGGAGTTCGAGACCAGCCTGAGCAAGAGCGAGACCCCGACTCTACTAAAAGTAGAAAAATTAGCTGGTCATGGTGGCACATGCCTGTAGTCCCAGCTATTCAGGAGGCTGAGGCAGGAGGATCGTTTGAGTCCAGGAGTTTGAGGCTGCAATGAGCTATGATGACGCCACCGCACTGCAGCCTGGGCTACAGAGCAAGACTGTGTCTCAAAGAAAAACACCAAAACAAACTAAAAAAGAGTTGCCTCTGAGCAGTAAATTCCAGACAATAGTTCAAGCTCTTTATTCATTTTCTGCACTCTCCAAATTGTATGTGAAGACCATATGGTCAAGGGTAAAAGAAAGAAAATGCTAAAAAGAAACGTAAAAATTTAGGGGTGGGGACGCATGACACAGCACTGGCCGTCATCATCTTCCCAGCCTTCTCTAATGTTTCCCTTGACCTTGGGGGTCTGGGGAGACTGGGACTGGGCCCTGGCAGACGTGCCATGCTACGCTGGAGAGGCAGCCTCTCTATTCCACCCGGTCCCCTCCTCGCCGCTTAGTAATTTGGGATGAATCATTCCTGCCCCCCACTGGGCTCCGCAGCCTGCTGGCACAGATAGCTTGGAGGCTGTTTAAACTCCTCTCGAAAGGTCCTCTGAGGTTTCTCTCATTTGTTGCTCCTTTGAAAACTTTATTTCAATTAGAAATGGCTAAATGTCTGACTTCAAGGGAATGGTTAGGTAAATTATAATTCAGCCACAAGATGGAATAGTCTTATGCAACCATTACAAGTTGCGCTCATGAGAAGTTTTTAATTACCCGAGAAAATGCAAGTGAAAAATGTGAAATGCAAAACAGTATATACCAGATAACATAAATCATGTAAAAATATACAGAAAAAAGAAGGAAAGAAATTCCATAATGAGGCTAGCCGATGGAAACAACCCAAATGTCCATCAACTAGTGAATGTGGTATCACCATACAATAGAATATTATTCAGTCATAAAAAGGACTTTACGGATATATGCTATGACATTATGCTAAGTGAAAGAAGCCAGACACAGAGGCCACATATTCTATGACTCACTGATACGAAATACCCAAAATAGGCAAATGTAGAGAGACAGAGAGTAGACGGTAGTTTTCAGGAAGTAGGGGAAGGGGAGAACGGGGCGTGACTAATGGGTACAAGGATGTTTTAGAGGGGTGATGAAAATGTTCTGAAATTATATAGTGGTAATGGTTGCACAACCTTGTGATTATACTAAAAATCACAGATTTGTACATTTTAAAAGGGTAAATTTCATGGCATGTGAATTATATGTCAAAAAAAAAAAAAGATGCTAATGAAATCTGCCTACAGGAGGTCTGGGTCCTTCCACTTTCTGCATGTGTTTGTGCAGATATTATATACAGGACTTAGTACTTTAGCATCTGGGGGGAAAAAAAAAACTAAAAAGAAACAGGTTCCTCAAAGGGTTTGGGTCAACAGCCCTAGTGCACAGCCCCACTCCATTACTGGACACCCCAACCTTGGAAAGCTCTGTCCTCCTTCCATCTGCCCGACAACAGCTGGAATTAACACACGCTCTCCTGGTGCCATGTGCAGCTCTAGGCTCGTTGGCCAGCTGGGAAGTCTCAGCAAAGCTGTTGGAGCCAGGGTCTCCTTCCCTATCCCATGCTCCTCTCTCCCCACCTCTCCTCTCTGTCGGCTTCTTGGCCCTCTCGGCACCCCGGGGCCCCCCACCCCAGGCCACGGGGCCTTTGCTCCTGCGAGTTCCTCCTTGAAGAGTTCTCCCTTCCCTTCTCTGCCTGGCATAATCTTCCTTCCATGTGCGACGCCCCAACCAAACTACGTAAACTTCTGCTGTTTTAAGCCATCACGTTAGTGGTCATGTGTTACAGCCGCCCTAGGACACTCGGACAGGAATGAGAGTCTACTCCTCTCTCTCTTTGAACTTGTATGGACTTGTGGCAGCTCCGAACAGCAGAGCCAGCTGAGGGACACTGCCAGCCTTCTGAGGCTGGGTCATAAAAGGAATACAGCTCTACCCACCTCTCTGCCAGCACCCATGCCCTGGAAGTCCCCTCTAAGCCACCGTGCTTAAGAGCAGCCCAGACTGACCCTGTGGAAATATGACGTGGAGAGGCCCTTGCAGAGAAGAATGGGGGCCCCTGGCCCACAGCCAACATCAGCCTCCAGACACAGAGGAAACGGGCCTTCCGATCACTCCAGTGCCCAGATGCCAAGTCTTCCGTCTGCGGCTGCAGACATCATGGAGCAGCGATGAGCCACCCCGCCATGCCCTGTCCGCTTCCTGACCCACAGTACCTGTGAGCAGAATCCGTGGTTACTGCCCACCCCTACGTTCTGGGCTGGTTATGCAACCACAATAACCACAGCACTTGCTGCATCATAATTTGCACTTGACATGGTCCCTCAGCGATCCGTCACGTGCCCGGAGCACTGTCCAATATAACTCTATACCTCTCCCAAAGCCCTTCACGCGTGCCCTACGCCACAGCAGATAATCATTTCCTTATGAAACGGGGGTCCAGGCTGACCTCCAATCCAGCAAGCTAGATGCCCCCTGACAGGCAGGCATTGAACTTGGCACTGCCACCTGTGAAGCCAGAAGAGCAGCTGACGACCTTCCTGGAGCCGCCAGCTCCCCAGGCTGCCACCCCACCCCGGACCCTTTGCTCAGCCACTTGGGAAATGACAGATCAGAATGAAAGCCAGCCCCACTGGCAGCTTCCCTCTGGTGGACAAAACGGTTCACGGGGACCCTGAGCACACACGTGAACGCTCTCACCTTTTCCCGTGGCCAAGCCACAGCCGGGTTCTGCTCTCACGGGCCTCCCTGCAGAAACTAAGTTTTTTTGGCGGCGGCCTGGCTGGGAAGCAATTACCACCCTAACAGGGACCTCTGGAAAGACCAGGCAAGAGGAATAAGCCCTTCGAACGTCTGCAATTTATTGAACACCGTTCGGAGAAGCCATTCCAAAAACCCAGCTAAGAAAGTGTCCTAAAGAAGGACTGAGAATGTGGCACAGCCGACGAGGGGGGAGGTTACAACAGTCACCCAGCATGTGGCAGGTTTCTCTGGAAAGAAATCACCTTCCGGCTCCCTGAGAAAGACGTTCATCATCAGAATCAATTCATCAGCTACCTGAGCGTTCAGACGCCTCACCACGGGCACAGGCACTCGTGTGGATAAGTCAAGGCACTTGGACAATCATGGCTACCGGTTTTTGGTTGCAATCACGTGCCAGGCACTGGGCTAGGGGGTTTCTATGCATGAGTTCATTTCATCCTGACAATATAGTGCCTAGGATATAGATGGTATTATTATCATCATCATCAGAAATTGGAATCTACGGAGCCTGAGAGGCACCCCTCCTCCACAATTCCTGGCAAGGGAAGCAAGATGCCAGCTCTGAGATCCAGGACTTGTGGACCCCTGACCACAACTGAGAGGTGGCCACTGCACCTCGGGGAGAGGCAGCCCCAGGGAAATGGCTAATCAGAGAAAGCCCTGCTGCGACAAGAGGCTTTGGAAGAGAGGCAAAGCCCAGTTATCCACGCTGGGCCTCAGCAATGACACGGCAGTTGCTATGCCACCTCTGGCTGAAAGAGCCTCGGGGATTCTCAAGGCACCAAAGCACTCGGGCTGGCGAGGACGTTGCTCTGCCACGATCCTTGCAAGCAGGGGCTGTGGGGGTTGCACACAGGGCTGGCCGGCCAGCGCGGGACTGGCAGGAACAGCCTCGGTTTATTCCGCCCCAGACAGCCAACCCGGGACTGTCCCTCTGCCCAGGCCCCAGGGTGGAAGCTGCCCTGACTCGGGGTTAGAGGACAGAGCCGGGCCTGCATCCTTGGTCACCCTTGGCCAGCCGCTTCCTGGCATGTGACCTTGGGCAAATCACTTCCATTTCCTGAGCCTCACACAAGACAAATGCTAGTGACCTTACAGAGTTATACTGAAAATCAGAAATAGTTTTTTAAAGGCAATGCTGTTTTGAATACTTTATCTGCATTAAGTGCTCACTAGAGAGTCTCAGGCTGCATCTTCACGAGGTTCCTGGAGATATTACTTCTCCAGTTTTACAAAGGAGGAAGCCCTCAGGGAGATAAAGTAACGCAGCTGGAGAGTCTGACTCCAAAGCATCTGCAATTAACTACCTTGTGCCGCTGGAGCTGCCTGGGAACACCATCCCGGTCCCCGTCACGGCAGGTGTAAGTGGCTGCCATTGTGTTATTAGTTTCCCCCCAAATTAACGTTTTCTTGCTCAGATACAGCTTTCATCATAAATTCTTATTTAAATAAAAGTTGAGCTAGGCCCACGCTCTCACGCGGAGATGGCAGACCTTCCATCCTCTGGGCTGCAGGTCCCCACTTTCTGCCCCACGGCAGACACCACCAAGCGACTCTTAGCATCGGCTAAGTATTCCTTCTGGCAGAGCCCAGCTGCAAGCACACAAGGGCAAACACTTGTGCAGCCACACTAATTAAGTGGCACTCGCACGCAAGACAGACTACTTGCTATCTCTGGGAGTGGAAAGAGCACTGGATTTGGGGTTAGATAAACGTGGACAAAGCCCTTCCCGAGGTAAATAAAACGTGCTTTGCCAATCCGAGGCGCTGTGACTTCTGTACGAGGCCACCCCGTCAGTGGCAGCACACAGAGGCGGCCTCGGAGTGCCCTGTGTTTGAATCTCCGCTTCTCTGCCAACTAGAAATATGCTTTGGGGCAAGTCACTTAATCTCATTCCCAGGTTCTTTAACAGTAAAATAGGGATGATGACCCGGAGCTCCTCGTGGGGCTGCCAGGAGGACAGAACAGGAAGATTGAGATACAGCCCTGCACGGGGCTTGGCCCGCGGGGAGTGGTCAGTACACAGCTTGTTTTGTGCCGTTGTGATTCTGAGACATCAGGAACATCCCCGTGGGTGTGTGTGGGCATGAACGCACACGCCACAAACACACAAAAACAGAAGTAAAGGAAACCGATTATTCACTCCTCCCTCACTGTCAGGGAGCAGTAAACTCAAGCTGCCTACAGGGGAAGGCCCTGTCCTGCGTTTCCCTCAGTTTCCCTGAGAACCACGTTATAAAAGGTTGACCCCTCTAAGTTCTATAAGAGCCATGGGGTTGGCCAGAGACGGTGTGAGGAGAGGGAAGAGATGGGAAAGGGACTTCTGTGACTACCTGGGTTTTAATCCCAGCTCCCCCACTACTAGCTGTGTGACCTTGGACAAGTTACTTAACCTCTCTGGGCTTCAGCTGCCCATCTCTAAAATGGGGATAATGCTAGAGTCTCCTCACGGGGCTGCTGGGAGGATTAAATGATTCAGTGCAGGCACAGCACTCACTAAGCAGCAGGGGTGGCACAGAGAGTGCACTCCCCAAATGCTGGCGATTACTGTTATTATTACTGCAAAGCAGAAATAACTGGAAGACTGCTCTGCCCTAATTTACTTCTATTATTACCGTTCCCCATCATTGCCACTACCCCCACACTGCCCTACTGTCTGCCGTTTTCACCTTGCTTTTGCTTAAACACGTTTCGAAAGGCCAGAAGGAGCCTCCAGATTCCAAATGTAAAGGCAGAGTGTGCAGACACGTCGGGCGGGTGTCGCTGATGTAGTGACGGCAGAGAACCGCGCAGCAGCAGGGAGGGCCGACTGCCCAGCCGCCAAGGGCCGTCAGTCTGAGTTTCCGCCACGCAGCTTCAGGGTTACGGAGCTAACAGGGCAGGTTCTGGAGCCAGACCCCTCATCCGGGCTCCACCACTTGCTTGCCGTGTGACCTTGAGCAAGTGACCTCTCTGAGCCTCAGTCTGTTCATCTTTCAATGAAGGATGTTAGGGCATCTGCCTCGGAGACTGCTCAGGGATTCACTTAGGTGGAGCACACAGAGCACTTGGCGGGTGCCCAGCCTAGAACAGTCACCCAGTGGATGCTGGCTGCCATCACTCTCTCGCCAGTGCTCTGTCAGCACATCACCTGGGGCACCAGGGGTCTCCACTGCCTTCTGTCTCCCACTCCCACTGTCCCCATTCGACATAATTTCTACGCAGAGCACACAGCAGACACAAATCTCGGGGCTGGGTCACACACACCTCTGCCCAGCACCCACCCAAACGCCTGCAGTGCTCCAACAACGAGAAAGACTCACTGGGCCCCGGGGTGCCCAGGGAGGGACACGGCCACCCCTCTGCCACCAGCAAACAGCTCTCCAAAGCCCACTCGAGGAAGATGAAAAACTGGGCATGCCCAGGGGACACTCTGTGGTTCTTCCTTCCCCCACTGTCTTCTCTTTGCAGCAAAAGAGAAAACATTAGAGATTTTAAATCACAATAGGAAAAATATAATACCAAGACCATGAAAATACACGTTTGCTACACTTCTGAGCTTCTACTTTTGAGGAGGCCCATCTCAATACTCTGAGGTGGCAACAACTTAGTCAAAATCTTATAAATCAGAGATGTTAGGTTTTGAACCGAGAAGGGAAGCAACTTTCTAAGAGGCTGATGCTAGAATCATACAAGGAACAGAACAAACAGGAAGGATCTCAAGTCACCGTGTAGAGCAGGCCAGACCAAAAGAGAACTGGAAGGACAGGCCACCTTCTGACTGTTGTCACATCTGGGGCCAGGCGGGGCAGAGGCGAAGGACCTTCTTGCAAACATGGGCCAGTGAATTGCTTCTCTTTTCTACAACTAGCACGTACTATTTTTGTAATTGGAAAACACATTAAAGATTTTTAAAATGTATATTATACTCCGCTAAGGTGGGTGGGTGACAGGATCCTTCCCTGTAAACTTACTATTTTCTCTTTATAATTATGAAATACATTGGTAGAAATATTTTGAAATTATACCAAAAAAAAAAAAAAATCCTGTTTATGCTTAAACGTATGCCCACGTCTTAGCATCCACTGGTGCATCTTGCCTGCAGAAATGATCACTGTACCATAATGCTCTAAGGGGCATTTTCTATGCCCACGCTCCTTCTACATTTATTAATGGGAATTCTTCCTCAAGGAAGAGTTGTCTCTTCGCCCCCATCCATTTATTTATTCAGTTATTTATGTAATTACATTAGTATGGCCTCATGGCTACTTACTGTATTCTCCTTTGGCAACTAGCAGCACATTTAGGTTTCTTTTATTTGAAGAGTAGTATTTAGAAACTAAGATCTGGGTGCTAGGTGCACCTATTTTTATTGGGGTGTCCCTAACTCTAGCCCCTCTCAATATATAGAGTGAGAAACCATATATATGAATGATAATGCATATATATGGTTCACACATCTCTATTTGTTTCTGTATCTAACTCGGTGTGTACACATATACAGCATTTTTTTTCCTTTTTTTTGTAAATGAGTCCATACTGCTAGGGCTGACTCTAATCCAACACCACAGGCCTTATTCTATCTCTTCCTCTTTTTTTACTTGTAGCTTTTTCCCAGCGAGAAAGCTGGCTCTCATTATCTAAAACGTAGTTGCTAAGTTTTTATTTTTTCAACCCTAGTTGAAATAAAGTAGTCTCAGATTTCCTGATGCATACCCTTCTGAGAAACAGAAAAACTGCCAGCGGAGCACAGTGTTTGCAGACGGTTCCGGTCTTCGGCCTTATAGTATCAGCTGAACCAACGTTTCCCAGTTACTTAGATCAGCTGCTTTCTCCTCCACCCTCTGGCAGTGCGGTTGGGGGAATCCTTTGTCTTCATTCGTCTCGTCTGCATTCTATCTTCCTACCCACTCCCACAAACATGAACATCCTGGCTGAGTTTTACAAATTTATATGCAGCAAAACTCACTCTGTAATGTACAGTTCTATGGGTTTTGACAAATGCAGAATCATGTGATCATGTGTCCAGAGCTACAGTTTCAACACAAAACCATTTCCCAGGTCTTTGGCACATCGTGAGTTCTTTATATATTCTCAGCACAGAGGTTCCCTGACTCATGATGGTTCAACTTGTGCTTTTTCAACTTTATGATTAAGTAATAACGCATTTAGTAGGAGCCGTGCTTTTGAGTACTCATACAACTACTGTTTTTCACTTTCAGTATTCAATAAATTACATGAAATAATCAATACTTTATTATAAAACAGGCTTTGTGTGAGATAATTTTGCCCCACTGTAGGCTACTGTAAATGTTCTGAGCATGTTTAAGGTAGGCTGTGCTACGATGCTAAGTAGGTTAGGAGTATTAAATGCATTTTCAACTTGAGATATTTTCAACTTATGACAGGTTTATCAGGACATAGCCCCATCATAAGTCGAAGAGCCTATTAACAAGTCCTTTTTAGAAATGTTATTAGAAAGTATTTTCTTTCTGTGGTTTGTCTTTTCATGCTCTTAAATGTATCTTTTGCTGAGTAAGAACTTTTAATTTTAATGAAGTCCATTTTGTGAACAGACTTTTCTTTTATACACCATGCTTTGCCTAACCCAAGGTCAGGCAGATTTTTCTACCACGTATTCATCTAGAAGAACTATAGCCTTACATTTTACATTTTAGTCTATAACTCATTTTGAGTTGATTTTCTTATGAAATGTGAGGTTGAAGTTCATTTGTTTGCACACAGACATTCAATTGTTCCAGCATCATTTGTTCAAAGGACTGCCCTTTCTCTAGTGAATTACCTATGCACTTTTTCCAAAAATCAGGTATATTTGCATGGGTTTATTGCTGGACTCTTTCTGTTCCATTGATCCGCATGTCTATCCTTTCATTAATACTGCACTGTCTTGTTTACTGTAGCTTTATTGTAAGTCTTGAAGACAGGTACAGAGTTCTCAAACTTGTTCTTCTATTTCAGAATTGTTTGGGCTCCTCTAGTTTCTTTGCCTTTCCATAAACAGTTTAGAATCAGCTTGTAAATATCTACAAAAAAGCTTCCTGGGACTGGAATTGGGATAGTGTTGCATCCAGATCAAGTTAGGGAGACTTGACATCTTCACACTATGGAGTCTTCCTATCCATGAACACTGTATATCTCTTTTTTGTTTTGTCATTTCTCAGCATGCAAAAATTGCACACACGTTGTTAGATATTTATACCTAAGTACTTATTAGTGCTATTGTAAACTGTATTGTTTTTATTAACTTTGAATTCCAGCTATCATATAGAAATACAATTGATGTTTGTATGCTGACTTTGTGTCCTTTCACTTTGCTAAACTCATTTATTAGTTCTGGGAGCTTTATTGTAGATTCTTTGGAATTTTTTACGTAGATGATCAGTCACTGTAAATAGTTTTATTTCTTCTTTTCTGATTGGTATGCCTTTTATTTCTTTTTCTTGACTTATTGTACTAACTACAATTTCTAGTATGATATTTAATAGAACTGTTTAGAGAGAAAATTTTGGCCTTGGATTCCATGGAGAAAACTCACTTGGTTGTGGTATGTTATCCTTTTATAGATTGTTGGATTTGATTTGCTAACATTTTGTTCAGGATTTTTGCATCTGTATTCATGATGAATAGTGGTCTGTAGTTTTCTTTTCTTGCAAAGTATTTGGTCTTAGTATTACATAATGTTGGCTTCATAAAATAAGTTGGGAAGCATTCCCTCGTGTTTTATTCTCAGGAAGAGACTGCATAATATTTCTTCCTTAACTGCTTGGTAGAGTTAATTTGTGAACGCATCTGGGCTTGAGTTTTCTTTTTTTGGATGGTTTTTAACTACAAACTCAATTTCTTTGATATATAGGTCATCTATTTTTCTTTCTCGAGTGTTAGTAGTTTGTGTCTTTCAAGAAATTAGTCCATTCATCTAAGTTGTAGAATGTAAACGCAGAGAGGTGTTTGTAATATGCCCTGTCAGGAATTAAGATATTACTTTTCCCATCTTTATTAGGACTGCCATAAAATCAGCCACAATTAAAGAATAAAATACGTTTAAAAGATCCTTATTAAACAAATGTTATATGGTAGCCATGCCTCTTCCCCCAGGAAGAATAGATAGAAAACAGCTTCCAGAGTTTGTCAGGCTTGTTCTCTTCTTCCAGCAGAAGCACACAGATAACAGGTGAGGCCAAAATGCCTGACGGCAAAAGGAGTCTCTGCACCCCCCTCTCGGAGAGTCCTTTCCCTCCTACTGGCCCTCAGTCTGCTCATGTGTAAAATGGGAGGTTTGGAGGCTGGGAGCTGTGAGTGTAGACTGCTTTCTGCCATCCACCCTCCACAGGAAGAGCTGAGGGTGGCACCTAGTGTCCACGAGCAAACGTCCCTGCCGGCCGTGCTGCTACGCAGCTTCCTGTAGCTCAATGGCAGACACCTCCGAGAGAAAGGGTGTGATGGTCAGTTCACAGCCTAGGTGAGTGGGAAAAGCTCTAACACTTCGCAACAGGATTCACTCCTTCAACAAAAATGCCAGCTCTGTGCTGCATTCAGGCCAGGATGCAAAGGAGACAGTGTTCAAGATCAGAGCTTTGGAGTCAAAGACGCCTGGCTCGTGTCCTGCCTCAGCCACAGGCACTTCTTCAAGTCAAGTTCTACTTTCTGAACACCCACTATGTGCCAGGCTCTGTCCTGGGCAGGGGGCTACAATGTGTAGAGAACACAAGTCTCCGCCCCATGTAGCCACAATCTGGAAGGAGAGACTGTCACTAAACAGACACGCCTAGTTTACAGATGGGATCAAGAGTTCCTTCCTCCCAGAGCTGTCGTGAGGGTTTAGAGAGATGGCACATGTAGATCACCTGCGATTTGGTGGGACCTCAGCAAAGGGGGGCTGTCCAGAGGCTCAACCTAGAGAAAGCAGGAGGGGAGAACAGATCCTACAGCAGAACCCAGTCTGCCCAGGGGTCAGCCCCAGCCCAGCTGGCTTCACCAGTGAAGCTGATGCACAGTCGGGCTCCTGCAGACGCCCCGCACCCGTGACAGACCTGCAAAGCAGCGGCTTGTCCCCACAGTCACCGCCAACACTGTTTCTGCACCAGACACTCCACGGGCCGGCCCCACAACCACTAGCAGCATAGCAGGGACCCCGAGAGTGGGACATTCACAGGAACAGAAAGCCTGTTCCAAGAAGCCTCAGCCAGGATGGCAACTGGCTGCCACGAGCAGAAATGAAATGGGCCTTCCACCCCTGGACAACCTCAGAAGTGGAGGCCAGGGGGCCGGGCAGGATCCGGGAACCACACTGGGCTTCGGAAGCTTGGTGGTTTCTAAGAAGACTCTGTGTCCTTTATTTCCTCTCTCTGTAGTCTTTTGGTACTTGATGCAATTAGGGTACCAGGAAGGTGGGAGAGCAAAGCGTACGGCCTGTGGTGGGCCTGCATCCCGGTGTGATCGTGGGCGTGCCACCACACCTCTCTGAGCCTCCGCTGGTCACCTATTACATGCTGCTATTAATGCCACCACAGGGCTACGGGGAGGATTACATAAAAGTATGTCTAATGAGTTCGGTACAGTGCCTGATTCATAACAACTGGTTAATAAATGCCAACTCTTACCATTATGATTATTTTTAAATGCCAGCCAATCTAATCATCTATGTCCTTAAAGGAACAAAGAAGGTTATGTGGTCCATTCTTTGTCGGGGTTTGAAGCTGGGAGGCGGAGTAGTGCAGAGAAATAAGAGAAATCCAAAGATGGACTATGAAGAGGGCATCGCCCCTACTGGGAGGGCAGGAGGGTTCCAAGTTCCATGGGGCCTCCCAGGGTAAGTGCTGGAGCCTGCCCGACCCTCCAAGTGTTTCTCCACTTGGCGCAGTGTTGTCCGGACCCCTCCCCGGACTCACACAGGGCCCCGAGGAGCTAAGTGGGCTGAGCAGCTGGAAGCCAGGCGAAAGGCACATTTTCACTTCAGGAAAGCTCTGCACAGCAGCAAGGAGCCCTATTTACAAATAAAGCCTGTTCTTGGCTCCACCACCCACACAGCCAAACCCCTTTATTCCATTTCAATATGCCTAATTCCACCAAAAGTGCATTGGCAATAAACAGAATTAATCAGTCCTGGATGCCCGGGCGAGTGTAGGCAGGTGTTAGCATATCCAAGGGGCCTTGGAAAGTAAAATAATGGCAGGGAATATGAAATGCTTTACTGTGGAGGGGACTGAAGATGGAAAGGACTTTACTGAAGGCAGGCACTTTATGAGCAAATAAAGCCTTTGATTGCCTGCAACCGAGAGGCAAACTAAAGTGAGTGGAAAACTTCTATGGAATCTTTTTCCTCTGCCTTGTTTCAGTATGGAAATCACTTTATTGTTGCTGTTTTCAAGATTATAAAAAGAATACTTGCTCCATTCAGACAGTGAAAAAGGACGTAAAGAACAAAGTGAAGATCATCCATAATGTCACCACCTGAGATAACCACTGTTGACATTTTGGTGTGTGGGCAGCACAGATGCTCTTGATGCATATGTTTGCATACATACACAACACAAATGAGCTCCTGTTAGCTGTGCGGTTTTCCCAGCCTGTGTTTCCCACTTAATAACAGACCACAGATACCCGTTCACATTAATAACTGCCGCTCTCCATCACCATCTTTTCACGATGTACAGTATTGGGGGAATTGCACGCCCTGTGCGACCTGGTTCTGTTTGCCTCGATGGCGTCGGCGGGCACCTTCTCCCCACCTGGCTTCCTGCATTCAGCCACACCTGCCTTCCTTTGCATCCTGGAACACTTCTTTACACTTCAGGGATTTAGCATTTGCTGTTCTTTTTGCCTAAAATTCTCATTTCCTCTCTCTCTTTTTTTTTTTTTTTTTTTTTTTTTGAGACAGGGTCTCGCTTTGTTGCCTGGGCTAGAGTGCAGTGGCATCATCATAGCTCATTGCAACCTCATACTCCCCGGCTCAGGCGATCCTCCTGCCTCAGCCTCCCAGGTAGCTGGGACTACAGGTGCATGCCACTGCACCCAGCTAAGCTTTCTATTTTTTTTTTTTTTTTAATAGAGACAGGGTCTCGCTCTTGCTCAGGCTGGTTTTGAACTCCTGGCTTCAAGGGATCCTCCTGCCTTGGCCTCCCAGAGTGCTAGGATTGCAGGTGTGAGCCACCATGCCCAGCCTCCTCTTTCATGTAATTAGTTTTGTTCTCTTCTTTTAAATTCCAACTCAAATGTTTCTTCCTCCAGGAAGCCTTCCCTGATATCCAAGACCAGGCTGGTCTCCCCTGGCATATGCTCACATGGTTCCCTGTGCTTTGCCATCTTGGTATTTATCACAATGGTAACTAAATAAACAATTGTGTAATTTTTGTTTTTCCCTTGTCTTCCCACTAGAATATGAGCTCTAGGAAGTCAGAGACTGTGTCCGTCTTGCTCAGCTCAGACACTGTAGAGTGCAGTGTGTGGCACGTGGGTGTAATCAGTGTATGCTCACTGATTAAATATTACAGAAAGAGAAGCAGGACAGACACAGACACTCCTTGCCAGCATGTGCTGTCCACTTCCTTCCTTCCACACAAAAGAGGGATCTAGCTGCAGGTTACTGATTTGGGCCTCTCTCCGTGAATACGGGAACCTATAGGTGAGGGAGAATGGAGCATGTTCCTAGTGTCTGGGCACCCCTCTGGCCCTCTCAGGCCAGGAAAATGTGCAGATCGAGGAGAAAATCTCAGAGATCATCTAGCCCAACCGTCCACGCAGGCAGGCCGAGGCCCAGAGAGGGGAACGATGTGTCTGCCTTCCCATAGCTGGTCAGTGGCAGGCCCCAGGTCCTAGGAGTCCTCCCCTGCACAAGGCAACCCCAGGCTCCGTCAGGCCTGGATTTAAACCCCAGCTCTGGTATTAGACAGAATCTGACCTTGGGCAAGTCAGTTTAATTCTATGAGCCTCGGTTTCTTCACCTGTCTGCTGGGAGCAATAACACCTGTGTTATCACCAGGAGGCGCTATAGTATAGTGGTTGAGAACACAGAGTGTGCTGGCGTGAGTTCAAATCCCAGCTCCAGCACTTCTTAGCTGGGAGGCCATGTTCGTAATAATGAAGATGATGATTGTCTCAGTCAGTGCAGGCTGCTGTAACAAGCACCACAGAACTGGGTGGCTTATCAACAATAGAAATTTATTTCTCACAGTTCTGGAGGCTGGGAAGTTCAAGGTCAGGGTACCAGCAAGCAGATTTGGAGTCTGGTGAGGGCCCTCTTCCTGGTTCACAGGTGGTGCCTTCTCACTGTGTCCTCACAGGGCCCGGAAGGGGTGAGGGAGCTCTCTGGGGCCCCTTTTGACAAGGGCACTAATGCCACCTTCATGACCCAATCACCTGCTAAAGGCCCCACCTCCTAATACCATCACCTTGGGGGGTGAGAATTTCAACATACGAATTTTGGGGGGGACACAAATATTCAGTCTTTGCCTATGTTTACTATAATAATTAATAATATCAGTTTGCACCTCATTTGATCTTTCCCATAATTCCGAGAAAGGGATGCTACTTATTATTAATACACAGGAAAGGGAAGCTCAGACAGGTGTAGGGACACTCGGAGGTCACACAGCTACAGAAGCCAAAGCAACAGATCTGGGATTTGAACCCAGTCTTCCCGACCACAAAGCCAGAGCTCTTCCCACCACACCTGTTTCCCGAGAGGCCCTGAGAGATGCCTCTTCTCTGCACTGTCTGCCAAGATGCAACTTGGGGTCCACGCAAATCTACCTTGACACTTTCTTCTCATCTCATGGAGAATCAAGCCCCCCAACACAGTGGGACATGCCAGGCCATTTGTTACATGGACACCACCTCATCCTGTGCCTTGTGGCCCTGGCCCTGCACATGGACCAGTCCCCCATCTAGTCACCCACGGTCAAGGTGCATGGTTCAGCCAGACGCTCCCTTCCTTCCCTAGCCCCTCGACCCACCAACCCCTCTTACCCCTCAAGGCCCCGCTCAAAGGCCACCTGTGCCCATGGTCATTACTCACATCGCTCCTGTGCCATCCCTAGCGTCAGGATTTAGCCCAAGCACATGGTGCTGTTTATTAATACATCTGCGTCCTGGGTCCAGCATCCTTGCGGACACAGTCTTGCCTCCCTGAGTAGGTTCCCCGTCCTCCCCGCACGATGCTAAGTGTAGCAGTTAAGACCATGGGCTCTGGAATCCAGACTGCCTGATTTCAAATCCTGCTCCACAACCCACCAGCTGTAAGGCCTTGGGTAAGTCAGCTTAACCTCTCTATGCCTCAGTTTCCCCAACTGGAAAATATGGGTAATCACAACCTGTCCCTCAGGGCAGCATGAGGACTCAACGAGATGATTATGTGTGAAGTGAATCTCAAATGTTGGGCACACAGTTAGCCCTCTTTAAAATGTGAGCTAATAATATCATTTCCATAATTGCTAGTTGCTCCCGATGCAACGCCAGCCCTGAAGCCGCCCAGTGAAACCCCAGCCCAGCTCACGGCTTTCTCTCCTCGTCCCTCTCCACACTCCACAATAAACCCTGAAGTCAGGGCCATCACGGGCCATCAGCGGTGTTTGCAAAACAGCAGCCGTGACGAGCTGGGGCTGGTCCACTGCCCACGTCATGCAGGAGGCCACCCTGCCGCTGCTCTGACTGTGAATTAGGGGGACAGCAGCCGAGAGGGCTCCCAGCCGGGGCCAGCCCTCGAGATGGGGTGCTGACTGCTCTGCAGGAAGTCTGATTGAAATCAGCTGCACGGAGCTCCGGGACGGGTCCTTCCCTCCCTCCGCCCCTCTCCTCACCTTCAGCCCGCTGCTCTCCGCTTCAGAGCCCGCGTCCACCCCCGTGATGTAGATGCCAAGGCCGTACTCGGCTCCCCCTCGGATCGTGAGGCCCAGGGACCGGCCATCCCCCAGCACGAGGTTCACCTGCAAGAGGGAAAGCAGAACATCAGAGGGCCCGGGAGAGACACGGCCTCCGGGGGCAGCTGGCTGCGGAGCCCCCGCCCACACCCAGGAGAGCACACTGATTCCAGCCAGCAAGGAGGCCCAGGCCAAGGCCTGGAAGATGCCCTGGAACAGCAGTCCCCAACCTATTTGGCACCAGGGACGGGTTTCATGGAAGACAATTTCCCACAGATGGGGTGAGGGTAGATGGTTTGGGGATGGTTCAAGCACATTACATTTGTTACATCTGCAGCCGCTCCCCAGCGCTAGCATCACCACCTCAGCACCACCTTGGATCAGCAGGCGTTAGATTCTCACAAGGAGCGCGCAGCCTGGATCCCTCGAGTGTACAGTTTACGGTAGGGTTCATGCTCCTATAGAGAATCTAATGCCACCCTTGATGTGACAAGAGGCAGAGCTCAGGTGGTGATGCCAGAGATGGGGAGCGGCTATAAATACAGAGGAAGCTTCGCTTGCCACTCACCTCCTGCTGTGCGGCCCGGTTCCTAACAGGCCACGGACTGGTACTGGACCACGGACCTAGAATATTTCGTTCCTGCCCCAGCTCTGCCTCTGACTTGATGCGTGACTTTAGGGAAGTCCCTTTCTCTCGCTCTGGGTTGGTTCCAACTGCAGTAAAAGGCAGGCAGTGAGGAGACCACCTCTGGGGATGCCTTCAAGGCTAACATCCTAGAGCACTTTGAGCTTCAGGTTTTTTCTTCACACCACAGGGGCCCCGGGCTCTGCCTGCACTGGCCACCATTCACTTACTCAGGGGGGGAATGTTCAGGGTCTCAGCCCAGGCTCCCTCCCTGTCCAGCTTCCCTCCTTAGGATCAGGGCTCGGTTCAGGCTCAGGGCAGCCACCATTCTGCCTCCCTGGGATCTCCTGCCTCCCAGGGGTCTCCTGCCTCCCTGGGGTCTTCTGCTCTGCCATTCATCCTGACGGACCATGGTGGTCATTCTATAAACACAGGGAGCACCCACTAAGTGCAGTCCCAGAGCTGGTCCTGGAACCTAGAGATGATGCAGACACAGTCCTGCTCGGGAGGGGCTCACAGTCTAGTAGGACAGAGAGACTGGTAAACAGACCTTCCCGGTGCAGCGGTGTCAGAGCGTGATGGGCGGCTCAGGGGCCGTGTGGGCGCAGAGAAGGAGCGCTGGTGCTGGCTGGGGGCAGTAGGGGGACAGGGCTTCTTGGTTCAGGACATGGCTGGGTGGTCAGAGGACGCTGACGAATGCAGGAGTACTGCTGTGCCACCCGGGGAGGGGCTGTGTGCCCCCCAGGACCAAGGTGCTCCTCCCCCAGAGCGGTAAGGCCCTCCCTGGGAACTGCCCCAGGCCCCAGGAGCCGCCTCACCTAGGGCCACAGTCCTCCCTGGGGGCGGCGCCTGTCCTGTCCGTGACTAGCTGGTGTGGGTGGGCAGAAGCTGACCGCTGCCTCAACTCAGGTCAACTGTGAGGGGCCATCCCGGCTCCAGAACTCCCCATGGGACCCATGGAGACCTCTGCAGTGACGGCATCATGGCCCACTCCTTCTTTGGGTCGCTCCTGGGTCCCCCAGTTCTTTGCTGGCATTGACCCCCAGGGCACTGCTGCTGTGGTAACAAGTCACCACAAAGCCAGAGCCTCGAAGCAACACGGGGTTGTGATTTGACAGTTTTAGAGGTCAAAACTGTAACATGGGCCAACAGGGCCACATCGCTCAGGGGGGTCTGGGGAGAACCGTTTCCTCAACCTCTTCTAGCTCCTAGAGGCCGCCTGCATTCCCTGGCTCATGGCCCCATCCTCCTCCCCCAAAGCCGGCAGCCCGGCGTCTTCCAACCAACCTCTCTCTGCTGCCGTCACCCCATCTCCTTTCCTCCGACCTCAGCCCTCCAGCCTCCCTCCTGTAAGGCCCCCGGCAAGGCACTGGGCCCATCGGGGTAACGCAGCATAATCCTCCATCTCAAGACTGTCACTTAATCCCATCTGCAATGTCCCTTTTGCCATATAAGGTCCACTCACAGCTTCTGGGGAGGAGGAAGAGGACATCTTCAGACAGGGGCCGTTATTCTGCCTGTCACAAGCTCTCTCCTATAAGCCTCTTCCAGGCAAATCTTGGTCTCTGAGTGCAGTCCCAGGAGCCTGGCCTCAGGCGGAGCTCCCCAGCAATGTGCCCACTGAGCCCTGCAGCCGAGCGGGCAGCCAGGGCGAGAGGAGGTGAGCAGCACCAGACACTGACATGGGACAGAATGTGGCGCTGGAGGTTCCAGAGGGCTGAATGGCCAGGGTGTGGCAGGAGAAGCGGGGGAAGGGCTGAGACTAGCCTGGGGGACAGCGGGGGGGGGGGGGGGGGGGGGGGCCGCGCGGTAGGGAGCCAGGCCACGAAGCTGGGCTTTGAGCTCAGCAGTAACAGGCTCAGACATGGACTGTAGGAAGACTCCTGGGGACAGGCAGCAGGAGAGGGGGCAACTTCCTGAAGACCCCCCATGAGAGGGTGTGAGCCTTCAGATGGGGGAGGGGGCAGGGGTGCTGGCTGAGGGCAGAGTGGGCAGCTCCGGCTTGCAACCCCCCTCACGCCCGCAGGACAGCCCCCTCCGCCACACTGCACCTTCGGGGCATGGAATGGGCCAGACCCCGCCCCGGGGCTGCACACTAAGGCTCCCGGAGTTGGTCCCCCACGCCCCCCGGGGTCCCTCCCAGCTGCAGGACAGAGCCCAGGGGAGCTTGGGCGTCCTTGCAGCCCAGCCCAGGAACACCCAGATGGCAGCAGTCGTCTGCAGCAGCCGCCTCTGAGCACTGAGGATGAAAACAAACCTCCCCACCTCCCTGCCCCCTCCCCGTACACTCTTTGCATTGGACTAAAATTGAGTCTTTATCACAGAACTGTAATAACAGTTCTATCAACCACAGGGTAATCTGCCTCAATCGCTCGCTGGAAATTCAACCGGCTTGGGCAGGAACCAAAATTCATCTACGGGAAAGCAAATGAAGCCGTGAGAGGCAGTCAGGCCCGGTGAAAACAACGCCACCACCACTAGTAATAGTAATATAATAACAACTCGCTGGGTCGGTCACTGGGCGTACTCAGAGTCTCCTGTATCCCAGGTGCTGTTTCAGCACTTTACACGCATGACCTTGTCTAGTCCTCACTCCTCCACGGTTTCTGTCACTATCCCCATTTTCCAGACGAGGAAACTGAGGGGTGAAATGATGGGGCCGAGGTTACACAGCTGGGAGCCCAGCCCGCCTGCAGAGCCAGCGTGCAACCAGCTCAGTACCCTGCCTCTCACGGGCCTGGTCACGCGCTGGTTTTGCCCCTCGCTCCCGGCACCCTTGGGACAAGCCCCGGTGCCTCTCTGATCTTCAGTTTCCCTGTCAGTAAAATGGGAATTGTGAAACTTGCCTGGGGCATGCACTGCGGGTGGCCCAGCCACCAGCCGTCCCCCTTCCTGCCTTGCCATGGAACCTTGGGAGGCCATCTGCAAGGATCACGGGCAATGACCAGGTGGGGGTAGTAAGGGGCATTTGACTCCTGCAAATGGCTGTTCCTGTCCCCATCACTCCCCCGAGCAGATTCCAGACGCTGACCAAGGTGACGGGCGCTGTGGGCAGCTAGGCCCTGCTGTCTCTCCACCCAGAGGGAGCTGCCACGGTGGCCGTACAGACGCTGGGGCCAAAAGGCCAGAGCCAGGGCACACTGAAGGAGCCAGGGACAAGCCTGACAATGTGAACACAACCTGTCCCAGCCACTCACTGGCTATGCAGCCTGGGGTGAAACACTCAGGCTCTCCATGCCTCCATTTTCGCATCCGGAAAATGGGAATAATGACACTATCTGCAAGGACCTTAGAGGTGTGGCCTATGAGTCACATGACTATAAAATCATATTGAAATCTGAAAACTGCAGTGCAGAGATAACTGCTGGGAAGCTGCGGCTCCATCACCAGGTTAATAAACCGCAATCACAGCCCCAGAACAGGTGGTCGGTCCCACAGCTCAGACTGGACCCCCAAGTCAGGGGAAGGCACGGAGGAGCAGCAAGCAGGGGAGGCCTCTGCCTCAGAGAAGGATCTGGAAACATCACGCACATTCCCTCCACCCCAAGGACCCCACGGCAATGTACTCACTCTTTCATCAGATGCAGCGTCCTCTCCACCCATCCCCCAGCTCCGTAGGCTGATTCAAACCAGCCTCCACGTCAAGTGATTTCAAAGAAATGAGCTGCCCCCACTCCACTCAGGAACAATCCCTTCCTGAATGTGCACACAGGAGGGAAGGCCAGTGGAGTACGGGAACCTTCCCCCAAGGTGCATTTCTCACCTCTGAAGGTCACCTTGACTAGAACCAAAAACATCCTTACTGGCTCCAGAAGCTCTTTTTTTTTTTTTTTTTTTTTTTTTTTTTTACTTAACCACTCTCACCCCTCTTGAAAAATGAGCTTTGCACCTGTTCCTTGCTAAAGGTCTTTGCATACCTGCAATTGACTTTGATCTTCTTCCCCCACCAGCCAAGAGGACGCTCAGCGAGTCTCCATGGCCTACAGGTAAAGGTGCTCCCCGATGCACACATTCCTAGCCTGGCACCTCAGTGCTGCAGGAGTCGCCTCTATTCTACTTCTCCAGCCTTGTGTCACAGCCAAACAATACCACGGAGGGCCCATCCTGCTTTCTGACCTCCAGCCCACTGTCATTTTGTTCCCTCTGTCTGGACCACCTCTCCGTTCCACTGCCACGTGGTCAAACCTCAAACGCTGCTTCCTCCAGGAAGTCTTCCCCAGTCTCTCCGGTGGGCAGGCCCTCTCTCCTCTGAACACCACAGAACTCTCCCTGTCCCTTTCACAGGGCATGTATCACATCCTACCTCATGGAATGTGCCAGAACAAGTCCTTTCCAGGATTAAGAGCTCACTACGGGGTACCCCAAACTTGCCTCCTCATGCTGGGGTGGTGCAATAGGGTAACAGGTAGGATAGAGATCTTGGAAATAGAACTGGCCTTTCCCCCGAACACCAGCACATCCCCGCTGTGACCTCCAGCATTGTCACACCCATTAGCATGGCTACTATCCAAAACACCAGAGAATACGAAGTGTTGGCCAGGATGTGGAGAAACTGGAACCCTTATGTACTATTGGGAATGTAAAATGGTGCAGCCACTATGGAAAATAGTATGGTGGTTCCTCAAAAAATTCAAAATAGAATTACTATAGAATCCAGCAATTCCACTTATGGGTATATACCCAAAAGAATTGAAAGCAGGGTGCCAAAGACGTATTCATATACCATGTTCATGGCAGCATCATTTACAATAGCCAAGAGGTGGATACAACCCGAGTGTCCACTAACAGATGAATGGATAAACAAAACGTGGTATGTACCTGTGCTACAGACTGAATGTCTGTGTCCCCTCACAGATTCACATGTTGGAACCTAATCCCCAATGTGATGATATTTGGAGGTGGGGTTTGGGGAGGTGATGAGGTCACGAAGGTAGACCCATGATGAATGGGATTACTGTCTTTATAAAGAGTCCCCAGAAAGCTCCCCGACTCCTTCCACCGTCAGAGGACACAGCGAGAAGACGGCACCTATGAACCAGGAAGAGGGTCTTCACAGACACCAAATCTGCCGGCACCTTGATCTTGGACTTCCCAGCCCCCAGAACTGTAAGAGATAAATCTCTGTCGTTTATAAGCCACCCAGTCTCTGATATTCTGTTATAGTAGCCCAAACTAAGATAGTCTGCAGTGGAGTATTACTCAGCCTTAAAAAGGAAGGAAATTCTGGCACATGCTACGACATGGATGAACCTGGAGGACATTATGTTACATGAAATAAGCCGGTCACAGATGGACAAATACTGTGTGATTCTATTTATAGGAGATACCCAGAGTGCTCAAATTAATAGACACAGAAAGTAGAATGGGGGTTACCAGTAATTGGGGGACCCGGGGTCGGGGCAGGGATGGGGAGTTGTTGTTTAAGGGATTTTAGTTTTGCACGATGAAAAGAGGTCTGGAGATTGGCTGCACAGCAATATCAGTGCACTTAACAATACTGAACTGTACACTTAAAAATAGTTAAGATGGTAAATTTAATGTTACGTGTATTTTACCACAATCTAAAAAAAAAAAAAAAACTCAGAAAATTTGAAATCCATCACCCTGCCCCTAAATTATTTCTCAGTCTTTTCAAGATGGGAGGACTCAGCAAAGAACAGTATATATGGGTCTGACCAAATAGGACTTAGATTCCAAGGCAGCTAACATTTATCGAGCTATGCAATCGGGGAAGGCCTCTCTCTGGTGTGATTCAGAGTACTTCCTGCCTCCTCTGGTCTCCGTGTCCTCCCTGGGGCATGATTCTTTCTGCCCTCTGCATTCTCAGAAGTTACTCCAAGACCCCCTGAGGCCACTTCATCTACCACCTACCCTGGGACCCGCTCAATTCTAGCAACGTGTCTGAAGACGCTGGCCTCGGTCCTACCTCAGGGCCTTTGCATGTGCTGTCCTTGCCACTTGGGATTTCCAGTCCTAAAATGGTACATGGCGGCTCCTTCTCCCTCTCTAGGTCTACAGCTCAGAAGCCATCTCCTCAGAGAGGCTCTCCCTGACCACCTCGTCCGAAGCAGTCCCTCCCTCCCCATCACCCTCTACCCATTTCCGATTTCATTTCCATCAACTTTCACCACCTTAATTATCTTGCAGGACCTCTTAACTTTTACCATGTTAATTATCTTGTCCAATGGCTGAAGCTGGGCCACAACAGGGCCCCATTCTAGCCCCCAGGAAAGGGCAAGAGAGAAAGCTCAGGGCACCTCTTTAAATTAGAGATGACCGAGCTTCCCACTGGTGCAGTTCCAGGTATTTGGCCACACGCAGTTGCCAGGGCTCCACGTTCCGCAGGGAACCTTTTGCAGTGTGGATCTTGGAGCAGGACCTCTCTCCTGCCCACTGCTTTTCTCCCGCCTCCCATGGCATCAGCAGGCACACGGCGGGTGCTCAGGAAACACCGGGTGACTCACTGAATGGGTCCTAGCTGTGGCGGTGCTTCGCCTCTGATTCCTTATCTGTAAGATGGGGACAATGACATCTACCACGGGGCAGCTGTGAGGACTCAGGAAGATGCCGTGAGAGCTCTCAATCAGTGAGAATCTCTACTCTGAGCTCATGAAAAGGGCTCAAGGAAAAGATAAAGCACGTTCTCTGCCCAACACTGGAAGGCTGCCCTTGAACATGACTTAACGCCACAGGCAGCATCTCTCAAGATTGCCAGAGAGCAACGATCCTTGGTGGGGAGGAGGAGTGCAAGCCCACCCAGCCCTGGCAACCTTGAAGCAGCCCCGTAGGCTGCCGCGGTGCATACCAATGAGGTACCCCGCTGCTGCTCGCCTCCAGCAGAAGCCACGCTGATCTCTGCCGCGTCCTGCATATTGACGTTTGCGCAAAGAACACAAAACACATTAAATAAATGTTACAGTCTTGTGGAAAGGAAAAGGAGAGCTGAGAAAGAGTCTCCAGAGGGAAGATGCTTGGCTCGAAGCCCCAAGCCGTGCGGCCTCCTGGCTGTCCGTGTCAAGGTCCTAACACCAGAGAGCTGTTTGCAGGAGCGGCATCCTTGGTCCCAGGAGCCATCAAGGGGCCCAGTGCAGACAGCACCCAGAGAGAAGGCTAAGGCATCAGGGGACCATCTCTTTCTTTTTTAAGAAACAGTCCTGGTCTGGGGTGCAAAGGGCTCCAGGGGGACATCCACTGATGCCCTTGCCCCTCTCTTCAAGGTTACAAAACCTCATGGCACTCTGGGCAACTACCCCTCCCCCACCAGCTACAGTCTTGGTGGCCCTGTCGGTGAAAGTGCCCCGGAGTCCCCAGCAGCCCATGAGGCACTCCCTCCTTGGAACATGAACCTTCAGGGAGGGACACAGAGAATGGAAGGGTGAAGCGTCTCCACCGGCAGGCTGCACCCAGCGTTTCTCAGCTTCAATTCTGGGACTACCCATATCCTTCCAGTAAACTCCAACTCTACAGCATGGCCAGGACTGGTTTCTGTTGCTTACAACCCAAGATCCACTGTAAAAGGTTGCCTGTGGAACACGGACCCCTGGCAGCTGCGTGTGGCCAAGCACCTGGAACTGCACCAGTGGGAAGTTCGGTCATCTCTAAGTTAGAGAGGTGCCCTGAGCTTTCTCTCTTGCCCTTTCCTGGGGACTAAGACGGAGCTGGTGTGGCCCAGCTTCACCCATTGGAGGGGGCAACACCCTAGGGGATGGTAGATGGAGGGAATATGGATCCCAGGGTAAGTCCTGGAGCAGAGCGTGCCTCCCAGACTACCCTGTCCCCTCTTTTCTGCTCCACGAGGGAGAAAGAATCTCTCTCATTTAAATCCCAGTATTTGGGTTCTTTTCTTGCAGCAGCTTAGCCTATATCATAATATACACTGCACAGGTCAAAAAGAAAAGAAAAAGAAAGAAAAATCAATACCCTTCAGTAGGGGCTCGACGGAGAGCCCCGACAGAACCAAGGCCCTTATTTCTAGAAGCTTCAAGAAGCTTCTCTGTTCTGGGTTTGGAGGGAGAACATGCCATCTCAGGGCCAGCCTCCTTCCCACACCCTGCTCACCTTTTTCTCATCCCCGCCTTGCAGGAGGTGCAGGGTGCTCCTCCGGTCACCCTCCCGCTGCCTCAGGGCACTGCCGTGGGGCTGGGGCAGGCCCGAGGGTGGGGAGATGCTGCGGCCCTGCGGGTCCACCCAGGTGTAGATGTGGTTGGTGACGTAGCCCCCAGGGATGCGTCCTGCTGAGTACACGGACAGCACCAGCTTCTTGGAGCCCTTCAGAGCCTAGAGAGAGAGGGACACACAGGTTAGGGAACAGGGGGGATGAGGGACACCCTCCCATTACCCAGACCTCACTTCCTCTCAGGACCCCATACACGAGGAGGAAGCCAGCGCCTAAGTCCCTTTCCTTTTAAAGCCCTCAGTTTTGTCCTGTGGAAACAAGGCCATCTGTCCCACCCCTCTCGTGAAGTGGTCCAAACACAAGAACTATGATCTCTTAGGATACCTGTGCATTAAAGGGTGAACATTGCAGGCCTGAGACTGCTGTCCTCAGACAGACCTGCTTGCAAGGCTGGCCTCTGGCTAGTGTCTGGGAACTTGGACTTGGACAGTGTCCACACCATTCCCTAACTGATAAATGTGGCGCACTGTACCTAGACTGTTTGTGCAAACAGTGTGGTTTATGCTGAACACCTGCTTTCCTTCTGGGGTCTGGAGGGTGAGCACAGGTAGATGGTGTCTATGTGACCAGCCCCTAGTAAAATCCTTGGGTGGTCTCTAATGTGCTCCCCGAAAGACAGTATTACACATGTGTTGTCATGGTTTGATGCTAGAGGAATTAAGCGTGTCCTGTGTGACTCACAGAGAGAGGACCCTTGGAAGTTTGTGCCTGGTTTCCTCTGGACTTTGCTCAATGTGCCTTTTCCCTGTGCCTGTTTTGCTTTGTATCTGTTCAGTGTAATAAACCTTAGCCACAGGTACAAGTGTATGCTAAATCCCATGAACCTTTCCAGTGAATCACAGAACCTCGTGTGGTCTTAGGGACCCCGATAAAATACCAGACAAGAGCGTCAAGAGATACAAACATTGATAGCAATGGCTTAACGTTTATAAAGGCCTGAATGTGTCAGGCACTCTGCTCTGCACCTGGCCTGTATTATCCCATGAAATCCTCATGGAACCCAATCCTGGTGGGGAGGGATCTTGTTACTTAGATGAGGAAATGGAGGGAAATCACACACGGTGAGTAAGGAGTTCCTTTCCCATAGCAACTGATGTTGAGTGTAGACACCACCTTGATAGTACATTTTCCAGTGTGTGGTTGGAAGAACCACATGGGGAGGTGAGCCCAAGCTCTACAGCCTGGGGTGGAAGCTCAGATCCACCATATTGCTTTCCTACAAGGCACCTGCAGCTGAGATGAAGATGCTTATGCAAGGAGACAGGCAGGTAGCCCCAGGATTCCCAGCAAACACATCCCATAGTAGGGACTGAATGTTTGTGTAGAAGCCTTACCCACAACACGATGGTACTTTGGAGATGCGGCCTTTAGGAGATACTTAGAGATAGATGAGGTCATGAGGGCTTTGTATGAAGAGAGAGAGAGAGAGAGAGAGAATTCTGGTCTTTCCTCCAAGTGAGAACACAGCAAGAAGGTAGCAGTCTGCAAGCATGGAAGAGAGCCCTCACCAGACCTGACCATGATGGCATCCTGATCTCAGACCTCCAGCCTCCAGAATGGTGAGAAATTAAATTTCTATTGTTGAAGCCACCCAATCTGCGGTATTTTGTTATGGCAGCCGCAGCTGACTGGCTGTGTGAATATATGATGGTATCTACACATACTGAAATTTTATGCTGCCACAGAAAGCATGTTTACGAAGAGCAATGCCATGGACATGTGAGATATTTTCATCTTAAGTGGGGTTAAAAGATTACAAATCACGTCACACAATACGAACTCGGTTATGTTAACAGAAGCATCATACAGGAAAAATGAAACCAAACAAAACTGAGAAGCCATATGTCAAGACGCTAGCAGCGCTTCTCTCTGGGTGGCTGGGTTATGGGTGATAATTATTTTGCTCTTCCTGTTTCTCAATATTTTCCAAATGTTCCACAATGAGGGGACATTGCTTTCAATATAAAAAAAAATAATATGCCTAAGAAGGGGGAGGGAGCACTTAGATCTCTCTCCCCAGGGCTTGCCCCAACCTGCCACACACTCAGCCCTGCTGATGCCCAAATACAGCGGACGACTGGACCAACGGCTGAGCTTTCAAAGATGGCGGGGAGCCCGGCTGGGCAGGGCCTGTGGGAAGAGGTGACTCTGACATCCCAACCTCCCCCAGAGGAAGAAGAGAGAGCCGGGAGGTGCCTCCATTCCCCCCTTAATACCAGTCCCAGTGGAAGGATAACGAGAGGATGGCGGCTCTCCAAAATTCTGCTTTTAAAAAAGACTTTTGAGAAGATGAGCAGGGAAAGATTTATAGTGTTCTTTTAGCACTCGGTCCCCTGAAGGCAGTCAGGAAAGTCAAACCTCTGTTAATTGGGAGATGCAGGATGGAGCAAGCCCGAGACCAAGTGGGCTCCTGCCAGAACAAAGTGGAAAGTGGGTCCCAGGGCACAGGTGGCGTCAGCAGAAGCCTCTGGGGCCACCTTGTCCTCTCTGTCCCCTCACGTCTTCCCGACCCCTCTACCCTGTTCCCTCCTCCACGAGGGCACAGCTCCCTGCGCTGATGCTGTTCCAACTGGCCCGCCTCCTGCTCGGCTCCTTCCCAGACACAGCAGGGTTGGGCCCCACCATTCATCCAGCAAGGCTGACCCAGGGCCTGCTGTGTGCTGGGGCGGGAGGAGACAAAGTGGGCGTATCCTCATGATGCTCGCAGCCTGGTGAAAAACAAGGCATTGCCCTGGGCACAGTAGGTCCTCATGACACTTGTACCTGGTAAGGGACAAGGCATTGCCTGGCACACAGTAGGTCCTTGTTACGCTTGCAGCATGGTGAGAAACGAGGCATCCCCAGGTCCACAGTAGGTCCTCATGACACTTGTGCCCAGTAAGACATAAGGCACTGCCTGTCGCACAGTAGGTCCTGAGAAAAGACTGGCCTGACTGGGAGAGAAAGTAAATACTGACCCCCCCAAAACCCATCACTCACAGGCATTCTCCTGCAGCCACCTCTGATCTGGAAGGCTGTGGTAGAGTCAGAAACAGAGAGGTGCGAGTGGAAAGAACATGGATTGTGCAGTCAGGCAGAAGGAGACTTGTCACACTTCTGCTGCTTGCTATCAGAGAGTCCTTGGGCCGGCTACTTCTGCTCACGAAGCAGCATGTGTGAACCGAGGAGAAGGACGAGATCCACCTCCCAGGGCGGTGTGGGTTAATGAGGCAATGTGCAAGAAGTTCAGCGCCTTGGCACAGTAGGAACTGGGCACACGACGCCGCCCGCTCCCCTCTCTGCCCTGGAGAGTCTGCGTGCAGAAGGGGGACCAAGCTGCAGAAAAGCACCGTCCAAGGAGTTAAAAAAAGGAGAGCGGGGGAAGAATAAAGAATAATGCGCAGAGCATCATTTGTATTCTTTATTGCTGGCAGTAGTAGGATCCTCTCGGTCAGTTCTATAAATAGGCAAGCAGCAACCTTGAGAGCCAGGGGAGGTTAATGCTTTGGATGAGAACACCACGGAGAGCCAGTGCCGGAGAGGTCGCCCAGCCTCCCACGCGCTGCCGCCCCCAAAGCTTTCCGGAAGGGGACCCTGAAGCCCCAAGCTGGGAAGGGACAGATAGGGTATGGACACGAGAGGCACAGCCCAGGCCACAGGAGGCCAGCCCTGGCCAAGGCCTTGGCCCTCTGTGCCTCAGTTTCCCCATCACAAGACCATGGGACCAGAAAATCTGACAGCCACTCAAGCTACAACCATTTCACTACCTCTGAGTTTTGGCTCTTCCTTGGGCACAAATATGGGGGTTTCAGTGGGTCTTGGAGAGCAAGACCCTCTAAATCCTCCTCTGCCCCTTCATTTTTTTTTCTTTTTTTCCTGGCAAAACTAAAGAAAAACAAGATTCCTGAGACAGCACTTTCCACATCTACGCAGGCTCTCAGAATATGGCCTGGGTGCAGTGGCCATCAAAACCCATGGGACTGGCTCTACCCATCGCCTTTTTTTTTTTTTTAAAGAGACAGGGTCTTGCTCTGTCACCCAGGATGATCCTCCTGTCTCAGCCTCCTGAGTAGCTGAGGCTACAGGTACATGCCACCATGCCCAGCTAATTTCTACAGTTGTTTTTTTAGAGGCGGGGTTTCCACTATGTTGCCCAGTCTGGTCTTGAACTCCTGGCCTCAAGTGATCCTCCCACCTCGGCCTCTCAAATCCACTGCTCTTTAATGTAACTAACATGTGTGTACATCTCGCGGGGAAGAGGACGGGGGTGATCTGAGGTCTAATGCTTTCCTGCCTCCATTTTTGCAATCACTTGCTTATTTTAAAGGGTGCCATTAAACAGAGGAGTTAATTCCTAAAGAAAGCTGGCTGCTTCTTGCCCAGTAGTGACTCCGCCAGCCCTCCACACTCACTCACCACTGCCACCTGCAGCCCTGAGGTCCAGGCCATCTGGGGGACGGTGAGTCCTCGCTCACGGTCAGGTACTCCAGGGCCGTTCATCTCACTTCCCTCACTGGAGCTAGCCTCCATCGCAAGCAGCCGTAGCAAATGAGAAAGCTCTGGCCTGTAAGACAGAGGCCCAGGCATGTCCCTGCTGTGCCACTGGCTTACTGGGTGACCTGGGGCCACTTCCTCCCCTTGCAGAGCCTCGGTTTCCAGAAATGGCAGGTTGGACATGGTGTTCGCTAAGGTCTTGCCCCAAGTTAAACTTCTATGTCCCTCGGGTTCAGGGCTGCAGTTAGAAGGAATAGCTACATTTACTTGCACAGTGGTCAAGGGTCATTCTAGCAGAGAGGTCAGGGGCTTTGGGACATCCAGGGATAGACTCCAGGCAGGCCTGAGGGTTGGGCCTAGGAAACCGTCCTCAGTTTCTCCCCTCCCAGGAACGAGCACTCAAACTGTGCTGCGGGGCTTGCTGCCAGGCCACTGAACCGGATCCTTGAATCTGGTCCAGAACGTGAGGCTTTGAGTTCCACGGAGTTAAAGAAAACACCAGGAGGGCAGACGGAGACTCTCAGGCGTGGCAGGATGCACACCCTAACCCGGCACTGTCGCAGACCTTGGAAGGGACTCGAAGACGGGGGCCCCTCCTCTGAGGCCACAGCTATGTCCTCATTCTTTGGAGACAGCCGCCTGCGGGGGGTGAATCACATCCAACACCTGCATGAAAGCAACCTGCAAGCTCTACCTGTGCGTGCCTGTCCCGCCATGTCTTCCTAAATCCACTGCCTCTTAGCTGTGCCCCCTCACAGAAGTACCAAACCTCTGTCCATCTGGTTTCCGTCCTGCCACATGAAGATCATAAGTCCACTCTCTCTTGAGCTAACGGAGCCCTGTTAGCACAATGCCAGTCACTTAGGAATTCAATGAGCTCTGGCTAAAAAGAAAAAAGGTAAGATGCAGGGAGAGCCCACTGCCAGCAGGGACGATCATCAGAGGGCTATGTTCCCATGCTTGTCATCACGTGCTCACCGGCGAAACTCGGCCCAGGGGCATTCCACCAACCCGGATCATCGAGAAATCTCGACCTGACCCGGCAGATGGCATGGCTGAGATCCTATCCATCACCAGACGGCATTCAGGCGGCACGTTATGATTATGGAAATGTAAATTATATGTGTTATGTCTTCAAACTTAATAACTTGCTACTTAGATTAATGCTCTCAGGAGGCAAATCTGCCTCGCTCAGCTCTTTGGAGCTGTCTCTGAAACCCCCAAATCATAGGCCAGGCTGACACAAGTCTCTGCTCAGCGGAGGGGTGAGGAATAGAGTGGAGGGGTCGCGGGGTAAGGGGGACGGAGGGGATGCGTTAACATAGCAGATGCGCGCATGCTTCTGTGTTCTAAAACGTGCACCAAGTGCAAGCATGAAGTGTACCACAAGGTCACAAGACTATCAGGTTACTGTGCTGAGCAGTGTATGCAGAAGAAGTGTTCTGGAAAAGTCCCAGGTGAGAACACATAACGGTGATTCATCCAGCTAAATAAGGAGGGCACAGACCTCAAGGGGCAAGCTCTTTGCTTTTTGGAAATAGAGATTCTCAACTTCAGGAAGGAGAGGCTGGTCTAAGGCGCAGGTTAGTGACCTGGAAGGGAGGAAAGGATGATGTACACCTGTTGTTGACTTCACCTTGACCAGCTGGGGCTCCACGGTCAGACACACTGAGCAATGATCCTGGCTCTGCTGATGACTTGCTGTGTGACACTGAGCAAATTACCTAACCTCTCTGTGCCTGCTTCTACATTAAAAAAGCAACGAGGACTATTAAGTTAATGTAAACTGTTTATACAGTATCTGGCACATAGTAGGTAATAAATTCATGCTAATTCACGAGTCTGCCAGCTCCTTCTCCCAAACACAAGCCCCAGAAATTCTCTAAACCTCTAATCAACTTGGACACAAATGCACGAGCAAGTCTAACCATCCCTCCTGTCCCCAACTTTCCTCCTCTTAAGAAATATCCTTCTTTTCTTTAATGCACACTTCCTCATACCTGCCCTGCCTTCCACATCCAGCTCCTTTCCCACGGCCTCCAGGAAGCCTTCCCAGATTGCAGTTGGCTCTCTCTTCCGAGAGCACCCATCACACTTCTATAATTTGTTGCCATCTCTACTACAGGCTCTGAGTCACATTCACACTCCTGTCTTTAGGATGATAAGACAAGTTTCTGGAGGCACAGTTCATGTTCTGTCCTATATAACTTCCTTTTCATCCATTCATTTACCCATCCATCCATTCATCCACCCATTCATTCATTCAATAAGATATTTAATGAGCTTTCTACTATACGCCAAGTAGCTCCTAGAAACTGTTCAAATTAGGGCACAGAAAGAGCAGCACATGAGACCTGGAGTGAGGCAGACCACGCTTCTCCACACTGGTGTGAGCACACACACCTCAGATATGCATGGAGTTCGGAGAGAGAAGCAGAAGGAGTGATTAAGAGCTACCGCCCTGGAGCCAGGCTGCAGGGCTTCCACCCTAGCTCTGCCACCGCCAACCGCAACCCTGGGCAAGTTACTTAACCAATCTGTGCCCCAGTTTTCCAGGCATAAAATGGGATAACAGTGGTATTATCTCACAGGGTGGTTGTCAGGATTAAATTAGTTAATATATATAAAGAATTCGAGACCTGGAACATAGTTAAGAGCTACAAAAGCGTGCGGTATTATTCTTATAGAGAACCCAGAACCCGGCGTGGAAGTCTCAACCCACCATCCTTGGTAACCACAGTTAGTTACATTTTGGTGTCTGCCTCTCCTGACTTGTTCTTACATTTCATAAACATGTGTATGTATGTATACAAAACTATCATCTGATTTTTACATGAATTGACTCATATTGAACATTTTCTGCTCCGTCTTTTTTTTTTTTCAGCCAAAAAATGTACTTTAAGGCTCTTTCCTCACCAGTTCAATGACATTGAGCTCATCTCTTCCCACACTACATCCCATTTTCTGGCGGGGACTCACCACCATTGAGTTCTCAACTCCCCTATCAATGGAGATTTAGGTTGTCTCTTGTTTTTTGCCAGCACAAACACTTGCAATTAACATCCTTTCACAGGCCATCTTGGAGCACAGGTGCATCTAATAATCTAGAGAAAAGTGGAATTCCTAAGGCAGCAGGCAGTGTGTTTTTATTCATGTACAACCACATTTCTTTGGGAAGGTATTCCCTTGGGCACGCCTCCATCCCTGTTGTAGTTCCCATAAACACCTGCAGGGGGCAGCACTATGCCATCTGGGCTTACAGAAACCCTGAATTCCCAACACCGGCTGGGGCTGGGTGAGGGCTCCACAATGCTCTTCTCCCCGAGGCAGCGCTTAACTCTGTGCAGGGTTCCACCCTCCTTTGTGCTTCCTTCCACAGGCTTCAGGAACCTCCCAGTTTAGGCAAATCTTAGCTCTATCTTCCAAGCCCATCTGGAAGCAAAATCTTGGGCTCTAAAGTATCGCAAAGCACCAAAATAAAATGAGTAACTTGGTGGTGCCTTAGGGTGGGGACCCCCTTAAGAGTTTTCCAATGGTGGGTACACCTGCTGGAAAGCCATTCCCAAACAGTGTTCCACCCTTTCCTCGCTATGAGACTTCAGACAAGTTATTTAACCTCTCTGGGCCTCAGCCTTCTCACCTATTAAATGGGGCTACTAATGCCTAAGCCCATGGAGCTGTCGTGTGGACCGAATGAGGATGAATGAGATAATGCACACAAAGCACCTTGCACGGGGCATGACACGCAGCAGGTGCTCAGCAAATGGTGGCTGACATTAGTAACAGTAAAATTACAATGGTGACCACGTTTTTTATTCCTCCCACTGCACAGATGAAAAAAGAGACTCAAGGTGGTGGAGTGTCTTACGCAAGGCCACAGGGAGGATCAGAGGTAGGGCTTGGATGTGAATCTCGAACTCTCCAAACTCATGCCTCCTCCCACTTCTCCCCACCGCCCTCTCACCAGCAGCTCAGAGGGGTTCAGATAACACCAGGCCAACCCCACAGCTTGGCCCAAGACAGACAAGCAGAGGGTTTTTAAAGAGGACGTGGGACTTACAGGCTGTAAACAGATGAGAGCCCCTCAGGCCCTGGCACCCTGAGCAGGTGCCAGGCACAGCCACATGGACTAAAAGTCCCTCCCCATTCAGCCCGGCTTTGAGGAAGGAGAGAAATTGGTGATGTGGACTCCCCGCCCCGGTGGCATATTTTAACGTCATGAGAAAGTAAGGTCCTAATTAGCACTCTGTCTTCAGAACTCCTTCCATCTGCACCACTGTTACCTGTGTTAATTACCTCTCACAGGGACCACTAACTGCAACAGCTTCCCCGCCTCCTCTCTCGGCCCCCAGACCAGTCTCTGCAGAGCAGCTAGGATCCTCTTAAAATATAAGTGGACCTTGTTCCTTCCCTGTCACAAACTCTCCCCACGGCTTCTGATGTAAAATGCAAACTCCCTGCAGTGTGTCTCAGGCTGGCCCTGCCGCCTGGCCGGCCTCATCTCTTGCCACCTGAGCTTTCGTACAGGATCAAGTACTCTAAGCTCTTTCCACTGCAGGCCTTTGCACATGCTGCTCCCTGTCCCTGAGCGTATACATCTCAACACACCTACTTAAACGATTGTTTTATCTATACCCCTCTCAATTGACTGAGAAAGCAGGAAATTCTTGTTCGAAGATGTAGCAATAGATAGAAAGCATTGGAGGTGGTAAGTGATTCCACGTAAAGTGAGAAACGGTGAAGAAATGCAATGTCTTCTTGGAATTGACCCCTAACAAGGAATTTTACCTCTCCTGAAGTACCAATGATTTCTCTCTAGTAAAATGGAAATAATCCATTAATTTCTCTTCTTGCCTTGTTTGCCAGGAAGCTCAATTTAAAGATGAAATACTGTTCCTGTCAAAGGGATCACACATGCATACTTTCCAATGTCATTTCTGATTCCTCTACCTTTTTATATGATGTGCTTTTCAGGTTAATTCACTCAATTATTTTTGACCTAAGTAGGAAAATTAATTATAAACATATTAACAAATAAGTAAATGACATATGTAGAGTTTAAAGAGGATGTTTACTCTCATAATTCACATGGTAGATGCTGAATGCAATGACTGCCAAGTGGATGAATAAATGCCAAAATCTGAGCACATCCCTAGGATTAGACACATTCTCCATGCAGTTGGAGGCTGAGATATTTTTCATACTGCCTGGGCAATAACTGCTCTCTCCTCCTACCTCTCTCTCTCCGCTCTTCAGAGTTGCTTTGCAGCTGCTGAGTCTGGCCTAAGAATACATGTCATTTGTAAACATTTCCTTAAAAGTCCAAAAATTATTATTTCTATACTCTTTCAGAATGATGACATACCCCAGTAGTGGCACGGTAACCACTATTTCTCAAAGAACTGTGGCTTCCCGGTAGCATCCCCAACATCTGTGTGCCTGTTGTGGGGACAGGGCCTGGGGCATAGCTGTGCCACGACGTGACCCATCTGCTCCGGCTCTGTGCGGCCACCTCACTTCCTTGAGCTGTTGCATCCCAAGGTAAATCAGCTGGACCGCAGAGCAGCTGTGAGAGCCCCTCCAAGACCCCTCCCTGAAACGCATCTCTGCATAAAGATCATGAGACAACACGACATGTGCTGAAACAGAAATGCAAGGAAGCAGGTGATTCAACAATTGAGGGAATATCAACAAAGACCAGCGGAGAGAGCAGAGAAATGGATGATGACTAGTTAGGAGGAAGGGAACTCGGGTATCGTCTTCTCCCCTTTCTGGTTTTCCTTACTGCTATTTAAGTGTGCCTTTAATCTGGGCCTCACAAGGTAGGTAAACCTTATTTGAAAAAATAAAAAATTACCGTTCATTCCTTCCACCTTCTTTTCTTTACGAGTTTGACCTTCTCCAAGGGCTCAGTGCGAAGATGCACAAGGAAACCTTGGCGCCCGTACTGGGGACACTGGGATCTCAGGGGCTGGAACGGGGACTTGACATTTTAAAGCCCCTGCCCTCCACTCTCACTGCTCCTGCAAGTCTTAGTGAGTTAAGGCTGTGTGAAAAGGAAAACCATGAACAATCAAAGAGAGGGGAAGAAGTATTGACCTTGGGGATAATGCTACCAGAAATTTGCAAGGAAGTGACAGAGTGTCCACCCCTTTGCAAAACAACTCACAAAATGAGGACAGAGCGAATTCCAGAAAGATATTGATTCCTTTTTAATGCAATTCTTCAATTATCCTCTAAGCCTGGCTTTTACTCTCTTATAATTTAAGTAAATTGCTTTATAAATGTTCTTTTAAATTTTGTCTCTTTCTTCTTTCTGTTTTTTCTTTAAGGAAGAACAAGATTCTAGGAGTCATAAATATAATCACTCGAGATGAGCCCCGGTGGGTTTGCAATGGAGTGTGTTGCTGTCCAGGATCGATGTCAAAGCACACAGATCCATCAGGAGTATCTGTTTATTCCAATATCATTTTCTTGGCCCATGAGTAGATATATTGATGGGGTTTATTCTCCTCCCGGACTCTTTATATCCCTGTCTCTCATCACTTTCTGACCATTCTCAGTTGAAATGGTGATGGGCTTCCAATTTAATTCAACCTCAGGCTGAAGAATCTGAATTTAAGGTGGATGCATCAATCATTTCCTAAAAAACCGACTCATAAGATATCAGAAAGAAAAAGAACGAGAGATTTGATGACATTGCAATGTTAAGACTCTTGTGATTAAATGGGCATAGGATATTAATAAGTGATACACAAATATATATATGCAAATACATATACATATATACAAACAATGAACATGTAAAGGAGTTCAACTTTACTATTTAGATTATGCAAATTAAAATAGGATACTTTGTTGTCTATCAGACTGGCAAAAATGCAGAAGAAATATAATATCCAGTGTTGGCATAGTTGGAGAAAAATGAAGAATCTCAAACGCTGCTAAATGTTAGTAGGATGGATTATAAAAAAACAAATTCCTTCCCAACAGCAGTTTGGCAACAGTTAATCAAAAGCCTTAAAATTATGCCTCTCCCCCCAAGCCAATGCCACCTCTAGAAAGACAGCCCAAGGAATTATCAGAGATGCACCTAAAGATTAATGTGCAAGGATGTTTAAAGCGGCAATATGGATAATATTAAAAAAACAAACTGTCCAACAAGAAATTAGTTAAATAAATCATGTACCTCTTCACTACAATATATTATGCAATCATTAAAAATCATGTTCTAGAAACATTTATCAAGGTGGGAAAAGAGTCATGATACCTTGGTGGGTGAAGGAATCAGGCTAGATAATTGTGCTCAGAATGGCAGTTTTGCAGAGAATCCGCAGTGCAAATGTACACACGCAGATGCAAACCGGGTATCAAACTGTCAACAGTGATTACTTCTGGGTGGGTGGGCAGGTGGGATTATCAGTGATTTTTGTTTTCTTCTTTTGTGTTTTTCTGGGCTGTCCAAGTTTTAAAAATTGAGCCCATATATCCTAGATCATTAAAATAAAGAAATAAAACACATACACACACACACATTTGTATTTTAGGAGCTGAGGCCGATTCCGCTATTCCCCATGTTTCCTATGAACCAAACAAAATGACCTTTTAACTTGTCCAGTCTGTGACGGGTTGACGACCACCAGCCTTTCACCCGAGGCCCAGGAGAGACCCTGTTCTCATGCTTGAAGTGAGCTGATCTGGCAGTGTAGACGAATTTAGAAACTTCGCCATTCAATGAGATGCTTTCACAAGTCACCAGTTAATTCTAACGGGGGTTGAGCTGAGGTCATAGTTAACTATCAGGGTATTCCACAGGAAATGCACAACATAAAAACCCAACAAAGGTCAGGGCATGCTGAGAGAGATAACAAAGAAGGAAAAGGAAAAGAAAAAGGAAAAAGAGCCCAATGCCACCTCTGTCCCTGATCGCCAGTCAATAAAACGCAGAGCGTGCCTGGGAAAGGGCAGGGTGGCCGGGGCCAGGGTTTTCTGGTTCCTCGTGGGTTTTCTTGTCAAATGGCTGCAAAGTCATTTCTACAAGAAAAAACTCTGGGAGGAACGTACACTTACTGAACATCTCTGTTCCTGCCAGCAACTCGCCGGGCCGTACACCCTGCTTCTCTGTTAGAAGCAGTGAGAACCGTGGCAGTGGAGGCAGGAAGACCTGGGTTGAAATCCTGGTCCCATCATCCCGTCTGTGTGCCCGTGGTGTGTCGCCTCCACTTCCGGTTCTGTTTCCTCTCCCACAGGGCTATGGTGAAGTCAGTGGGGGACACACACAAAGCCCACGAAGAGCTCGTGACGTCACACAGCAGGTTCCCCATGGCGGTGATATTTATTATTGTGCTAAGTATTGTAAGCATCTTCTGTGTGTTTCTCTTTGTACTTTCTGCAGTGCCAGGAGGAGCATCATCTACGGCAGTTTGCACACAGGCGATCATCAAATGTTCACACTAATAGATGGGCCCAGCGCTTTCATTCATCACTTGCATGACCATTCTATTCCCACTTTAGAGACAGGAAATCTGAAGAGTGAAGTAATTTTCCTGCCATTTTACTATTATTCACATCATAAGTTTACTAAAGAGGAATCTGAGAATCAGAGAGGTTAAGAAGCTTGTTTAAGGCTCCACAGCTACAAAGCGGCAGAGCCAGGTCTGGAAACCCAGAAACTCTGGCCTCAGAGCCCAGGCTCAGGCATTGTGGGGTGTCACCTCTCTCTACTGTTGGGGTAAAGATACAGTCCCTCAGGTCCACAAAACCTCGGTTAAATCCTGGCTCTCCCACTTTCCACCTTTGTGACAACAGGCAAGAGTTTGTGGCAATTTTGCAAAACAAAGCCATAAAAAGTGGTACCTGCCTTGAACTTCATGGAGTGGTTTTGAGGTGTAAGTGAGTTTATGCACAGAAAGCACTGAGAACAGTGTCTGGCTCGTTGGAAGCCCTCCCTTCAAAGTTCATCATCATTCACTGAGCAACAAAGAAAAGAAAACACCAGCAAATAGATTATCTGTGTCATGACCGAAGTGACAGGGGAGGAGGAGAAGGTTCCCGGAGATGGGGGCAGCGGCAGGGTGGGCGGGTCTGCCGGGAAGCTAGAACCGAGGCTGGGCCTCACGGGCTATGGGCATCAAAAGGTGGAGAGAATCAAAGCCTTGTTTCAGAGGAGGGCAGGCTGCTTGTCTGGCCAAGTGTGGACTCCATTTGGGAAACAGCTGGAGAAAAGGATTGTCTGCAGGTAAAGGGATCAGATCACCGGCAGCCTGAATGCCAAGTTGAGGAGCTTGGCCTCTGCGCTGCAGGCTCCTAGCTCACGGGCAGGGTCCTAGGTGCTGCAGGCTCCTAGCTCACGGGCAGGGTCCTAGGTGCTGCAGGCTCCTAGCTCAAGGGCAGGGTCCTAGGTGCTGCAGGCTCCTAGCTCACGGGCAGGGTCCTAGGTGCTGCAGGCTCCTAGCTCAAGGGCAGGGTCCTAGGTGCTGCAGGCTCCTAGCTCACAGGCAGGGTCCTAGGTGCTGCAGGCTCCTAGCTCACGGGCAGGGTCCTAGGTGCTGCAGGCTCCTAGCTCAAGGGCAGGGTCCTAGGTGTGGCACAGCTGGATCAGATACACATTTAGAGTGTGCACCCTGCCGCCGGGATGGAGAATGGACCCATGCACACATGAGCAAGGCGGGACACAGACAGGTGCGTGAGCAGGGCGCTGCAGTTCCGCGGTGGTGGTAGTGATGGCAGGGACAGCGGGAAGCGCGGTCTGAGAAGTGCCGGGGAGAGGTCAGGCCTGGAGAGTCCAGCCTGTTCAGGGCTGGTACCAGAGAAGAGCGGGCCAAGGTCACTGACTTGTGAAAAGTCCACGTTTTGAGGGGGAGAGGAGAAGCCACCATCAGAGGGCTGGAAATGAGCCAGGACTTCCAGAGCAAATAAAGATTCCTAATACTGGAGAAGAGCTGAAAATGTAAACAAAAAATGAATACATACACTAAAAAGGATGCATAAATCCTGTGCAGCGACAGCAAGGCTAGCAGATGGGTGGAGATGCAGACATCCGGGGAAAGAGAGAAAGGAGTTTGAGGAAGATCTGTACGTGGATATTGACCTTGGAAGTAGACTTAAAATCTCAAGATTGGAAGGACTCCTAGAGGAGGAGGGGGAGGACGCAAGAGAGTTGGAGGAAATTTGGGAAAGGTTTGGGGCTCCCCAAAGAGAGACTAGAGGGAGGCACAAGGAGAGAAATGGAGAAAACAGAAAGGGTACACCGGGTCCAGGCACGGCAAAGGATGCCATTCCTCCATCTGGGGACAGGAGGATGGAAATGGCAGAAGGAAAACCCCTCCCCCGACTTGGAACAGACGTTTCCCTACCTACACTGGAGGTTACCTTCTGAAAGCTGGACCGCTTTCTTTTCTTTATCAGAAACCTCTTAATGAGGCTTAACACACCATTTCAGATCTGGTTCAAATAAATTACAGAGTTGGTTTTTTTTTTTTTAAGTGTGGGAGCCCACGGTATCAAAGCACCACTTTCACCTGCATTAATTGCTTTAATGGGCTCTGGGAACAGTCGCCTCCTCTCCCTCCCTATCAGGGTCCCTGGGGAGCCCATCAGGATGGATGCTGAGGATAGGGATGTGGCCGATGCAGGGGACAATGCTGCCACACTCTGGGCCCTGTATCTGTCTTCTCTGCCTCCCCACGTTTTTTAAGGCCTCACAGATAATCAGAAGAGATATGGGGACACACGATTCCCTTCAACCACTGGGCTTTATTACTGCTGTAAAGCAAAAATGCAGACGCCAAAAGCCAGATAGAAGCAATTATGCTTGTAAAGAAACTCTGTCTACGTGGGAATATCGACTACAGTTAGTAAATGACTCTGCAATTCAAACAGCTATGATGGATCATAGGGGCCCCGAGTCCAGGTATTTTCTTCCAACAGCACTTTAAAAAACAAAAAACTAAGCAGGCACAACAGAGGACTTTCAAAGCCAAGTGAATGCAGTCAATAACGTTTTTCATCACAATGTTTGCAGTGGGACCTCCACTGCCATATTTTTCAGACTTTTGATGTGCAACAGTGACCATAACCCATGTGTGCCAGGTTAGATGGTGGGGATATCTGAGTCACAGAATGGTAAAGGGACCTGCCCAAGGTCACAGCCAAGTAATACCGCCAGATGAACCTAGTCCATCTCCAAAATTCATCTCTTGGATTTTCCAATATATCAGTTGACCTTGCACATCTGGAATCTTGCTCCAAAACAGCTAAGGACAGGGACAGGGTGGGTCCATCTCTCTGGTCAAGTCATTATGTGGACAAATGTTGTTGGGGGTGGGGGATCCTAAAGGAAGGTAAACCTCAGTGTAGTTAAGGCCCGCCTGGGGAGCATGTTGGTTCTCAGGCAAGCTAGCATTGGGAATTACCACCTCCAAGGCCCCAACACCTGGTATGTGAAAACATCATTTTTGATGTCACTTTACTCTGTTCTTCCCTGTAGCCTAGAGCTTTAGAGTCCAAGAAAGAGGACATTCGGGGATTTGTTTATGGATGGCTGATGTATTTGCTTTGCATTCAGAGTCGGGAGGATGCTGATATTAGGAAATTCAGGTAGAGAGAAACAATCACGACCAAAGTGGCTGCCAGCTGAAGCAAAGCCACATCCAATTTAGCAGGAGCACAAATTCTCAAAGGGGAAAGGAAGCAAAGGTGCCGGGACTGAAAAGGAAGAAAAGCTAAATCTATTTATGCATTCTCAGTAGAGAATAAAGCAGCTTTAAACACATGTGTGATTGCTGGGGACTCAGCCTTCACCCAGAATATTGGGGCTTCTAGAAACCTGAACAGTTTAAAAAAAAAAAAAAAAAAGACAGAAGATGTATCTCACCCAAAAGTGGTTCATTGATTGCTTCAGAATGCATAAATGATTCTATTTTGGAATCACAGACACAATCAGGCTGCTGAAATAACCCACTTCTGGGGATGGGGTTTGAAAATTAAGAGCAAAGTGACAAATGAACTAGCTGAAAGAGTCTCATAGGGTAGATCCGGGCTGCAGGGGATGGGAAAAGCTATTGCCACCAGGCACAGACCACATATTTAAAAAGGCTTTGCACTAAAATAGTAGCAAAAGGTTTCAAATGTTGTCACACCTAGGAAGTCATTTGATCCCCACAGCCATCTGGGAAGGAGGCAGGTGGGAGGTGGCTATGACCATTTCACAGCTCCCAAGACAGAGGTCAGAGATGTCACGTGAGCTGCCCACGGCCACACAGCCAGCTTGGTAGTGAAGTGCACACTAGAGCCTACGGCCTTCCTCCATGGCTCTGCCCAGCGCACACTGTGCTGCCACCCTCAGATCTTCTTCACATCTTACCCTCAGGAGCCAGAGCATCCCGAACTCACCAGCGCTGGATTAGGAGCAAAATCATTCCATCCATTTGGTAAATATTCATTTATTTAACAAAGCACCTACTATGTGCCGGGTACTGGGGACATGTGAATGAGCCACTTGTCATTGGAGAATCTTTGTTCTCATGGAGCATACTTGTACTGGGGGAGGCAGATGATAAACAAACACACCGATACGTCCTCTTAGCGGTGACAGGTGAGCAGGAGCAAATTAAAGCCGGGTAAAGGGATGAAGGGGCTGGTGGGACGGTGGTACTGCTCTGGAGGGGGTGGCAGGGATGCAGAGGCATGAGGATGTCACAGCACTGAAAATGCTGGGGGCCTGTGGCCATGGATGGGTCTCTGTCTCCCCATGACTCGCCAAGGAGAGGGCCCCTGTGCTGCTCATCTCTGACTTCAGGTCCCAGCCACAGCCTCACGGGCTGGCAAGCGCTGCTCAGAGGATGTACAGACGAATGGCTCCAGCCGATGAGGGATGGGCTGAGACATGCCACTCCCCCTTGACGAGTAGGTCTCAGACCCCCCACTTAGTAAAATGAAGTCTCTGGGTGGTTCTTAATGGGCCCCCAAAAGTCAGGCACAGAAATGTGTCATCTGCCTGCCCTCCAGCAGGGGACTGTCTTCCAGGAGGGCTGGGTTCCACTCGGTTCCTAATCCCAATGATGACCTTGGCTCATCAATTTCATCTCCTTGACCATGACCCTTTTCGCCTCCCTGCCTCCCTGGAGAAGATTAAATGGGAAAGGAAGGACAAAGTACCTGACACATAGTAGGCACTCACTAATGTCAGCCTCCTGTCTTCCCAATAGTTGTCTAGTAAAGCAAAGTTAACAAGCAAGTGCAATGTAAACTACAGACTCTGGGGGCGACAGGATGTGTTGATGTAGATTCATCAGTTGTAACAGACGTACCACTCTGGTGGGGGATGCTCAAAACGGGGAGGCCATGCAAGCGTGGGGCCAGTGTATATGCGAAATCTCTGTACCTTCTGCTCAATTTTGCTGTGAACCTAAATTGCTCCAAAACATAAAAAGTCTATTTAAAAAACCAAATCACAAATGCACTAGCCTCACGGTGCTGCTTCCTGCACCTGACACCGGGAATGCACAGGAAAGGAATAAAGGGAACGTTTGATTCCTGCTCTCTGCACCCTTTCCACCTGCCAGGCTGTAAACATAAAAGGGAAATGTCAGCAGCACAGAAATCTTAAAAATCACCCTGATCCTGGGGCGCAATTAGAAGGCTGTGTGAGCTCAGACTTAATATCAAATTCCTGTTTAGGGGTTTAAAAAAAAAAAAGAAAAAAATCAATTTTGAAAGATTTGTATTTCAGCCTCCAGCTACCTCTAGCCATTTAATGTCATTCCCTGTAATCAGATTCTCTGGTCCTGGCTAGGGACTAGTCTGGGGTCCCCAAGCAGTGGAGACCAAAGGCTGCCCTTCCAGGTCATAAAAGAATCTCACTAGAAAGCCAGTTGGAGCCTAATCCTCTATGAATGCTCGCTTCAGTGCAAAGCCCTTTGCAGGACGGAGGGGGGATTATGACTCCGAGGAGCTGCACATGTGCCTTGAGCGCGAGCAGACAGGCACACGCACAAGGGGCTGCGTGCACTGACAGGTGCAAAGAGGCTGTGTACTGCACGTGTGGCAGCTGGAGGTGACAAGCAGCAACATATACACGATCCAAGTGGTCAGGGGTTAAAGGATCATACTTACCTTTGCAGCTCCATCCAAATGATGAATCTATGGCAAGTAATAAACAACACTGGGTTTGTCACCAGAGGGGAATGACAGAAAAACAAGACGCTAGTGCTGGGGTGATTCTCTATCTCTTTGATGTCCACCTTCAAGTCAGGAGGCAAGAATCTTCTCCTATAAAAATATCGATTCTTAAAAAAAAAAAAAAAAAAAAGCATTCTCTTCTTCCCTACAAAATGCTACTTTGATTTGAACAGGAAATAACCAGTTGAAAGAGGTTTTTGTCCTATATAAGCATCACAATTTTCTAAAACCTTGAGTATCAGCTTGAGTCAACTAAATATATTAGATTAAACTAAAGAAATGGACCCACTCAATATACTGCATTACATTCCTGGTATGCAGCAACCAAAAATCTACTCAATAAAGGGCTTATGAATAGTGAGCTTTCCACATGTCATTGTTGGCAGGACTCACGGGACCCAAGAATGAATGCAGGGCCAAAGAAAAGTCTGTGCACGCCTGTGGTTTCCAAATTGGAATACAGGAACGAGACCAGGGAGAGAAGCTACATTTCAGATACAAAGTTGGAAGTGGTAATAATCTGTAATGGCTTCAGCTAACCATGTACAATGGGAAAAGGACAATCATGTCGTTTAGAACGTGCTGGACCAAATATAATGACATATTAACACGGACAGATTCTTCCCAGGTTATTATGCAAAGGAAAGGAGGGTGTGATAACTCTAATTAAATGAGAGGGCCAGTAACAGTTTTTAACTTCTGGGATATTTCAAATTCTAATATGTTCCTTGGATTTACCCATGGGGATGCTGAGACCATAAGGAAGCCATTTAGTTTTTACCAAGATGAAGCATACACACACACACACACACACACACCCCAGCAGCACCTGTATACACTGTGTTCTGCTACCCCCATAACCAGGGGACTCAGAAAGCAAACGGGTAAGTGGACTTGATTTTGAGCACTCCCAGGGCGGTGCTGTTTGTGCCAGAATCCTATTGTCATTTTCTCATTAACTCTGGAATAGCACAAGAGTTGGTGTTCTTGGGTCAAGAGACAGCAGTCAAGCTCTTGTCAGGACAGCACGTAACCCATCAATTTCCTGATTTGGTAGGATGCTACACAGGAGTGCCAAGACTCTCTTCTCCCAATCCCTTAGCCAACTTTCTTTACTCTGCCTTAAATGAGAGCAATTTCAAAAGAACAAGAAAATATCAGATTAGATATACTAAATGTTTTCTGTGCCGCAGATACCAAGCAAATCAGACTGTCTGAGCTGGAAGGGATCTTGGACAGCCCCTGGCCCATCCACCCTGGAACACAGACAGGATCAGTGACTTGCCCAAGGTCACACAGCAAGTGTACAGCAGAGTCTAAAGCAGCATCCCTGGTCCCCTTGGCCAATTTATCAACCATATCTGGCTGAAAACCTTTGAAAGATCTACTTTTTTATTATCATTAGTTTGGCTCCTGTTCTTTCGAGATAGATTTTTCAAAAATCAAACATTTCAACCTAATTGCAAATAGGAAATGGCTTGCCTTATCTGGACCTGTCACTTCAGATTTAGCAAATGGGTTTCAAGAGAGGGATGGCAGCCCCAATGGATGAAGTTGAAAATCCTCATCGAACTGCTTTGGGTAACGACAGATTCTTGATTTGTCAGAAAGAGAAATGGAGACAACTTTACTCAATCCCCTCTTTAAAAAGCTGCAACCCTCTCTTATTCATAAACTCTTAATTAACTTGATTACTAAAATTTAATTTAATTTTCTTTTTAGTACACATACACAACTGATCTCTCCTTTTGGGATGCTCAGAGGACCCTTTCCCCATCTTTCTGTCACAGAAAAAAAAAAATAAAGATTTTTAAGATCAATAATACATCTTCTACTAAAGGTAATGTGGTACCCTAGAAAAGAAAAAGGATGCATGCAGAAAACGGGTGAAATCGAACAGAGTCTCAAGCCTAGTTAATGGTAATGCATCTTTACCAGAAAAATCCCTGACACGGTGCCCTACAGCACTGTAGCTGACAAAGAGAGGCTCCCAGTGGAGAAAAGGCAGTTCGTGCCCAGTAGAGAAGCTGGGGCCCCTTTGGGATTTTAGTTAAGGGACTTAACACTCTTAATTTTGTGGAAATGTGTCAACAGTTCTCCGGGCGTCCTTTTAAACTGTCCCTGAAACTATCTGCCCATCGTGCAACCCCGCCATGGCCCCAGGGACTAAGTTCCGCCTCCTCCGTTTTAAATTCCACCCACTGAATTACAGTCTATCTCCTTCCCCCTAGTGCTAATGTGACACGCCGCAGCAGCATTCCTTCTGCCTGTTGCTTCTGAAGGATCCAAAGGGTCCATCCCAGGCAGGGTACGTGTCTGGCAGGGGCGGGAAGAGGGGCAAGCCTGAGGCAGGAGCTCATTCTGTCTAAGCAGCTGCCACCGTTGGAAAAATGACAGAGACAGAGACGAGGGCTGCTCAGCTCACACAGGCTCCTGTGCCACAGGCTCCCACACTTCAAGGACAGTGCTGCTCCTATCAACCTCTCCCTGCCGGCAAGTATTCATTCTCGGGCTTCAGAAACTATGTCATAGAGAGTTCAGGTTTTACGCTGGAAGCAACAGAGTAAATGAACGAGTTAAACCTGGTGCTGCTCTGAGTCACAGCCTAAGGGCACCACCGTGTAGTCCAGGGAGGTGCAGACGGAAGATGTGGAACGTGATCAACAAAATGGGGAAAGCGGGGCCCTGCTGGTGAACTGAACTCACAGCCAAGCTCCTGGATCCCTATGGCAGGGCTGAGTGTGGGGGGGCAGAATGAAGGGAAAGTCGTGTTTTTAACATCCGAGTTAACTGACAGCCTTTCCAAAGCCTATCCACTTGTGATGATTAAGTCACCCAAGTCTTTTGAAATTGCTACTAAAATTGAATCCATATTTACAAATGACCATTTGAATCAAGTATCTTTAGAGCATAAATTTATCATCTGGGAACTCTAGACCTTTTGGGGCCAAGGCTAATGTACTATTTCTTTATAAATATACAGAATGCTAGACAAAGGGGGAAGATTGATATGGGGAGAGGAGACAGAGAGGAGAATTGTTGCGTGGAAACTCACAATGAACTTTGCCCGCTGTACCTTGGAACAATATAAACCATCGGCCTATTTCCAGAAGCTGAAAAGAAGTTTCTGAAAGCCACAGGGAGCTTTGAAAGCCCAAGGGGGTTGATGGGCTGGGAAACAGATGAGGGAGGGAAGCCAAGGTCAGACAGAGACTAGGTGGTGGTGTCCCAGGTGCACTGCCAGGGAGTTGGCTCAAGACTCACCTGGTCACAGGTCACTGAATAGCTTACAGGAAGTAGCCAGGGGCCTCTGCTGCCTAGGAGCTTCCCAGTAGCTCTCGCTGGAGTTCAAAACAGGAGGCAGAGGCTTGTGGGGGCAGGGTCACAGGTCAGCCCCAACTCCTGAGAAGCCTTTCTCTGCAGAAGCAGGGGGTGTGCTGATGTTCCTTTCCCCCCAAACTCTTCACTTCTTGCACACATAGGGGTGGGCTGGCTAAGTGCCTGCAAAGGGCCCTTGAATCCACCCATGGAACCAAACACCACCCATCTCATACTCCAACTGGTTTTCAGTGGCCTTGGGCTGTGAGATTTAGCAAGCCGGCACACTCCTTTAAACAGCTTGATTAAATTCCTGGAAGCTTGTTGTCAGGAGGCTATTTTTCTCCATTAACAGACTCGAAAAGCGCAAATACTCTCGGGGTGGCTGGGGAGGACTTATTTTTGACATTCAGGCAGAAGCCTCATTTCCAACAAGGTTAGGGGCCACCTATCTGGTCCAGTTGTCCCATTTTCCAAGTACAGAACAAGAGATTCTAAGAAGGCAAGTGACTTATTCTAAGAAGGCAAGTGACTTTTTCCAAAATATAGAGCCTGGTCCACAACACAGCAGGGTCAGGCCAGAGCTTTGTGGATCACCCAGCCTCCACAGGCCACTTGAGAGCTAATAAAACTTTCTTTCAGAGGCAAAAACCTATAGGACAATGACAATAGCAGCTGGGGGGGGGGGGACCTACTGATTACTAACTATATGCCAAGCAAAGTCTTTATCTCTTTTAATGCTCATAAGAATCCACAGCCATTTTCACACTTTTTAATCATCTATTTGGCCTGATATTTGATATTACCTATCTCCTGCACTGGCCTTTAAGCCCCAGGAGGGCAAGGTCTTTGTTTGTGAATCACTATATTCCCAGTGCCTGGCACCTATTTGCTCCATAAACTAGATGTTACTATTTTTAAGTCAAGAAAAATGAAGCCCAGAAAGGTCAAGTCATTTGCCTAAGGACACACAGCACGGAGCTACTGAAGAAGCTGCTCCACTCTGCCTATACTCTGCCAGGAACTCCTCTCCAAACCACAGCCCTACCTTGACGGCCTCCGCATGGGTCACCCGGGCCAGGGATTTGTCGTTGACGCGCAGAATCTGGTCCCCAACCCGAAGCCCTTCCTTCTCAGCCAGGGAGCCCGGCTCCACCAGCGACACGTAGATGCCCACGCCGTGCTCCGAGCCCCCGCGGATGCTGAAGCCTAAGCCCTCGTGGGCCTTGGCGCGCCGCAGGCTCACGAGGCGCACCTCCCCGGGCCCCGCGCCGTCGGGGCCGCCCCAGGAGGGCTGCCTGTAGGGGGTGGTGGCGGGCAGGTAGAGGCCCTCCGCCGTGTACTGGTCGAAGAGCAGCTGGTCGGAGCGAGGGATGACCAGACGCAGCATGGGCAGCAGGCGCCGCTTGACCGGGCTGTCCAGCAGCACTCGCAGGGTGCGCACCAGGTCGAAGACGTTGCGGCGCGCGTGGTAAGCGTTCAGGCAGTGCGTGAACTGCTCCCGCTCCGCCTCGCTCAGCAGCGCGGTCAGCGCCTGGTGCAGCTGGCGCACGTTGGCAGAGAGCAGCCGCAGCCCCGCGCCCCCGCCGCCGCCCGCCCCGGCCGCCGAGCCCAGCGAGCCGGTGGAGGACGAGCTCACCGACACGCCGTCCAGCTGCGCGTTCATCTCCCCGCCGAGGCCCGGCCGGACGCGGGGCGCGCGGTGGGGTGCTGCTGCACTCGCGGGCACTGGCGAGACAGCTGGATCCCGGGGAACGCGGAGATCGAGGCTGGAGTCTGGGTTCGGGGGGACGCGGAACGGAGCTGGATCCCAGGAGACGCGGAGACGGCGGCTGGAGACTGGGTTTGGGGAGCACGGGAACAGAGGCTGGATCTTGGGGGTTGCGGAGACCGCTGCTAGAGTCCTAGGGGGCGCGAAGACGGCTGCGGTCGTGAAACTGGAATCCGGGGGACGCCAAGACGACAGCGGAGTCTTGGGGGACAAAGAGTTGGGTCCTGGAGCCCGGAGATTGCAGAGGCTGCGGCTGGAGTCCGGGGGGCGCGGAAAAAGCAGCTACATTCTGGAGGGCACAGAGACGACGGGTAGCTGGAGTGGGGGCGCAGCAAAGCTGACCGCCCCGTCACACCATGCCCGGGGCTCCCCCAGCCGGGCCGCCAGTTCCTCTTGGGCTGGGGGACCCCAAAGTCAAAAGTTGGGGCGGGGGTCGCTCTAGTTCCAGAGCACCCGGGGTCACAGCCGATGAAGCCGCGCGGGCGTCCGGCAGGGGGTGCGGGGCATGTCCGGGGAGCCCCGGGATGCAGCAGCCCGGGGACCCCCGCGCCCCTGCGCCGCCCGAGCGCAGACGGAGCCGCACGACTGCAAGCCCGGACTTTGCGAACTGTTGAGCCGCCCGGGGCCGAGTCTTCCAGCTAGTTCCGACGCCGTCGCTGTCGCCAACCCAGCCTTGGTCCCGCCCCCTTGCCCCTCCCCCTCTCCCGCCCTGTCCCCCCGCGGGCTCTTCAGGAAATGACGTCCCGCCTGGCGCGCCTGGCGGTTGCCTGGAGACGGGGTGAAACAGTCCAGCCCCCGGGAAGAAAGGGGTGAAAGTGGGGGTAGGGGTTGGAGGAGCCCCCCCAGTTCTCCAGCCCTGGGGGCAGAGGGGGGAGGGAACTCAAAAACAGTGCTCCTCGGCGGTCGCAGCATGTGCACCAGGATCGTTTTGAAGCGATTAGCCAGCTAGCTAATTCACAATTGTGGGGGAAAAGAGCCAACTTTTTTTTTCTTTTTGCATTTAAAATACTGGACGCTTCAGGTTCGGTTTTCTACCTTAAACGTTGCGCTCCTTTCTTGCACACGCACGGACATTACAAGTTCAAGTGTTTATGTGGACGATCGTTGGGCACCTACTGCGTGCAAGAAGAGATGAATGCAAGCACGTACTGGCGTCTGCGGGAGACTGGGAGACCTGCTGTGCGGAGAGCGATCACACTGGACCCCTTCGCATCCTCCAGTGCGAGGGAAAGCCGTTTTCAGAGACATAAAGTGTGCACACAACGCGCGCACACCCATACACACACACACACAGACACACACACACACACAAATGGGTGCATGTGAAACTGGTGAAATCTGAGTAAGGTGGGTGGATTGTATCAATGTCAATGTCCTGGTTGTGATCTTGTGAATATAAAGGGAAACCAAGTGAAGAGTACATAGAAGGTTTATGTATTATTTCTTCGAACTGCATGTGGATCTACAGTTACCTTTCCCTCCATCTCTCTCTCTCTATGTATATATAAAGCAGGTTGTGGAAAAAGGTATTCTATGCCCTCTCATCCCAAGACAAAATGAGAAGATACCCCAAAGCATGTCCTAGTCTCTCATCACCACCTACTTCCTCAAATATATATAATCTAAGTAAAAGCCCTGCGCTTTTATTCGAAGGGGACTTTCTAAGGAGCTCCATAGCGCCCCCTTACATAGACACACACACACACACACACACACAAAACTGGCACATATCCCTTCCAACCTGAATTGCCTCTCCTAAGCTATTCTCCTATGTATTTTTCCCTGAGACTGTCCTGGAATTGCCATTGTAGAGCCAACTGACTTCTCTCTGGGAGAGGAAGAAATGGTCTATTACCTGGAGGAGTAGGTTTGGGCTGGACCCAGAAGGATGGATCGTTCATTTATTCATTTATTTATTCATTTAGTCACTCTTCATTCAACATTTGCAAAGCACCCATTCTGTGCGGGGTCATATGCTGGCTGCTGGAGACCCAGGTCAAAGAGACAAAATCTCTGACCTGAAGGAGCTCACAGTCTCCCAGGGCAGAGAGATTGCATAAATATGTAAATTTAAAAACCAGTCTAATAAGTGTTGTATTGGCTGCGGGAGCCCAGGTTGGGGGAGGAGAATACGGTAAGGACTTACTGAACATGTGACACCTGGATGAAGAACCCCTGAGGCAAACGGACTTCCTTCTCTGGACAATGGGGAACAGTGGAAAGGTTTTCAATACTGTTGGCTTAATGCCTTCCCCAAGCTGAGGGTAGGAATTGAAGCTATATTTTCCCTAAAGATCTTCAATTTTCTTCTTCACTTCCCTAAAACAAGCCAAGGGTAAATTAATGCCCAGTGAACCTATTTAATATGGTATCTGAGGAAGACTTTTTAAAATAACCAGTTAAGCTACCCTTGGATGTCTGTCTTACACCTCTTAAGTTTAGCAGTTAATAGTGTGTATCCTTATTCCTCCTTCTCAACTGCCGTTGAATCCTTTAATGCAACTAGACCAAGATACTTAAGAAAAAAATCAATCTTCTCCACCCTCAAAATGTATTAATGGCATACCTCAAAATGCCACCAAGCAGGGCTTAATTGTATGCGGTTCAGGTTTTCTGCAAATGTATTTCATGCTCAGCTTTCACTTAGTTTGTGTTCTAATTATAATTACTGTGATTGGCTTGATAAATGCATCCCAGGAGTTAAGAACCTCCCCCCTTCCCAGCATTTTATTTCTGTGCAAAGGATGTTTTCAAGAAGGTATTTTGCTTCAGACAGCAGAAGCCCTGATGCACAGGCAGTCTTAGTAGAAAAAGAAACACTGTCTTCTGCAAACATCAGAGACCATCTGGGATGCTGTGCTATTGTTTAATTTCATAGAGGCCACTTTGGGAGGGCAGACAAGCACGAGAGTGTAGAAAAAGAAATCCTTGGGGTTTCTTCCATCCATCATGCATAACCACCTTAGCATCAGTTTGTACTGTGCCCCTTGGGTAAGAGACAGTGTGTTAACTGTGCTCAAACCTCAAGAATCCTGTTTCATCTATAAAGGTGTGTTCATCATTCAGGAATAAGCTCTTCGGAACCCAAGATGCCTGGGCTTCTGAGGGCTGCACTGCTGCTGGTCTTCAAGTCCTGAGAGGAAACCATGAGTACCTGACTTGGCCCTGGTTGCATACTGCCCTCTTCAGAAGGAAAATAGTATTCTCCCCTGCAGACTGCAGGCTTCAATTTGCTTCCTTCACCAAAGCCACTTTTAATTGCTCATTATTGCTCTCCAACTCTGGCCAATAAATGCCTTTCCCATAGGAATGTTCCTGGAAACTTGAACACACTGGGGAAGTTGAAAAGACAGAAGGAAGAAGAGTGAATAGTGCCGTTTTTCGTGCTTAGCACAACTTAGAAGAGCTTAGAAGTAGCTTTGGGTTGAACCGGATTTTTGATTGTTGTTTGTATCTTATGTGCTTGTTTTAATCAAAAGGCAATGTTGCACTCTGGATATCAGGCAGAAAACCATTATTCCAGTCTGGCAGCTTCCCTTTATCTAGTTGCAAAGACCCACAGGAAATGGCTTTACCTCTCATCTGTAAAATGGTTACTTTCAAACCTCCCCTGTCTCCCCAGAGGGCACTTGCGACCTATGTGTTTCATGTTCCCTGCAGTAAATGAAAGCATGTTACAAGTCATAGACTGTCATAAAGATGTTAGTTATTTTCCCAACTTTTTTATGGCAATCTTAAAAAGCCTTTTTCTATTTCATAGTCATTGAGAGTTTCTCTCCTTTCCTCTTATCCACTGGAATGTATCTTTAGAAGGCAATAGAGAGTAATTTGAGCTGCATTTCCCATGGGACATATAGAAAAATATAGCTAATGTTTATTGAGTGTCAGTTTTAAACACTTGCATTTTAACTCATTCAATCCTTCTACTACTCTATAAAGGAGATACCATCATCATCATCATCATCACCACCATCATCATAATGCTCCTGGTGAAACAGGACACTGAGATGTAGGTAAGTGACTGTATCCAAGGTTACAGAGGTGCTTAACGGAAGAGTTGCGATTTGAACCCAGACTGTCTGGCACCGGAACTCTTACCCTGAACACTGTGCTGTACAATCTCCCAAATATTTGGCTCAGAGATGCTGAACTGGCCCAGCACCTCTGCTAGACTAGTATGAGGATCACATTTTCCCATGGAATAGTACAAGGACATGTTTTCTTCAGAAAATTTGGTTAGGAATATCAGAGGTTAAAAGCAAGCCACATACAAATGCTTTCTGTTTGGTGAACTGACATTTTGCAGTGGAAAGAATGAACAGAGGTTTAGTAAAGAAGACATCATTGTGAGAGATAGAGAGGATTTGGGGACCCCTGGGTACTCAGCCTGGACACCGGAGGAGGAAGAGGCTCAAAGCCATCTGATGCTGGGTGTCGTGAGGAGCCTTTTCTAGCTCTGAGATTCTTGGAGAAAGGATGTTAGCGACCGGAGTTATCACTTCTGCTCAGGGACCACTGCCTGTCTCTTCCCTGCAATGTCAGTGGGGATGGTAGCAGCAGAGAAAAGAGAAACAGTCGCCTCTATGACTCGTAGATAATGCAGACACTATTGATGGAAGTGCAGGAAGATAAGAGAGAGGCGAGAAAAAAAAATGAGAGCACAAAAACATCGGGAAAATAGGAGAGATACAGGTATATTTATCTTGGCCTGGCTGTAATCTCTTAAGAGTCTGTCTCATCGTCATGGAGAATCATGTGATGTTTGTGCAGGAAGGGCGCTGGAGCACAGAGTTGATCTCCAGATTCAAATCTCATCTCTGCTATTCTCTGCCTTTGTGACCCTGGACAAATCACGGAGGGCTTTTGCACCTGAGTTCTCTTTCCTGTAAAATGGGGACAGTGGCGCTGCCATTCACGTTACGTTACTGGGAATATTGATTGTGCTCTTGAATGCAAAGTGTTTCTCACCATGCTTGGCACATACCAGGTGCTCCTACAATGCTCAGCATCCATCTCTCAGTTAAAGCTCTTACCGCATGGGAAGAGCCCCTCAAGAACACAATCAGTCTCTCTGCGTCCAGTGCTCAGCCCAAGAACGAGCACATAGTAGGTACTCAGTGATCATTTGCTGAATGATTCCTTAGTCCCCTCTCTCTTCCCTGCTGTGTCATAGACAGGACAATCAGGGCCAAGGAAGGTTGCTGTCTTGCTTATTGTCCTGCCAGTAGCCAGTGGTGCGTGTCCCAGGCTCTTTCATTAGTAGCTAAAAGGAACATTTATTGAGTGATCGCAGAGCGCCAAGCACTTTGCAGGCATTGTTTCTCTTAATTCTCAGAATCCTGTGAAATGGCTACTAGCATCATTCCCACTTTACAGATGAGGAAACTGAGTGTCCAGGATTTGAGTAGTTTCCCCAAAGTCTATACTCTCACTGCCACTTATATTAAGACAGATGGAACTGATGCGGATTTCTCTGACACAGCTTTAGGGGAACTAGCAGACTATCATGAATGGCAAAAATAAATTGCAGGAAGCCAAGGTGTGGGCTAGAAAGAGGCAGAGCAGTGGAAGTGACCTTATTAGGCATGCTGTGCTATAATCTGATTGCTACGAAGTCTGTAAGAGCTTCTTAAATCAGGGGATTATGTGTTGGTTATACTGGGACACTCGCTCCAACACCAGCCCGGTTCAGATTAGAGAAGCCCCTTGCAAAAACATCCTTGCCATGTACACACCAGCATGGTTAATTGGGGCATCCATTCATGCATACATTTGCTCCGTTCATTCATTCATCATCCAAATGATACTCAGCTCCCTCTGCTCTGCCAGACTCCATCGTGGGGATTCAGCAGGAGCAAGACTGCCATGGTCTCTGCCCTCCTGGAGCTGACAGTCGGGAGCTGTCCCGCTGTGTGCCTCAAATGTGATAATGGGTGGCTGGACAGGAGCATTGAGAGCTGTGAAGTGAGGTCCAGGCAAAGCTTCCCAGCCAGCATCCCCTTCTCCGAGCCTCAGCCCCCAACCCATTTCAGCATCACAGCACCTGGCTCACGACCACAGAGGGACTCGGTTAAATAATTCCAGGTTATGTAACCTTGGAGGAGTCACATCGTATCTCTGAGCCTCAGTTTCTTCATCTGTAAAAAGAGCGCTAAAAAAACAGAGATATGAAAAAGGGGTTGGCCGGCGGTGGCTCATGCCTGTAATCCTAGCACGCTGGGAGGCTGAGGCAGGTGGATCATTTGAGCTCAGTAGTTCAAGACCAGCCTGAGCAAGAATGAGACCCCGTCTCTACTAAAAATAGAAATAAATTATATGGACAACTAAAAATATATGTAGAAAAACATTAGCCGGGCATGTTGGCGCATGCCTGTAGTCCCAGCTACTCGGGAGGCTGAGGCAGGAGGATCGCTTGAGCCCAGGTGTTTGAGGTTATTGTGAGCTAGGCTGATGCCACGGCACTCTAGCCTGGGCAGCAGAGTGAGACTCTGTCTCCAAAAATAAACAAAAAATTTTTTTAAAAGGGGTGGCTGGGAAGCTAATGGAAAGAACACATGTAGAGCCCATCACACAGGGGCTGGGACCAGGGAAACGCTGACAAAGGGTGGCTCTGGGCTGGGTATAAGAAGCACAATGCTTTGAGAAAACCACCCCTTCACTTTGCTCATCTATATAGCTCTAGTTGCACATTTTCTTTTCAACAATGAGGTGTTTGACTTTCTGCATAATTGTCTCATTTCCTCACTGATCCTTAAAAAGCCTTTTTGTTTTGTCTTGTTTTTAACCTCATTCTCCCAAGGACTGTGGAAATGAATGCTGTTCTCGGGACCCTCCATATACTGTCCGCCAAGTCCTTCCTCCATTTGTACAACGAGGGGCTTGGAGGTGGTGGTCTGCAGGCCCTTCCAGCTCTAGGGATTATGTTTTTGTTTCTCCCGCAGAGGAGGAGGTGGGGGCAGGGAAGGAGAGGAGGGTAAGGGGCATGAAGGGTTTCTGGGGGTTCTGGGCTGATGCAGCTGTAGAATTCTGTCCTTGGCTCCACGGCTGACTGGTTTGAGGCTCTTAATGTCTCTTTGTCTCTGGGTTTCCAATAGCAGATAATGGTCCTAGCTGCTTTTCAGCAGGTTTTGTGATTTTTGCCTTTGACTTTGACCATCTTCAAAGACACTTGGCAGACACTGTTATTCCATTTACAGGGCCCAGTGTGCCCAACTACTCGGCAAATTGTATCAAAGAATCTCTGACTGTTACAGAAGAATGCTTGCGCTCTGCATTCTTCCTTCTTTGGAAATGTGATGTTCTCATTGACCTTCTGTGAAAGTAACAGTAAATGGAGTTTCAACATCCTACAATTGTAGTCTTTTTTTAAATTTTAAAGCCAGGTGGAAACTTAAAGGTAACTTCATTTTTTTCATTCAACAAACATTTGTCCAGGGCCTACTATGTGCCAGGCACTGTGTGGTGCGTGAAAGAGCTGAACTCAGTCCTAGTTCTTGTGGCTCCCATCCAGTTGGGAATAACATAAAGAATAATACTGGCTATGTGCTGTGACAGACGATATTAGCAATCTAGTGCTGTGTAACACATTGTTACTCACTTGATTGCTTGAACAACACACATTTGTTATACCCCATTTCCATGAGCGAGGAGTCGGGGCATGGTTTAGCTGGTTCCTCTGCTCAGGATCTCAGAAGGCTGCAATCGTGTCGGCAGGGCTGTGTTCTCATTTGACATCTTCACTTTGGGACGATCCACTTCCGGTTTCATGGGGTGCATGGCAGAGTTCATCTCTGTGACGGTATGACTGAGGGCCCCACGTTTTTGCTGGCTGTTGGCTGGAAGCCACTCTCTGCTCCAAGAAGTTAGAATGTTTTTGCATGTGGCCCACATGTTAGTTGACTACTTCAACGCCAGCAAAAGAGTCTCTCTCTGGTCTGCTAACATGGTGACTTATATAATGTCATGTGATCATAGGGATGACATCACATCATTGTCACACAAATAACCTAAGCAACGGAGTGTCATCCTATCCCCTTTGCCATATTCTATTGGCTAGAAGCAAGTCACAGGTTCTCCCCCAACTGAAGGGGAGGAGAACATACAAGGGTGTGACTCACTGGGGGTCCCCTCAAGGTGTGTCTGTCACACAGAAAATGGCAAAGCACAGCAAGTGCCCAGAGGACGAAGCCCCTGGTTCTTCCAAGTGAGGTCAAGAAGACTTCCTGAAAGAGGGAACTTTTGAAGGATGACCCTTGAAGGAGAGAAGGGTAATCAGATGGGCCAGCTGGGAAGGACACTGAGGCAGGGGACAGCGTGAACAAAGACATAGCAGCAAGAAAGAATGCAGTATGTTCAGGAAACTAAGGAAGTTCTGGGTGGTTGGATGTAGCAAGTACGTGGCTGGAGAGGAGAGCGGCGGGGCTGAAAGATGACAGACGTGGGGTGCTGGGCTGAGCCATGTGGACAGTATTCTGAAAGCAAAGCAACAGGCAGCCATCAATTTGCAGGTGCAGGTTCTGATCTTCCCTGGAGCAGCACCAGGCACCTCCTCTAACAGCTCTCAAGGATTTACAGATCCACTTGTACTCCGTAAAGACCCACAGCGAGCGCAGTGCTCTTGCAAGAGTATGATAGACAGAGCTGCCTAAAAATATGCCTGGGCCTCCACGGCATACCAAGCCATAGACTGTGTTTGTTGGAAGAGACGTCCAAAATCCACACAGGCCAATGGCTGCCTTTTGTCCTCATCGCAGTGTGAGGCAGCTTGGCAGGGTGTGGCAGGCACTGGAGTCAGAATGGCCTGGGTTTGAATCCTGGCTCTGCCACCTGCCAGCTGGTAAGACCTTGAGTGAGTGACTGACCCCTGTGGTTCTGCTTCCTCATCCATCTGGTAGAGATGACAAAGGGTGCAGTGAAGAGGGAATGCGGTTTGAGATGCAAAGCACTCATCTGGCCCGTTGCGTGTGTATTAGTTTGCTAGGGCTGCCATAACGAGGTACCACAGCCTGGGTGGCTGAAACAACAGAAATCTATTTTCTCACAGTTCTGGAGGCTTCAAGTTCAAGATCAGTGTCAACAGGATTGCTTTCTCCTGAGCCCTCTCTCCTTGGCCTGTAGATGGCCTTCTTCTCCTTTTGTCTTCATGTGATCTTTCACCTGTTTGTGTGTGCCTGCCTGTGTCCAAATTTCCTCTTCTTGTAAATCATATCAGACTAAGTCTCACCCTAAAACCTCATTGTAACATAATTGCCTTCTTAAAGGCCTTGTCTCCAAATATGGATACATTCTCAAACTCCTGAGCTCAAGCAATCCTCCCGCCTCGGCCTCCCAGAATGCTAGGATTACAGGCGTGAGCCACCTTGCCTGGCCAAATATGGTGACATTCTGAAGTACTGGGTATTAGAATTTCAATATATGAATTTGGGGGTGCAGGGGGCATATTTCAGCCCATGGTGGTATGTTCCCAACTCACGTGAGATGCTCCTTCCTCCACCTCCAATTGATGAAAATCCTTATGTCCCCATTCCAGGCTTGACTTCTCAGCCTCTCCCGTCCTAACTATTCTATGAGAACTAGTTTGTCTTAACAACAACCGCCCAGAGGACGTGCATGCACTCCTTGCTCGGTAAATAACAGCCACAGCAAGAGCGGCCCTGGCGCTATCCTAACACTGCTGAAATGTGCCTAACGAGTCAGCTGAATCACCTTCTTTAACGTAATCCGCTGGCAGTAATTTTCTGGAACGCACCATTACAAGGGAGCAGCATGATCTCCAGGGCTTTGTGTTGCCTAATTAAAAGGCACTGTAGCAAGAAGGGGATTGCAGTTACATTTCAGAATCATGTTGTTCTGGTTTCGGAGTTGGAGGAAATGAGGACTTTTTACTGGACTGTGAGGAGGTGGGGAAGGGTGGCCGGCCCAGGGACACTGTGGGAGCATTTGCTGGTCACGTGGAGAAGTCTTTGTGCCATTGTTTTTGCTTGTCAGAAAAAGCCAAGGTCACTCCACTGGCTGGGAGTCCTCTTTCCTTAGAGGTGATGGGCCAGGAAGGCCTGGTCGCAGGCTGAGACGGTCATTGGCTGAGAAATTTCAGGGGGAGCTGATCCACCTTCGAAATTGTTCAGTAGCACCCTCTTATTGAACATTTATTAGGGGCTACTAATAATAGGCATACTAATAAAAATACTTAACATTTATAAATGTCTCTAAATCATGGGCTGTTAATTTGGGGCTCATAGCTTCAGAGCATCTGTGAAGTCCCAGGGATTGTGCACAATATTTGTGCATGTATGCAGCACAGAATGGGCAACGTGGGGGTCGGAAGCCAGGAAGGCTTCCTGGAGGAGTGAAAGCCTGCACTGAATTTTAAGGAGAAGGCAGTAGAAGAGGTGGGGAGGACACTCCGGAAGTGAAGACTAATATGCATCTGGGAGTGTGCCAGGTCAAGAAGGTGAAAAAACACAGATCTAACCAACCAAGGTCATTTCTTTTGCAGAATCCTCATTCAACCTATAAACTTCCGAAGAGATGTTCAGCCTCATTTGTGATCAGGGAGTTGCAAGTTAAAACCACAATGAGATACCATTTCACACATACCAGATTGTCAAAATCAAAATATCTGACATTACCAACTATTGGCAAGATCCTGGCACAAGAGGAATGCACTTACAGGGTTGGTGGGAGTGTAAACTGGCACAGCCACTGTGGAGAGCTACTTGGCAGTATCTAGTAGACTTGAAAACATGCCCAGTCTAGAGCCGGCAGCTCCATATCTTGGTGTATTTCCTGGAGGAACTTTCACACATTTGTACCAGAAGTGTGTCAGTTGGTTTCTGCTACATAACAAACCATCCCCAAATGCAATATCATAAACAACCGTCATTGGTTTAGCTCACGCATCTGGGTCAGCTGGGCAGGTCCTCTGGTCTGGCCCAGCTTGAATGATCTCTGCTGGGCTCTTTCATGTGTCTATGGTCAGTTGTAGCATTGGCTGGTAGCTGAATGATCTAGAAGGGCCTCACTCACGTGTCTGTTAGTTCACTGGCTGTTGTCTGGGGCTACAGGAGCAACTGGCCCACAAATCCCTTGTCCTCGAGTTCCACGTCATGATGAACACTCTTGCCTGGGGACAGGAGATGCCTCTAGCCTAGGAAAGCTATAATCACACTTCCTGCAGGATGAACTGATAATATGAATTAGGAAAAGGCAGGCTTCAATTTCTTTTCTTTTCTCTTTTTTTGTAATGCCTTTATCAAAGTATAATTCATGTACCATACAATTTTCCCACTTGAAGCGTACAACCAGGGTTTTTAATATATTTACAGAGTTGTATAATCATCACCACAATTTTAGAACGGCCCTAAAAATCACTCATTTACTTTCTGTTTCTAGAGATTTTCTCGTTCTGAACAATCTCCATTTATACAAATGGAATCATCCAATACATGGCCTTTGTTTTTAAGTTTCACCCATGTCATAGCATGTATCGAGACATCATTCTTTTTTTTTTTTTTTTTTTTTTTTTGAGACAGAGTCTCATTTTGTTGCCCAGGCTAGAGTGAGTGCCGTGGCGTCAGCCTAGCTCACAGCAACCTCAAACTCCTGGGCTCAAGCGATCCTCCTGCCTCAGCCTCCCGAGAAGCTGGGACTACAGGCATGCACCACTATGCCCGGCTAATTTTTCTATATATATATTTTTAGTTGTCCATATAATTTCTTTCTATTTTTAGTAGAGACGGGGTCTCGCTCTTGCTCAGGCTGGTCTCGAACTCCTGACCTTGAGCGATCCACCCGCCTCGGCCTCCCAGAGTGCTAGGATTACAGGCGTGAGCCACCGCGCCCGGCCGAGACATCATTCTTTTTTATAGCTGAGTAATATTCCATCATATGCCTTTACAATAAACATTTGGTTTACCCGTTCATCAGTTGATGGACATTTGGGTTGTTTCCACCTTTTGGCTACTATGAACAATGCTTCTGTGAATATTAGTGTGTAAGTTTTTGTTTGGCCATATGTCTTCATTTCTCTAAAGTACATACCTAGGAGTAGAACTGCTGAGTTGTGCGATACCTCTGTGCAACCATTTGAAGAACTGCTAGACTGTTTTCCAAAAATGGCTGCAAGAAGTCTTAGAGTTTTATAGCCTTCAAGAGTCAGCCTGTTGGGGCCTTTTAAGCTAACACCTGCTGGCATAACGTCTAGTTCCTTCTTTGTTGCTGTTGTTGGTTTTGTTTCTTTGTCAGATTTTTACAAACCAGGATTTACCTGTGATGTGGCTTCAGGCCCAGCCAAATTAACCGTGTGTGGGCAGCTCTGACTGTGCCCCCTTTGGGGCTCTGAGGCCCTGACAAGATACAGGCACAGCAGTTTCCTCACCTGCACACTTTCACCAGGCTCAGGGGCATCTTTCTGTTCCCCGGTCCATCTCACTCCCGTCCCCTCTGCTGCACAGCCTCCCTCAGCCACGCACCCCCCCACCGCCAGACCACTGGGAAAGGGCCTGGGGGGTCATCGCACCAACCCCCCATTTCTTGCTGGGGACTCTGAAGCAGGACGGGGCGGTTGTGTTGTCCCAAGTCAGAAAATAAGTTCATGGCAGAATTGAACAGAAACCCATTTCTTTTTTTCTTTTTATTATTATAGAAGTACTGCGTGCTTTTTATAGAACAATTAGAAAATAGAGGTAACTCCAAAAGAATAAAAACACACTTTTAAAAAGATCACCCCATAATTTCACCACCTATAGAAAACTAATACATTTTGTTTTTTAACTTTCATTTATTTATTCATTCATTTATTCAGTGTGATGTGATTTATAATAAGAAATGTATATTATTTTGGTCTTTGACTTCAGGTGCTGACACAGAGCTGCTAATCCCTTGGGGTTTCCTGGGTGCTAAGAGAGTCTTTCGTTCTAATGAGGCCACTCTGGGTGGGCTCCTGAATGAGCGCTGGTCCCCAGAAAGACGAAGCTGTGATCAGAAGCTTGGAGCTTTCAACCCTAGCTCCCATCCTCCAGGAAGGAGGAGGAGCTGGAGACTGAGTTAACAATCAGTCATGTCTACACGACAGGACTTCATAAATATCCCTGAACACAGGGCTCGGGCTCGCAGAGCTTCCGGGCTGCTGAACGTGTGAAGGTTCCGGGAGGGCGGTGAGCCCAGAGAGGGCATGGAAGCTCCACGCCCCTTCCCACAGGCCTTGATTTATGTACCTCTTCCTCTGGTCGTTCATCTGTTTCCTTTGTGACACGCTTTATCATAACCGGCAAGCACGAGTACGTGTTTCCCCGAGTTCTGTGAGCTGTCCTGGCAAATGATCAAACCCGAGGATGGGGTTGTGGGAACCTTCGACTTACAGCTGGTCCAGGGGACAACCTGGACGTGTGACTGGCGTCTGAAGTGGGGGGCAGTCTTGGGGGACTGAGCCCTGAACCTGTGGGGTCTGTGCTAACTCCAGGTAGATAGTGTCAGAATTAAATTGTACTGAGGACACCCAGCTGGTGTTGAAGAATTGGTTGGTGTGGGAAAAAACCCACACATCTGGGGTCACAGAAGTATTGCGTATGAGTATAAAGAAAAAGTTTGTTTTTCCTGTACACATCCAGTAAATGTTTATTGGGTATCCGCCAATTGCCAGGTACTTTACTAAAGCCTGGAGACATTTTTCTTGGCATATGTATATATTAAATATATACATATGCAAAAGAAGGGATGTATATATTAAATATATACATCTCTTCCTACAAAAAAACAGGATCATCACATATTTTTTTTAATAATATGAATTTCTCTACCATACCAACATCACGTTGTAAATCCCTTTCTGTGGCAATACATATAAATCTACCTCATCATTCTTAATGACTGCACAGAATGTGCCATGATTTATTTAAGCAATCCCCTATTATTGTACACTTAGATTTTTTTAACTTTCCCTTATTACCAACATAGCTATAATAAACAATCTTTTTATCTTCTTAATCCGTCAGACAAATTCATAGAAACATAATTGCAGGGTCAAAAGATGTATTCTTCTTTTAAGGTTATTATTGATGCATTTTGCCAACTCACCCATCAAAAGGACTTTACAAATATAGTCTCCCATGAGCAGTATATAAGAGTACCTATTTCTCACCCCTCATGAACATTCTCCTAAGCCTTGGGCAATTCATTCTTTTCCAATTTGAAAAGCAAAAAAAAAAAAAAAAAAAAAAGATTGTATAAGTTTCCTAGGGCTACTCTAACAAAGTACCACAAATTGTGTGCCAAAAATAACAGAAATTAATATTCACAGTTCTGGAGGCTAGAACTCCAAAATCAAGGTGTCAGCAGGGCCATTCAGGTGCCCCTGAAACCTGTAGGGAGGTATTTATGCCTTAGCCCATTTTTCTACAAGCGTGTCTGTCTTTTCTTTATTATAAGAATTCTTTACATAATAATAATATACACATCTAAACTGTGGGCTTTTCTCCCCTTTTACTCAACCTCAGACATAGCAGGATGTGTCCAGATTTTGGAGAATTTGTGAAATTGTCAGAGTGTGGCTTGCCCTGGGCACAGCTTTCTGCCCACTGGCATGGTGAGAGAATACACTTTTTATAGCCCCAGCTGAAGGATGTGACTTTTGTGGCTTCTGTGTGAGACAAATAGCCTAGATTATACCGCATAAAAAAAAAAAAAATGACCCCAGCAGTCTTGGTGAGTCCCAGCACAAAGATTTACTTCTTGCTCGGACCACGTGTCCACGGCAGGTTGGCCAAGACTCTGCCCTACATCATCACTCCAAGACCCAGGCTCCTAGAGGAGCTCCCGTCTGGGACATGAACGTTAGAAAAACAGAAATCACACTGTTATTTTAACAGAGAGAATTTAATACAGGGAACTGTTTTAATGAGCACTAATGAAAAATCAAAAGAGAACAGTGAGGTAACAGAGAGTTAACCGCAGGAAGCAAAGACCATCCTATAGGTCTGGGGGGACAAAGGGAAGAAGTTGAGGTTATCAGAGCCTAGCAGCTCGGAGGTGGGGCTGGCTACACAGAGCTGGTACCCAGACCTCTAAAGAAGGGGTGCTTCTCAGCTGATGCAGGTACCTCTTGGGGGCCTTAGACTGGCTTTGGGTGGCTGGAAGACCTGGGAACTGGAACCAACCATTAAGCCAGGAGGAAGGGCTGTTGCTATGGAGACACTGACAGGATCAGCAGGCAAATAGGAGTGAGCAAGACCCCTCTCCCTTCTCCCTCCCTGCAGCCTCCTCCCGTGCTCACTAATGGCAAAATGCAAGGGGACAGGTGACAAAGGAGCCTCAGTACTACAGAGTAGAATCCAGAAGAATGGGTTTGGGGCAGAGCTGGCCCTATGGCAGGGGCAGGAGGAGCATGATGAACCATGTCCTGGTCTGCAAGTGTCTACCAGAAGTGCCCCCACCCCCGGCCAGAGCTGGTCATGAGTCCCTGTTGTCAGTGGGGCAGGAGAGTGTGATTCTCCTCCGTGAGGGGCTTCCAATATTGTGACCAGTAATTACAAAACAGCCTGCAGATTCTAGCAGCTTTCACCTGGTGAACATCTGCTCTTCCTCATATGCCCAGTACCTGGTTCGAAGACACTCTCAGGTTTTGTTATCCAAGACGTGCAGCACCTGGGCTCTCTCAGCCCCACCGAGACCTGCTGAGTCAGAACCTGCATTTCAACAAGGTCCCCAGGTGATTTGTGCACATGCAAGTTTGAAAAGCTCTTCTCTGGGGGTCTCTCTTGAACCTTGAACCAAAAAGGGAGTATGCCTTGCACTTAAACCTGGGTGGGATTTTTCCCAATCTACCTGTATCAGTAGCCTTGAATGAGTGTCGGTCCCTCTTAGATTCTGGCTTTAACTTGAGTGCCTATGTTAGTTTCCTACATTGATAGGAATTTTATATTTCTCTTTTATTTTCTACCTAGTCGTAAGGATTTAGTGAGAAATTGGGAGGGACCACATTGGAGGTTGCTAGCTAGTTGCCATTTTCTTGCAGTTTTTTGACTCCCAGTCCATGATTCTAACTCACGTGGTCCCTGTTTTGTAACTTCATTCGAATGCCCTTCCTCTAAGGCTTGGGGTGCGTTCGTTTCCCAGGGCTGCTGTTAACAAACGACCAGAATCTTGGCGACTTAACACAACTGAAATTTACTCTCATGGTTCTGGAGGCCGAAAGTCCAAAATCAAGGTTTCAGTCAGGGAATCCTCCTTCCCTCCGAAGGCTCCGGGGAAGAATCCTTCCCCACCTCTTCCTAGTGCTCCTGGTAGTCCTCGGCTCTCCTTGGCTTGTAGCTGCATCCCTCCAGTGTCTGCCTCCGTCTTCCCATGGCAGCCTCCCTATGTGGCTCTGTGTGTCCTGTCCCTTCTTATAAGGATACCAGTGACTGGGTTTAGGACCCACCCTAAATCCAGGATGATTTCACCTCTCGGTTTACCTAATCACATCTGCAAAGACCCTATTTCCAAATAAGGTGACCTTCTGAGGTTCCAGGTGGACATGGATTCCTGGGAGACACTATTCGACCTGCTACAAGGGTGTAATGCAGGGTGTTTCTGGGACTTACTCCAAGACCAAAATCCCTTTGTTGGCTCCAGTGTTCCTCCCTGTGATGTTCCTGAGCACCCTGACCTTGAGTCCTGACTCTACATGAGGCACTACAGTGACAAGAGGCAAGTGTCTCCTCTGCAGCTGGGATGGCACTAAACCACAAATCTGAATACCATAAGTTAATTAAAAACAAATCTCTTTCCCTTTAGAGCATGCAAATCCATAAATGTCTGCCGCAATTGATTGTACAAAGCCAATTATTTCTTAAAATGCTTTTGATTTTCCATATGCTGTGGATTCTCCCCAAAGCAGCAGCCTTGGGCAGCCTTGAGTAGCAATGATGGCAGTCCTTTGAGCGTTAGGGTAAATCTATCCTTTCCTCAGGGGTGGCACACTCTCACCAGACTGTGAGCTCTTTGGGGACATAGACCAGGCCTTATTCTGTTTTGTATGCACAGAACAGTTTCCAGAAGACAGAAGTTACTCAGTCAGATTTCCCGTAAATGGATCCTGAGATGAAGATTCAAGGACATGTGATTGGCTGGGCGCGGTGGCTCACGCCTGTAATCCTAGCACTCTGGGAGGCCAAGGCGGAAGGATCGCTAGTGCTCAGGTATTTGAACCGGCCTGAGCATGAGCGAGACCCCGTCTCTACCAAAAATAGAAAAATTAGCCAGGCATGGTGGCATGTGCCTGTAGTCCCAGCTACTCAGGAGGCTGAGGCAGGAAGATTGCCTGAGCCCAGGAGTTTGAGGCTGCTGTGAGCTATGATGACGTCACTGCACTCTACCGGGGGCCATAGAGACTCTGTCTCAAAACAAACAAACAAACAAAAAAAAAACACACGTGTTTTATTATGGGAATGCTCCCAGGGGGAGCCCACAAAGGAGTAGCAGGGACAGGGCTGGGGGAGACGAGTGAGGTGGCTGCAAAGTGTAAGGAGGTGTGTGTGTGAACCTCACGGTAAGTGTCTCCTTAAAATTTGAGCCCTGGTTGCCCCACTTGCTTCACCTGCCTAGTCCCATCCCCTGGGCAAGGATGTGACTTCAGACTAAATTTCTCAGCAGCTTGATTCTGGGAGGCCCCTGAGTCAGAGTTTTCCTGATCAGAGGCCAGGGGTCTGCCTCCTGTACTCTCCAGTCGCCGGTTAAGGGCACTCTGAGGGCGGATGTGAAGTCCCAAGGAACAGTCCTCCTACAACGAGCCACAGGTGCTGGCCATTGGAAGAAGCAGCACACCTGGAGGCGGGGTGTGGGGCACAGAGTCAGTAGGAAGCGATCTGGGTGGAGCATTAATGATACGCCTCACCTAAGTTTGTTGAACAAATGAGTGAACAAAGGAAGGAAAAAATGTATAAGTGAATTAACAATCCAACAAATGAAGGAATGCACCGATGTTGAGAATGTTCATTAAAATTCTGTCCTTCAAGCAACTGCAAACTCCCGCCCCACTTAGCTTGTGTGTGGCCTGCATGGAGCCGATGCTTATTTGATGCTGGGTGGCAAACGTGGGGTGGACGTCCTTACAGCAAACTCCATCTGTCCCTCACCAGGAAGTTTTGTATCACCGCTGGATCCGCAGAAAGCCCACTGACATGATCCCAGCACTGATGGGCCTAACAGGAAAAAAGACACTAGAGCAGTGTTCTTCCCTTCTGCAGGAGCGTCCCCTGAGAGACTGGAGGGAAACAAAGAACGAAGTCACTGGTTTATTAGTGCCATGTCCAATGGCCTCTTGCCTTTCCAATCCCTCTGTCCTGCCCATTAACTAGGCCTCCCCAAAGCAGCCCAGCACACTGTGTCACTGCTTACATCCATCATATCACCCTGCTGACTCTCATTACATTCCAAAATATTTTTTCATTTGGTGACTCAGAATAACTGTCTCCATCCCCAGGCTCTGAGACTGGCAGTACAGAGCAGCAGAGAATTCTCAGCTTGCCTGGCTCTCCTGCTGCCGAGGGAGAAGTGGGGGTACGACCAGTCATGGGGCAACACGAAACACTCAAACACTCTGTCAAGCATGGCCCCTCTCACCCTACAGCCACTTTCCCTGTCCACACTCTCATTTCTGGCGGGGGCATCATCATTGTCCTAATAACCCAGGCTTAAAACTGAGTCATCTATTCATTCATTCAAACTCTTACTGAGTACCTACTTTGTGCCAAGCCTTGTGCTGAGCCCTGATCCTGCCCTTTCACTGTTTGATAGATGACCTGTACATGAGTGCCTGTACAGTGCCCAGCATAGAAGAGGCTCCAAAGAGATACTTATTATATGGATAAATGGATGGCTAGATCCATGGGTGGATGGATGGATCAATGGATCCATGGATGAATGGAAGGACGGATGGATGGAAAGATGTATATAGATGGCTGGCTGAATGGGTGGATAGGTGGCTGGATTGATGCATGGATCCATGGATGGATGAGTGGATGGATGGATGGATGGAAAGATAGGTCCATGGAAGAATGTATGGATGGGTGGATGGATGGAAGGATGGATGGGTAGAATGGTGGAATCTCTTGGTTATATCTCTTCAGTATCCTTTCCTCCATCTTCTGGAAATGGAATCCCATTTTCCTAAGGGGGACACATTTCCTATAAGTAATTGGGGCTAAATTTGACCCTTCATATTCTCCACCCTGGCCGTGTGTCCCAGAACTATCCCAAACTTCTGGCCACATAAATTGGTTTTAGTCAAGGACATGTGAGGCCAGCCAGACCAGAGTTTTCCCTGGGACTTTTTGGCTGGTGCCAGCAGTAGAGAACTTCTCTTCCCTGGGTTGCTAAGCTGCTCAGAGGTTTGTTTAAGGTTACTGGAGGCTCTTTTCCTTGCCACAAAGAGAGAGCCTGACTGAGGATGGGAAGATGAGAGGTCAGAGAAGGGAAAAAGAAAAGGAGAGAAAGAGGAGGAGGGAAGGGAGGAGGAGGGGAAAGAGGAAGAAGGAGAGGAGGAAGAGGAAGAGGAAGAGAGATAGTCAGAGACATAACTTGAGCCAATGAATTCCCTTTCTCTGACTTAAGGCAGCTTGCATTGTATTTCTTTTACTCATAACCAAGCGAATCTTAGTGCAGTGTGAGGGAGTAAAGAAATGAGTCAATGCATGATTGAATGAATGAATGAGTTCCCTAAATATCAAACTAGTTGATATTTTTTCTTCCCTTGAGAGATAGACCTGAAAATATAAGGATTTAATGACATGTTCCTTGGTTCTACTGGGGCCTATCTGATTGCTTCTGTGATGTCTGGTGTTGACTCTGACTCTTGAAATGTAAATGAAAAATGAAAAGGAGAAAACAGCCCACTAAAGATAGTAAATTTCTGGGCCAGACACTCAACTCTGGCTACAGATTCCATACTCTAGGAGTTAGTATAAAAGGAAGACTAAACAAAAACCAATACAAATTAATCCCCCAAAGGCCTCTTCTCCACCCTCCCAATCTCATTCAAGCCAAAGTAGTAGGAGGCAAGTGGGCAGTTAAGTGTGACCACACATACATATACGTGCCACCTCTCTATCTGCCAGAACGTTCTCTCCATTCAGAGCTTTTCAAGGGCCCCTCAGTGATTGATAACAAGCATAGTCTGGGGGTTCATGGAAGTCTTCCCAGATAAGGCGCTGCCTGAGCTGCATCTTGTAGACCGGGAAGGACCCAGGGACAGAAGGGTGGGATGGGCTTTCCGGACATGGAAACAGCATGAATAAAGTCACAGAATGGCAAGTTCTGGGCAAATACAGACAGTGGGAGTGGCCAGAGATGACGCTGGAGGAATTGCTGAGGCCAGTTATAAAATTCCTTGTAAATCCAAAGTTTGTGTGTTTCTCTAATTATAATCTTTCAGAATTTGCTGTTTCTCAAATTCTTCTCTGTCTCTGTGCGACATCTTTCACAGGCCCTCTGGGGTGCTATTAAACTATACCAGTCACAGGACCCTACTGCAGATGCACTTAGGAGAGAATCTGTTGGGGGGAGGTCACAACTCTGAATTCGTCTCAAGCACCCCAGGGGATTTGGATGCTCGTCAAAGTTAGCGTGCTGCTCCTGTAGCTGATGGGAGAGAGTAGCAGCTAAGACTGCGTCTGACTCCAGTAACAGAAACCAAGGTGCAATTACTTAATGAAATAGAGATTTCATTTCCTTGCGTAATGAGAAGTCTGGAGCTAGACAGTTCTGGGTTCCTGTGGCTGCTTTAGGAATTCATCAAGAAAACAGGCTCCCTCTAGCTTCCTGCTCCACCAGCCTTAACGTATGACTTTCATCTTTCTGATGCCAAGATGACTCCTCCTCCTCCAGGCGTCAATCTGTGTGTCAGACAGGAAGAAAGATGGAAGCACAAGAAGTGCTTTGTAGCAGTTGAATCCATCCCTCATTATCAGGAAAACCATAGCTTCCTGAGAAGCCCCACCTTGTAGACTTCTGCTGACATCTCACTGACCAGACCTGGTCACAGAAGGCTGTCAGAGAGTCTGGAAAGTGAGATTTTTAATTCAGTGTGTTGCTGCCCCAAGAAAAATTGGGACTTTATTAGAAAAGAAGAAGGGAGATTAGATATAAGGCTAGTAGGATGGACATAAAGTTAATAGGTATAGGGAGCCATGGGGGGCTGTTCAGCAAGGCAGACGCACAGGTGGACGTCAGTTATCTTCGCTGCAGAGCAGAGGATTGATAAGGAGCAAGGCAGACGCAGAGGAGCAGTAGGGAGCCGCTGCAGCCCATCGGGTGGAAGGTCACGATGGCTGATGGGTTCTGCGATGGATTCAGGACCTGCTCAGGTTACACTGACAGACTTGACAGATTGCACAGGATGGGAATGGGGGAATGGGGGAATGGGGGAATGGGGGAATGGGGGAAGGGGCAGGATGGGGGAAGATGTAGCGTCCAGGAAGGAGGAAAGGGAGGCACCAACGATGTCTGTGTGATTCTGGTGTCAGTCCCTGGGACGATGATGCCATTCACGAGTGAGTTTGGAGCCACAAACAGAGAAGCAGTTGGGGTAAGCTGTATTGTCCAGAAATACGAAATCTTAGCATCTCAGGTGGGAGCTCAAACTCCAGAGGTGAATGTGACGGTCAAGGTAAGAAAAGCCGTGGACCACCGAGGCTGCTTAGGTCTCCAGATGGAAGTAGAACCTTTTCTAATTTTCTTTGAAACCTTTGGCCTGCAGGGATTATAAGTAGAGTGTTCCGGGTTCCAAAGTCCCACCCTGTCTCTGGCCCAGGGAGCCACCAAGTGGTCACCATCACCGCTTCTCCAGAAACTGTCCAAGATCTCGTCCTCCTCTGGACTGAAAAACAACAAATAGCAACAGCTAACACTGACCGAGCGCTGAACAGGAGCCATGTACTAAGGACTTCACATATGGCATCTCGTTTAATTCCCACAACTGCTCTCCTATCGCCACGTTACAAATAAGGAAACCAAGGCTCAAGAGGGAAAATGACTTTCCCAAGGACACACAGCTAGTCAAGGTCAAAACCAGTAGGTGAACCCAGATGTGACTCTGAAGTTCTAAATTGTACCTGCTGCTGTGTGACACCACTTGCTAGCCCAGAGCATTTTCTACTTTGAGTTCCAATTATTTACATCCTTGTCTTATATCCCCTGTTGAACTGCAGCTTTCTGAGAACAGAAAATTGCTTTAGACCTTTCCTTAATAACTATTGAATAAAAGAATTCATGTAGGCCCCAAATTATGGCTCTGGGTTTCAATGCAGTTACACTCCCTGACCTTCCCAGATCCTTTCGTATTCCACCAACCCTCCCTCACCCTTTAGGACCAGACTTAGTCCTTTTTAGTGTATAAACACTTGTGAAAATTCTGTTTGTGATTATCTTGATTTCAGGGATGAAAAAGGGCAAATGCCAGCTTGTTAATAAATTGCAAATACCACTATGAGCAACCAGTGTACCAAATGGTTGCTGCTGATTCTATCATAAGAATTTTAGTTATGACAATAAAACTAATTTTCTTAAATAAGAGAAAGCGGTTGAATTGACACAAGTGGGCTCCTGTTTCTAATGTGAGTGTTGGGGCATTCATAAGCCCCTGAGACCCAAGTCCTTGCACCATTTGGGCAGAGATGGGCCAGTGGGAAATAGATGCTATGTATCCGTTGATTGCAGAGGCTGAGGGAGAGGGAGAGGTCTTAAAAGAAAACTGAAACATAGGCTTTGTCTGAGGCTGCCATGGTGCATCCTACTTGTCCAGTTGACACACTGTGATCTGTCTCAAACTACTGGCCTGTAAGAGGATCCAGTTAGGTATCTGGACCATGAAGAGTTACAAACGTCCCCTCTGAGACTAGCCACGCCAACACTGAGGGAAGATGTGAAGGCAGGAGTAGGAAATTAAAAGGATTAAGGGCTGCAGCCACTATTTCCTTCCTTTTAACTGCATATTTCAAATAGGTAAGAGGCTGAGTTCCCTCTCCTCTTTGCCTGTGTTGTTCGCTGGGAAGGATTGGGGTAAGGCCTTTCTTTTCTGCTCTAAGTTCCTCTAGCTAATGCAGACACCAACCTCCAGATTCACATGAATTAAACGCCGGTTTGCTCTTCAGAATATCCTTGTTACATTAATTTAGGGAGCATAATAAATCCAAAGTGAAATATGTTTGCTGCAAATGCTAATTTGCTCGATGAGAATATCAATTAGATCTCCAAGGCATAGAAATTACAGCTGTTAAAGATCTCAAAGGTCATTCTTAGCCTGCTCCAAAGTAAGAAGACAAGTGATTATCTGCTGGAGGGATAGGTATTAGGGTAGTTAAGGTGCAAATATTTAACACCAACCAAGTGTCAGGCGCTGTGCTGGGGACTGAAAGTCCAGGAGTCCTAGAAAGCCACCCACAGATCCTAAGCTATTGCTGACAATAATAATGATAACCACAATGACAGTAATGCCAATAACAACGATAATGATAGCCTGTATATTGAGCTATTACCACATCCTAGATACTCTACTAAGGGCTTTATAAGTATTAATTTATGGAATCCTTGCAACAGCTCTATGAGGTACTAGGTACTATTATTCTTCTCAATTTGTAGGTGAGGAAATTGAATCACAGGGGGGTTAAATTTCCTGGCTTCTCCCTCTGATTAAACTGAAGTAACAGGGATCCTATGTACTCTCCCTCTTGAAACAACTGACAAACCAAACCACAGTTCTCAAGGCATTGGACATGAGTCAACACAGGACAGTGATCCCCAAGAGAAGGAAGCAAATGAGGTGGCCTTCTGATCACCCTGGCACACTATGGAGAAGTTTCCAGCCCTCACTGCAGTTCAGGGGGATCCAGGAAGAGTCCAGTAGACGCCTTCAGTCGAGGATGCAGAACTGAGAATCCAAGGAAGTCAAGGTGGCTAGACTTTGCAGCGCAGAGCACCAGAGGGAAGGGAGCTTAACAGAGAGAGAACTCTGGAACTCTGCAGAAGGTCACCCGCAAGTATTCAGTTTACTGATCAGTACATGCATGGGAGGAAACCAGGAAAAGAACCACCTGAAAGAATTAGAGGGAACATTGCTCAGAGTTCACACAGGACTGAGAATAGTGCCTGTCCCAAGAGCCAGAGTAGAAAACACTCATGATTTATAAGGCGTCAGTTAGAGGACCAATAAGGGCATTGCCTCATTAGTGGAGAAAATTAACACTAAACGAAATGCTGTTCTGGTCGTGCCTAACAAAACGTAAAAGGAAGCCCTAATGATAACACTACTTCCAAATAAGTGCATCTCACAAACATAAAATAGCTCAAAATGTATTTTAGAAATATAAACTGTGACCTGGCCAGATAAAATGTTTAAGTGGATAGGCTAATATATAAAAATTAAGAAGGTATACATTTTATCATTTCTGGTTATAAGTATACTATCCTAGTTCTTTCAGGCCTCTATGAGAAGATGCCATACTCCAGATAGCTTATAAACAACAGAAATTTATTTCTCGCGGTTCTAGAGGCTGGGAAGTCTAAGACCAAGGCATTAGCAGATTCAGTGTCTGGTAAGGGCCTGCGTTCCAGTTCGTAGATGGCACCTTCTTGCTGTGTCCTCACATGGTTGAAGGGGCAAGAGATATCTCTAGAGTCTTTTTTATGAGGACACTAATGCCATTCATGAGGGCTCCACCTCCATGACCTAATCACCTCCCAAGGTTTCCACCTCCAAATACCATCACCTTGGGGGTGAGGATTTCAACCTATGAATTTTGGAAGGACATAAACATACAGGCCATAGCAGATACGAAGCTAAAATGGTCTTTATTCAGATTTATGTATTTATTTATTTGTTTATGGAATATAACAATGTCCAGCACATAGTAAGGTAAAATTTAAAACATCTAGCATCCAATTACTAAAATGACCATATATGCAAACGCAGGAAAATGGGGAGAGAAATCAGTCAAGCCTGAACCAGAAATGACATAGATGATAGAATTAATAGCTAAAGATTTTAAAACAGTCATTGTAATCTTATTCCATATGTTTCAAAGCTAGAGGAAAAATTGAACATGTTAAGTAGATAGACAAAATATATATATTTTTAAAAAAACAAATTGGCATTTTAGAGATGAAGACTATAATATTAGAGATAAAAATACACTGGATAAGATTCATGGCAGGTTAGACATCAGAGAAGATTAAAGAACTTAATGAAACAGCAATAGAAACTATCCAAAATTACATACAGAAAAAAGACTTTTAAACACGAACACAGCATTGGAGAACTGTGGGACAATTTTAAGTGGTAAAAGATACATGAAATTCTAAAACTACAATAAGATACCACTTCACATCCACTAGGATGGCTACAAAGTAGTACTTAGGGGGAATTCATAGCATTAATACCTATATTAGAAAGGAAGAAATATTTCAAAAACATTACAAGAAAAGAAAACTACAGAACAATATGCGTCAAGAACATAGATACAAAAATTCTTAATACAATTTTTGTAAATCAAATCCATTTGTACAAAAAATGATAACTACATCATGATTAAGTGGGGTTTCTCACAGGAATGCAGAATTGGCATAACATTAAAAAAATCAGTCAGGGCCAGGCAAGGTGGCTGACACCTGTAATCCCAGTGCTTTGGGAGGCTGAGGTGGGAAGATCGTCTCTACCAAAAATAAAAAAGTTAGCCAGGCATGAGGGCATGCACATATAGACCTAGCTCCTCAGGATACTGAAGCAGGAGTTTGCGGTTACAGTGAGCTATGATCACGCCACTGTACTCCAGCCTGGGTGACAGAGCAAGACTCTGTCTCAAATAAATAAATAAATAAATAAATCAGTGTAATTCACCAAATTAATAGACTAAAAAAAAAAACCATATGATCACCTCAATGGATACAGAAAAAAGTATTTGACAAAACCTAACATCCATTTCTGATTTTAAAAGTATTAGGAAATTAGAAATAAATGAGAATGTCCTCAACGTGGCAAAGGGCATCTATAAAAAACCTTCAGCAAACATTACACTCAATGATGAAAGGATGAATTTTTTTCTCCTAATTCCACAAACAAGCATTTCCATTCTTATCACTTCTACTCAACACTTTTTTTAGCCAGTGCAATAATGCTAATAATAATAATAACAGGTGGTCAGACTGGAAAGGAAGAATTAAAACTGTCTTTATTGACAAACACCATGATTTTTTAAGTAAAAAGCATACAGAATCTACAAAAAAGCTATAGAACTGATGAGTTTATTAAGATTGCAGGATGTAAGATCAATATAAAAAATCAATGGCATTTCTATATATTAGCAATAAACTATGAGAAATTAAATTTTTAAAATTACCATTACAATATCACACTATCATAAAAATGTAAAATAAAGATAAATATGACCAAAAAAGCATAAGACTCATACACTGAAAACATTGCCAAGAGAAGCTAAAGACCTAAAAATATAGAAAGCTGTACCATGTTCATGGATCAGACAACTCAATATTATTAACATGCCAATTTTCTCCAAAATCTATCTACAGATTCAAATCAATCCCTGTCAAAATTACATAATTTGTTTTGTACAAATTGACAAGCTAACTCTAAAATTCATGTGGAAATGCAAAGAACCTAGAACAGCAAAACAATTTTTAAAATGAAGAACGAAGTTAGAGAACTTATACTACCTGACTTAAACATTTATAAAGCTATCGTAATCAAAACAGGGTGGAATTGGTGTAAAGACAGACAAGCCAATGGAACAGAAGGCCTGGAAATTGACCCACTTATATATGGTTAATTGATTTTTACAAAGGTACAAAGGCAATTTGGTAGAAAAAGGATAGTCTTTTCAACAAATGTTCCTGGAACTATTTGAGATATATATATGCAAAAAGATGAACTTCAATTCATATCTCATACAGTATACCAAAATGAACTATAGACCTAAAGGTAAAACCTAAAACTAGTAAACCTAGGAGAAAAAGCTTTCTTACCATACTGGGTTGAGTAGTGTCCTCCACAAAATCATGTTTTCCTTAGAACCTGAGAATGTGACTTTGCTCGAAATAGGACCATTGCAGATGTAATTAGTTAAATTAAGATGAACTCATACTGGAGTGGGCCCTTAGTCCTACCTTGAGGTAGGATTGTCATAGAATAATCCACACATGTCCAAAGTGTACAATTTGGTGAGTTCTGACACATGTAAACACATGTGAAACCATCACCACAACTAAGATAATGAAGAGACACAGAAACATACATGGAGCTCACCATGTGAAGACAGAGACACAGATTGGAAAGATGGGTCTACAAACCAAGGAATGTCAAGGATTGCTGGTAACCACCAGAAGCTAGGAGAAAGTTATGGAGCAGTTCTCCCCCAGAGCATCCAGAACCATGAGAGAATTAGTTTCTATTGTTTTAAGCCATCTAGTTTGTGGAACTTGGTTATAATAACCCTAGGAAACTAACACACTTACCTTGGGCTAGGAAAAGATTCCTTAGCTACAACACCAAATACACAATTCATAAAAAACAAACTAATGAATTGATGTTCATAAAAATTTAGAACTTCTGCTATTTGAAAGACACTCTTAAAGAATGAAAGATAAGTCATAGACTGAGAGTAAACATTTGCAAATCACATATCTGATGCAGGACCTGTAGTCAGAATATATAAAGAACTCTCAATAAAAAAATAAAAACTATGTTGTTTAAAATAAGAAAATGATTTAACAATTGCTTCACTAAAGAAGAAATGCAGATGGCAAATGCACACATGAAAATCTTCTCAACATCATTAGCCATTAAGGAAATGCAAATTAAAACTAAAATGAGATACCACTACATACCTATTACAATGTCTGGAATTCAAAATACTGGCTGCTATGGTTTGAATGTCTTCTCCAAACCTCAGGTATTAAAACTTAATGGCCAACATGGTGGTGTTAGGAGGTGTAATTGCCGTTGAGAGGTGATTAGGCCATGAGGGAACCTCCCTTGTGGGTGGGATTAAGACCCTTATAAAAGAGGCTTCATGTTGTGTTCATCTCACTTGCTCTTAGACCTTCCACCATGTGAAGACACAGCGTTCCACCCCTCTGGAGGATGCAGCCCTCACTAGACAACTGAACTTGCTGGCACCTTGATCTTGGACTTACAGCCTCCAGAACTGTGACCAATAAATTTCTGTTGTTTATAAGCTACCCATTTCATGGTATTGTTATAGCAGCCCCAACAGACTAAGCCATATCAAGGGGAGGACAGGATATGGTGGAACTGGAACTTTCTTATGCTATTGATGGGATGTAAAAATGGCACAACCATTTGGAAAACAGTATGGCAGATCTTAAAAAGTTCAACATATACATACAACATGACCTAGCCATGCTAAGTCTAGATATTTTCCCAAGAGAAATGAAAACATACATCCATACCACTACTTATACATAAATGTCCATAGAAGCATTATCGGTGATAGTCAAAACCTGGATAAAGCGCAAGTGTCAATCAACAGGTGAATGGATAAACAAATCACGGTATATGTGTACAGTGGAATATTACTCAGCAATATAAAGAAATGAACTATTGACACACATAACCACATGGATGAATTGCAAAATAAATATTGTACACTGTGAATGTGTGTGGTTTATTCTATGTCAATCCTACCTAAACAAACCAGTCCTAAAAACAAAAAGGTGCAAAAACAGACAAACAAAAACAAGTTCCCTAAGGTCATGCATCTAATAAATAGCAGTCTGGCTCCAGATGCTAAATAGCCAAGCATTACTTTATACTGCAAGGTGGATATTATTATTCTCATGCTATTAATAAAAGAGTGAGAATCGAGGGGATGATGTGTCCTCTCCAAGGTCACACAACTGGTAAGTGACAGACCTGAAATTTACACTCATGTCTGTTTTACTCCAATTCCAGTGCTCCAAGTTCTTGCTGTTTATTTGAAGTCTGTGGACACCATGCCCACAGCCTCTGCTCTCCTACGGGGCTCTGATCACCCCCTCCTCACTGTGCACCTCTTCCTCAAGATAGAAAGCCCTCTCTGGACTGCTTGTCCTCACCCATACATCATTACTCAGCTTCTACACCTGAAAACATGGGAACAAATCAATCTGTAAATGCCCAGAAGAGAACAGGACTCTGAGTAATTGCCAATGCATTTTTGTGAAAGCAAGAGCTTGCTGAGCACTTGGAATGCAGCCCCTGCCTGTTTTCAAGAAATAAGCATTCCCAATCGAGCCACACCAGCGTGTGTGCCGCCCTTATCAGTTACAGAGCCCTTTCTTCTCTCCCTTCTCCTTGCAACACCTCAGTAAGCACGGTATTTTCATACCCTCCCCCCACCTTTTATTCAGATGAAGCAATTGATACTGGTTATGAGGCTTAAAAACCTAAACAGTTGAGTCTACATTCAAATTTATCCTTTTTGGGAGAGGGAGGTTGTTTTGAATTCTCGATCTCATGTAGGTCATGGCAGAATGGACATCTAACTCCTTCGTTCAATATAAGCATGAACTTTATATAGTCAGAGTTGTTTAAAAAAAAAAAAACGCACCCCTGGGTTCCTTGATGAGGGGGTGGGTATTGTAGAGGGGTCCTAGCAGAGGCCAGATGGCTACAATCAAGAACTATGCGCAAGAGACCTCTGTCTGAGGCAGAAGCTGGAGCTGACAAATTCTGAGAGCCCTTCCCCATCTGGTGGTCTCTGAATAACAGGGGTCCTGAGCTCATTCTGAGAACACTGGTGCTGTCATATGTGAAGTTAGGGGTGAAAAGGGATCTCTGCCTTGTCCCCTCTCCTGACTAATTCAGCATTTCTCAGCCTCTGGACTGTCTTTACATGTGCGGTGCAAAGCTTTAATCGTTACATAAAATTGTGTTTTGCCATAACTGAGAAAAGATACTGGTCTCTATTGTCCATTGGGTGGAGCATCGAGGTGCAGGGCACAGTAGAATGCACCGCTCCTTGTACCCCAAGGACACATTTTATGTCCATCTGAATTTTGTGAACTATAAATATGGTGATATGAAACATTCATTAAGCTTTTGTTTTGTGTGCGAAATTTGAAATAATGCAATTTCTCCTAAATGGAAGAAATACATTGTGAAAAGAATAATTTTCAAACTGTACAGGGGCTGGGATGAATTATATATTGGGCTTCTGCTATTGACTTGTGGCTGTGCCTCTTGAGCAGGGAAAACGAAGTACCCACTTTCCTTTGCCAGGGTCTGTCTTAAATCATGCTAGGTTTTCAGAAACCCTGCATTGCCCTGTTAAGAGGTGAGGAGCAAAGCACAACATCAAACCAGCTCCAAGGAAGCACTGTATGTTTTCCGGAACATGGAAAAACCTGACCTCTAGAGCAACTCAGTTCAATAGAAATAGACTGTGAACACATACATAATCCTAAATTTTCTAGTAGCCAAATTTAAAGATGTGAAAAGAAACAGGCGAAATTAATTTTAATAATGTATTTTATTTAATCCAATATGCTCAACATGTTATTTCAATAAAAAAATTATTTTTGAGATATTTTACATTTTTTCTTTCATACTAAATTTTCAAAATCTTGTGTGTGTTTTACACTTACAACACGTCTCAGTTCAGACCAGCCACGTTTTAAGTGCTCAACAGCCACATGTGACCAGTGGTTACCGCACTGCTTGGCACAGGTCTGGCATATCAAGGCGTATGGTCAGAGCACTAAAGAAATTTACTTGAAGGGGTATAGTTGGGGGAGTGGTTCCTTCCCTGGAAACAGTGTGATACCTGACTCCTTTATTGATACTCTAGAATATTCCCCCACTCTAGCAGCCATCAGGCGGTAACTATTCCTCCCTTTATCTTGTTGTTTTAAGTCTTTTTTTTTCTTTTCTGAGACATGATCTCACTCTGTCACCCAGGTTAGATTGCAATGGCGTCATCATAGCCCACTGCAACCTCAAACTCCTGGGCTCAAGAGATCCTCCTGCCTCAGCCTCCCGAGTAGCTGGGACTACAGGCATGTGCCACCACATCCAGCTATTTTTTTCTATTTTTGGTAAAGATGGGGTCTTGCTCTTGTTAAGGCTGGTCTTGCACTCCTGGCCTCAAGCCATTCTCCCGCCTTAGCCTCCCAGAGTGCTGGGATTACAGGTGTGAACCACCATGCCCTGCGTGTTTTATGGTTTATGATCCTTCCACGTGGCCTACCCCAAACTCCAGTATTCAAAGGCATTCTCACTCAAGAAGACTGAGAACCATTGAATAAAATATTGAAAGTTACAATACTGGATAGTTAACTAGTTTTTACAATAAACTCCCCATTTGTAGAATGGTGGTATACAGAAATACCAAGAGGATTCAATGAGACAGCTAATGTGAAAATATTCCAGATAACTTTTACATTCCTTATCATCATCTTGGAAAGATATCAGTGGTATAATTTGATTATTGTTATGAATGGTTAAAATTATATTTCCTGGGCCAGGCGAGGTGGCTCATGCCTGTAATCCTAGCACTCTGGGAGGCCGAGGCGGGTGGATTGTTTGAGCTCAGGTGTTCAAGACTAGCCTGAGCAAGAGAGAGACCCTGTCTCTACTAAAAATAGAAAGAAATTATCTGGCCAACTAAAAATATATGTAGAAAAATTTAGCCGGGCATGGTGGCGTGTGCCTGTAGTCCCAGCTACTCGGGAGACTGAGGCAGTAGGATTGCTTAAGTCCAGGAGTTTGAGGTTGCTGTGAGCTAGGCTGACATCACGGCACTCTAGCCTGGGCAACAGAGTGAGACTGTGTCTCAAAAAATAAATAAAATTATATTCCCTGGCTATATTGCTGTGTGTGTGTTTGTGTATAATTTTATATTGCATCCTATATTCAAAGCAGGTATTTGAACTTAAAGTAAGCATAAAAACCCAACCTTAAACAAACAAAAAAAAATCCCCAAATAAATTGCATGTATTTGTTGAATCTCCAACAAACCAAACCCAAATATTTTTTTAAAGTTTTACTGAGAACTGAACCCATCCCAAGAACAACAACAACAAAACAAACAAAAGACCCAGTGAGTTATTTCTAACTAGTCTAGTATTTTTTCGGTCCTTGCTCCAGTTTCAGATCCCAGTCCAGGTTCTCTATACCCATCACAGGGCTCCTCTAAGGCATGAGTCCCCATACTTATGGCTCTTGGTGAGAGGTGGGGGTGGGGAGGTGAAGATGCCTGGAGGCATCATCCAATCATGTATTTTCTTACAATGTGGATGCAAAGGCAGTGAGGCTTGTGTGTTTATTTCACAGCATGTGCAAAAACGAATCATTTGAGATGAACTTCCAAGCTGCCAGGTCAGGGCAGTCTGTCCCCAGTCGAGCATCACAACATGCCTAGGGACCCTGATTTAGAACTTGCTTAAAGGAAATTTTCTTGAATGAGAATCCACTAGGGAACCTGTTTCACCCTATCTTACTTGGAATCAGATTTATTTACCCCTCTTTTGAATGATAGGTTATCATTATGTAGGTGGTGAAAGATTTGAGGCTGCTGACTGTGAGTGTCATACAATATTTCACTCAATGAAACTTAATGAAGAGTAACCAGAATAGCTAAGTTTAATCCTCCTCTGCTTAAACAACCAATGGCACATCCAACTGCAAAGTTGCTAAAGACTCATCTACTGTGCTGCTGTGAAAAATGTCATGGGCTTTGCAGTGGGGCAGATAGAGTTCATATCCTAGTTTTGCTCCTTACGCTGTACCTTAGTTTTCCATCAGTAAAATAGAGATAATCATGGCGACCCAACAAGAGATAAAATGAGATCATATAAGTAACTTCTTGGCACATAGATGGTGCTTAATAAATGCTTTCCCGTCTCAGCTGGCAAGCCACAATTCACCTCCCAAACTGATCTTTCAGGTAATTGCTGGGTCTTTTCCAAATGGCACAGCAGATGGTGAACTTGTTGAATCAACTTTATTACAGCAACTCTAGGATTGCTTCCCACAGATTGGCAGCCAAGACTCAAGCCACCATCAAACGAGAGGATTTTCTGCTCTTGTCCCTAAGCTAGTGGTAAGATACTATCATCTCCTACGACTACAGTGTTAGTTCTTAGAGACAGAGCAATCAATCAGGAAATAATGAGGAATTAATGAGAGCTACATGTGCAGACGTGTGTGCTTTACTGATTAACTCCTTGGAATAAACATTTTAGAAGTAGAATAGTTGGTCAACAGAGCCTGCACATTTTAAAGGCTTTCAAAATATGCTATAAAGTTGAGTTCAGGGATATGCCACTAGCAGTGTATGGGATTGTTCCTTTGCTTATAACCTCATTAAAACCAGCGATTGCCCTTTCTCTTTATGCCTACAAATTTGAAGCATGAAATGGTATAATATCTAATTCGTAATGCTTTGCTGAACATTTTTTCCATATGTCTATTGGCCATTGATGTTTATTCTTTTTTGTTCATGTGTTTAGCACATTGTTCTTTGGAGATTAATTTTTTTCTCATTGCTTTATAAAAGATTGTTGTAGTATAGATATATTAACTCTTGATCATATACATAAAACAACTGTTTGGGTTTTTTTTTTTTTACCAGTATATTGTTTGACTTTTAAGGTTTATTCTCTTTTTTGAAATCATCTAAAAAATAATGAACAACCATTTATCTATCCAATAAACATTTACTGAGTGCCAGCCATATGCCAGGCTCTGTGCCAGCCAATGGCAGTAGAGGAGAAAAAAGCTCAGATCATTGCCCTCTAAGAGATCGTAGTCTTCTAGTGAGGATAGTGAGGAACAGACGTAAAAACCAGTGTCATCAGCACAGTGTAATAACTACTATGGCCAAGGGAGGCACTGGGGCTGTGGGGGCAGAGTAAGGGTATTCTTACCTAGTTGGGAGAGAAGGAGAATGAGGGAAGGCTTCATGGAGGTGGTGACATTGGAGCCAAGTCTCAATTAGACAAAACAAGGAGTGCCCTCTGGGAAGAGGAAAGAGCATAGGAAGAGGAAGGATCCCAAGGCATCGAAAAGGCTTAATCTTTTCAGAGATACCGAAAAGGCTTAATCTTTTCAGAGATACCGAATAATTCAGAGTGGCTAAAGTACATGATATAATGGATTGGGGAGAGGCTCATTCAGGGAAGAGATTTGACAGCGATGAAGTAGGACAAGTAGGCATGGGCTAGATCATATAGGTCCCTGGGTGTCAGCATGATGAGACTGAACGTCATCCTGAGAACCCTGGGTTGCCAATGAGGGTTCCTGGCTGGGAAAGGGCTGGTCAGAGTCAGGTATAAGTGTGAAGGCTCAGACTAGAAGCAAGAATCCAGTTAGCTGGCCAAGTGAACAAGCCAGGAAGGAGGTTTGGTTTCTGATGGGGCAGACAGCTCCTCCGTCTTCTCTGGGCAGGTACTGGGACAAGGTGGCACTGGGCCTCTTTGCAGGTATAAACCTCTCCTGGAAAGATCAGCTCCTGGTTGCTGACATCCCGGACTGCTCCAAGAGGCACAAGAGAAGGGCTCACCGCCACCGTCTCCCAACTCACCTTCAGCCAGCCAGGAACGCTGCAGCCCTGATTCCTGGGATTGCGCATCCAGGGGAGTCAGGAAAGAGGGGTGGCCTAGATGCTGAGGTCCATAATTCTGCTGACTTCAGTTCACCAGGCTCTGACCAGCAGCCTCTGTATACAAAGCCACAGAGAGGAAGACGTTAAGGTCCCTGTATCCAGTACAGGGATAAGAAAAGGACAAAGGGGAAGATAAATATTGGCTTAAGCTTTGCATCATATGAAAAGAAACTAGAAATAAGAAATTGCAGGCAAAGGTTGTGACTATTTGGCTCAAGAGAGGATCTTTTGAATAAAGTATTCATAAGTAAGGCTAACAAAGGACATGGAGCCCAATATGGGGTTTTGTTCTCCATGCAGTGGGGAATCTCTGAAGATCTTGCTTCAGGAAGAGGGGTGTTCCAGAAGACAACCTCAGAAGCATAGACATAGACTGGGAATAAGAGTCTAGTTAAGAGACAATTGCAGCTCTCATGTTGTTCCGAGTGGTGGTGGTGAGAAGGGAGAGGAGGGATGGGTTGCAGAGACACTCGAGAGGTCAAGGACCGGGGGGATTGAGATGTGGGTTAGGGTGATGCTGTCTTACAGCGTCAGTTTAGGAAATCAGCCAGGAAATCCTAGAATCAAAGGCCAAACTGTTGAATCTTCAAACCACAGGGCATCTGAACTGGCAGAGCCCTTGGAGTTCATTGTGGTGGAATAAACATGGCTGCAAATTCTCTGACATATCCTCCTATAGGTGGGGACTGTGTCTCCTCTGCTTGGATCTGGGTGGGCTCTGTGACTGCAAAGTTGCAAATCTGCAATCTGGGCAGGACTCTGTGGCCCACAAAGCCTAAAATAGTCACTATTTGGCCCTTTATAGAAAAAGTGTGCCAACCCCCTCATCTAGTACTTTAGAAAGAGGCCTAAAGAGAAGCAAGCTCTTGCTCAAAGGCTACGAACAAGTTAGGGACAGAATCTGGATGAAAATTCAAGATTTTCTGATCCCGGTCCTGTGTGATTTACATCATTCTATTAATACTAAAATTTATTAAGCATCTTCTGTATAGCAGGCCTGGAGCTACAAGATTAGAGATGATGGGGTCACAGCTGCTCCCCAAGAGCACACTGCCAGCAGGGAAGACAGGCCGGTAAAGAAATAACTATCTAGTAGCCCGGGTGCAGTGGCTCATGCCTATAATCCCAGCATTTGGGGAGACAGAGGGGAGGTGAGAGGATCACTTGAGTCCTGGAGTTCAAAACCAGCCTGAACAACATAGCAAGACCCTGTCTCTACCAAAAAAAAAAAAAAAATTAGCTACGTGTAACCCGTATTCCCAGCTCCTTGGGAGGCTGAAGCAGGAGGATCTCTCGAGCCCCAGAGTTTGAGGTTGCTGTGAGCTATGATGATGTCACTGCACTGTGGCCTGGGGAGACAGAGTGAGACCTTGTCTCTAAAAAAAAAAAAAAAGAAAAAAAAAACATCTAGAACAATCTATAATAGAAGTGAGCACAGCACATGACAGAAACCAGAGCAAGTACTTTTCTTTCCTGGCGCAGTGGCTGGTGACTGGGAAGAGCTCCCGAGTGCCTTCCCAGCATGGGGGCCTCCTCCCTCTACTAACAGCACCCAGTCTTCCCTCGGGTCAGTTCACGTGTTTGGAGCGAGGCCGACCTCATCATTCAGCTCCAGGCCTGGCCGCTGGGCTCTGTTCGGGCATGTCCAGATGACACAAGCCTGCCCATGAGATTCCACCCTTGGCTGGATCTTCTGGGACAAAGGGGAATTCTTTCCCTGAGTGGCTAAGCTGGTGGACTGCCAGCTTGGAGCCACTGGTGGCCGTCTCTGTCACCACACTGGGAAGGCCTGGACAAGACAGAAGCGCTCACAGAGGAAAGCAGAACTGGGAGCTGCAGAGAGCTGCCTTGTGATACTGACTCAGATGTAACTCTGAGCTCTTCCGTGTTGCCAGTACATTTCCTTTTTTCCTTAAACCACCTAGAGTTGGGACTCTCTCATAGTAACTGAACAATTCCAGCCATATCCTCTTCCTAGAAACCACCCACAGCCCACTGTGAGCCCTCCCCGCCCCACCCCCAGCCCAGGCAGCTGCCTGCTGTCTGCACTGCAGCCTCCATCTAGGAATGCAAATTGCAGGAACCAATCCTGCCAGAGGCGCCTCGGAGAGGAGTGGGGCCAAGTCTGATAATGAGTTTGTGTGCACTGTGTGAGCCATTCCGCAGCTATTCAAAACCCATTCAGTGTTTTTCTCTAGTGATAATAAGTACGCTGTTCTTGGTATTGTGTCTGTCACCAGCTAAGCAGTGGTGATATTTCCACTCAGGATTTTGATAGACTTGTGGCCCTAGCAACGGACGTGTGTGTGAGCTGAAAGCACTTGGAGCATCTGGAAGCAAACCTGCCCTTGGAGGGCCTGCTGAAGTCTGGAGGCCATTGTTTTCAGAGATTTCTGGCTGCAGAAAGCTTCTGCTCTCCTTTTGAGGCAGGGACTGCCTCCGGGAGTGGGCATGTCCACTGTGGGCAGAGGACAGCAGGGGAGGGGACGGTTGGCGGCACATTGGGTCAGCCCAGATCTCGGGTCTCCATCCACAGTCCCAAGCCAGACAGCAGCCTTCTTCTCTGCATCCTAGAAGTGGGGAGGAGCTGTCCATTGAGCGAGAGGAGGGGCGCCTTCCCATTTTTCCACCTTCATCTGCAAGCTGTCAGCTACACAGGGGCTGCTTGGAGTTTTGACACTGATTGGCTGGCTGTGGCATCTATAAGTAAACCACCTTTTCCCCTTCCCGGGTGGGGTGAATCTGGATGGTGGGCACCAGCTCTACCTCCACCCCAACTCCTCGTCTTTGGTCCTGCCCCACCCCGGTATTTGACATACACATGTGAACACTGACTCAGGCTCAGCTCTTTCCAGTCCGGTGTGTCGGCAAGAGTGAGTGATAGAGCCTGCAGCCCATCACTCAGGAGGATGGCGGTGAGTCATTAGGAGCGACGCCTTCCCCAGTCTGGCCACTCTGCTCCGGCTGTGCTGGGAGACAGAGAATAATAGCACCTTTTGGACTGGTTTCTTAAAAATAGAAGCAATGGAGCCTGCAGCTGCGGGAGGAGGAGTCCTGGGAATCAGGAGCCCAGGGTGCCCAGCCCAGCTAGGTGACAATTCACTGTGGGGCGCTGGCTTCTACTTTGCCCACTGGTACTTGGAGAGTGTTGTCCTAGGTCATTTGAGGTGGGCTTTTCAAGTCTCTTGGGGGTTGTAGAACATTTCAGCATGTGATATAAACCAAGGACACACCCTATGCAAAATTCCTATACACATCTGTGCAAAATGTTCCACACAGTTTCAGTTCATGGAACCCCCTGACACCCAGGCCTCGGCTCCTGGCAGAGAACTTCTGATCTGTGGGCTCTATTTGTTCAGTAAGTCTATGAAATACATTTCTTCCAAATTCTGCACTCCCCACACCCTCCATAAAACCAAACTTTTCTTATTTTTGGTTTTCATTTATTCACGAAGCATCTATTGAGTGCTATCCACTTCTTGTGAAAAATGGGTATTCCTGGGAGAGAGTAAAGAAGGGGCCTTCACGTGGGGTGTCTGCAAGAAGGGCAGGGGCATTGGAGGTGCAGATGGATTGAAGAACTGACCTGCCAGGGAGCACAGATGGTCAACACTGGCCAATTTCAGGGCCCAACAGCGGTTGCCCACCCTGCTACCCCCTTGCCTGGCTTGTTGTGAAGGCGAGTTCCTGTCCCCAGCACCAGAAATGAGTCATTGTGTCTGAGCCAGCCCTGGCAATCCCATCCCCCTTGGGAAGTGTTTCTAGCCCCAGTTCTGTCCAAAGAGACTTGAGGGAAATCAGCTTGGGGCCCCCAATTTCTAGAAAAAAGATAGTGTCAGAGAGAGAAGACTTTTTTATTGGTGCACCTTCTTTCTGCATTGAGAGGTTGGTATGAGGATTTATGGCTGACTGCTATAGCCCTCTTATGACCTTGAGTTGACAAGTGTGAACATGAAAAACTAACAGCTTAGGAGGAGCCAAAAGGCGGGAAAAGACTGGCCTCCATGATCTCATTGGGCCCTGGACCCTCTGGCTCCTAGTCGTCTTCTTAAGTGAGATAGCAAGCACCTGTTTCATTTAAGCCACTACTGGATGGGTTTTGTGACTTGTAGCCAAAATCATTCCTCACTGATGTAAGGGAACAGTCCCTGATTTCCACTAGGGGTCTGGTCTGGTGCATCATCAGGGCTCAGAGAAGGAAGCGATGCCCTCTACCTGGAGGTGAAGGAGAAGATTGAGGGAATTCCTGCAACTCCTCCCCACTTAAGGTTCAATAATTTGCTGGAACAACTCACAGAACTCAGGAAAATGCTATACTTACTATTACAGTTTACTATAAAGGATACAAATGAACAGTGAGATGAAGGGTGCATAGGGTGAAGTCTGTAAGGGTCCCAAGCCCAGGAGCCCTTGTCCCCATGGAGTCAGGGTGTGCCACACTCCTAGCACATGGATGTGTTCACCAACCCAGAACTTCCTCAAACCCCACCGTTTGGGGGTTTTTATGGAGGTTTCATTACACAGGCATGGTTGATTAAATCATTGACAATTGGTGATTGACCTCAACCTCCAGCCCCTGCCCCTCCCCAGTGGGGTCGGAAGTTCCAACCCTCTAATCACATGATGGGTTTCTCTGATGACTAGCTCCCATCCTGAAGCTGCCAGGTGCCCACCAAGATTTCCCTTATTCAGATACGCTTTTGTATATGGTGGAAAGGGGCCCCTTATGAATAACGAAAGATGCTCCTGGCACTCAGAAAATTCCAAGGGATTTAGGAGCTCCTTGCTAGGAACCAGGGATAGGACAAGGACCAAATATATATTTCTTCTTATACCACAGGGTGTTTTACCAAATATTTATTAAGGCGTCTCAACTTTTTGGAGAATAAATAGGGTTACCAGGACACTTTTGAGAATGAAAGGGAGTGCACAAACCACGACTGTCCTGGGCAAATTGGAATGCGTGGTCACCTTAACATAGGAATAACTCTCTTTTAGGTCACCAACTGGCACTCACCTCCCCTGTGCCCTATCACCCCACCCCCACCCTAGCTTTTCCATTGAGTAGAGAGTCCCATGATGTCACCTTGGTGAGATTCCTTAATTTACCTTCACTTTTGGTCAAAAATATCCAATCACTGTGCCCTGGGAGGTGCAGGGATATGGAGAAATGGGTCCCTTAGCCCTCGGAGTAGCCTGAGTAGGGCTTGGGGCAGTTAGAACTCCTGGACAGCTGCCTTGGACCATGAGTGGTCAACAAATGTTATCCTTTTCTACGAGGTTTGGAAGCCCAGATTTAGGTTATTAGTAAAGTCTCATTTTGGCATTTAAGATACAATCTTTTTTTTTTTTTGAAACAGAGTCTCGCTCTGTTGCCTGGGCTACAGTGCCGTGGCATCAGCCTCGCTCACAGCAACCTCAAACTCTTGGGCTTAAACAATCCTTCTGCCTCAGCCTCCCAAGTAGCTGGGACTACAGGCATGTGCCACCATGCCTGGCTAATTTTTTTTCTATATATATTTTTAGCTGTTCAGATCATTTCTTTCTATTTTTAGTAGAGACAGGGTCTCACTCTTGCTCAGGCTGGTCTCGAACTCCTGACCTCGAGCGATCCTCCCGCCTCAGCCTCCCATAGTGCCAGGATTACAGGCATGATAAGATACGATCTTGTTCATCAAATTATTTCACTTCAATTCCAAATGCAATTAAAGCTCTTTTCCTCTGCTTTTGTGTGTTGTGAGTTAGGAACAAGAGCTCCCTCTGTGCAGACAGAGCGTGCCATGGTTTGGCAAGCACATCTTGGCTGGGGACCCTTGTACTGGGCACAGAACATCCATGGCCACGTGGAGCACAACTCCACGGAATGTGCACCACAGAGGATGCCATGTGACCATTGCCCTGGGCTGCTGATTCTCCTAAGAAGCTCCTTAGACACCATTGCAAATACAGTCAGTTCTGCTATAATATGACATATGTGTTCCTAAAAATCACTGTGCTACGTAAAATTGTGCAATTAAAAACCACAGGGCTAATGCAAAAATGGGGTTAGGGCATAAGACTCAAAAATATTGTCAGTGAGACATTAAAAAAAATATAGGAAACTAATAAAAATGGTAGCATAGTCTTACACATGTTAAATCATTAAGAGATACATAAACACCATGCTATGGTTTGAATCTCCTCCACTGCTCTTTGTGCAAAATATTTAAACAAAGGTTTTTTTTACCTTGGTCTTGATTTGTTTTTTCCTTGACCCTATGCAGCTCGGTTACACTGGAAGCAGTTTTCTGCTGTCACCTAATGTGTCTTGTGGATGAAATCACACATAAGCAAATGCAAAATTTGCATTATGCTCAAATTGTTCTCTAATATATCAATTGCATTGGAACAAATTTGCATTTTCAAAACAAGTGTTAAAGCAAAACAGACTACAGATGTCTGGCCCAGACATTTTGGACCTCAGCAGTAGACAGACACAACTTATTCACATGCCAGAGTCCCAGTGACATGATAGTTCTTTTAAACTTGTGGAAAGAGAGATGCCAGGTAAATATTTTGATAATGTTCACAAAAATCCATGACATTTCAATCATCTCTGATCTTTGTACTCATCTTCAAGTAGAGCTTTTCTTCATAAGGCTTCCTCTGAAAATTGACCTCTCGTTCATAAAAATCATAGAAACTCAAGGTGAGAAGGGATTTGAAAATCACTTAGTCCAACATCTTCATCTTACAAAGAGGGAAAGTTATGTTGCTGCTGGTGAGCTCCTTAAGGCAGGTCCTGGGACAGATTCATATCTGAGACCCTCACACCCAGCTCAGGACCTGGTACAACCAGGTACTCAAGGTGTGCTTGCTGCTTTGAATCAAAATGAATCACAAACCCAAAGGGAAGGTGGAGTGAAGACCAGCAGGGCAGGAGAGCTTGCTGCGTGGCCTCTTGAATTACACCATCTGGCCAAAGGCACTTCCTTCCAAAGCCAACCAACAATTCCCATTGTTCTTAGTCCCACCTTCCAGTTGTTTCCTAAACCACAAGAAATACAGAGGCCTCATGGTGTTCAGGGAAGACTGAATTGAACCTTTCCTACTTCTTCTATTTGATTGTTTTTGCCTACATCATAGTGGGTGATGTGGATTATAAATGGTCAGACTACACACTCTAAAATGTGACTCCTCTGAGAGTTTTTAATCTATCCAAGACACAGACGGGCACAGCAGGGAAAAGTGAAAATATCTCAGCTTCATTAGGGGAAATTTATAGCTTGCCTAGGGTCGCCATGGTGACCAACAGACAGAAATCTATCTGCAGGTGTCAGTATCTACAGAAGATCTCAGGTAAGGGACAGAGCTAGTTTTATTGACAACAAACTATGTATCAGGTAGCTTAGCACACATTGCTTTATTTAACCCTCACAAATAGGGAGATAGTTATTATCCCATTTAGAATTGAGGAAATTGAGGCTCCAATGTCCTAAGCATTTGAAAGAATGAGGATGTGCCTTCACAATAAAAAAACAAAAACAAAACAAGAAGTGTCAAAGTGAAATGTCAAAGATATCAACTGTCAAGGTTAATACTTAAGAAAATTGGACATTCCATACTTAATAATCTAATAGAACAGCCATGGTTAAAAATCTGTTCAGAGCTCAGCAATTGACAAGGAAATTCAGTTATTTCTATTGCATACAGCATGTTAAGATAAAAACCAGGATCACAACTGAAAACCTCACTCCAGGACCATCAGAATTTTATAAATTTTACGTAATTATTAGAACACTTACATCAATAACATATCCATATAGGCTGGGTGAAGCGACTCAAGCCTGTAATCCCAGCACTTTGGGAGGCCGAAATGGGAGAATTGCTTGAGGCCAGGAGTTTGAGACCAGCCTGGGCAATACAGTGAGACTCTATCTCTACATAAATTTTTTTTTTTTTTTTTTGAGACAGAGTCTCGCTTTGTTGCCCAGGCTAGAGTGAGTGCTGTGGCATCAGCCTAGCTCACAGCAACCTCAAACTACTGGGCTCAAGCGATCCTACTGCCTCAGCCTCCTGAGTAGCTGGGACGACAGGCATGTGCCACCATGCCAGGCTAATTTTTTCCATATATATTTTAGTTGGCAAGACAATTTCTTTCTATTTTTAGTAGAGACGGGGTCTTGCTCTTGCTCAGGCTGGACTCGAACTCCTGACCTCGAGCGATCCACCCGCCTCGGCCTCCCAGAGTGCTAGGATTTATAGGTGTGAGCCACTGCGCCCGGCCTCATCTCTATATAAATAATAATAATAAAAAAAAATTAGCCAGGCCTGGTGGCACATGCCTGTAGTCCCAGCTATTCAGGAGGCTGAGAGGGAAGGATCGCTTGAGCCCAGGAGTTGGAGGTTACAGTGAGCTATGATCATGCCACTGCAATCCAGCTTGGGTGACAGAGTGAGACTCTGTCTCTTAAAAAGATAAATAAATAAAAAAAAATTTTAAAAACCACATGCTCATATAAATGTAACTTAAAGAAGATTTAGCATCACTTGTTATTTGATTCCATCTGTGCCTCCAATGCTTCCCATAAAATTCAATACATCAAATAAGCCTAATTAGTTTAACATCTCCACTAGATGAGAGATACATCCTTTGAGGCTCTCCAGGGGCCCAACTAGAAAACCTCAAAGTTAATTCTAGGTCAGAAACATTTAATTTAAAACTTTGATACTGGAGAAGCCTGCCAAAGATGTCAAAAGCTATAAAACATTTAATTAAAACAGAATCAGAGATCATTATAAAATAATAGTCATTCACTTAATCAGAGTGACAAAATATTTCAAAAGCAAATGCAGAAAGATACATGGATGTAAAAATATACAACCTTAACTCTTTTAAAGCTCAGTTTTCCTAAGTAATCAAAAACCTGATAAAGCCAACATGAAGGCTGGGCACGGTGGCTCATGCGTGTAATCCTAGCACTCTAGGAGGCTGACGTGGGAGGATTGCTTGAGCCCAGGAGTTTGAGGTTGCAGTGAGCCATGATCATATCACTGTACTCCAGCCAGGGTGACAGAGCAAGACTCTGTCTTAAAAAAAAAAAAAAAAAAAAGACAACAGGAAGCATAGAAAATTATCTTGATAAAACACAAAATCTTGTTTCCTAGGCCAATTACCGAAAGATAAAGAAAAAACTCCCACAGTGTGATTGCTTCTCCTTATGGAAAGCCCATTCAAGCAACCTGGAAATTGAACCTGATGAAAAAGTATTTGAATTCAATTAGATACTGTAAGAGTGTGTGTTCAAGGTTATTAGTATACACCATATTACAGAAGAAGTGAACAAGAAAACTAGTACCTTGAGAAGGGGAATGTTTGGCTCTTAGAAAAAGTAAAAGCACATGAAATTTCTCAGCTACATGAAATAATTCAGACATATATAGAAAAGCAATGGTACAGAGTCAAGTTATACTTGGAGAAAAACAGTGCTTTTCTAAGCCTTCAAGACAAACATTTCAGCGTTAGGCCACAACTGCATAGAATCAGAGAAAAAAAATACAGGAGCTGACCAGAAAGTTGAGGGAGACAGTCATCACTTTAATTAAACAAAAAATGTACCCTCTCAGGGGAAGAAAGAGGAAGAGCAGTAGGCAATGACGTACGACCTACAAATCACGTGCAGGGAGATGCACCAAAGGCTGAACTTCTGAGATATAAATCTGAAAAACTTCAAATGAAAGACTCTATTTAGAGAAATGAAATTACTACTTGAAATGAAACAGATAGCATTTTAAACCTAGAATCAGGGAAACTAAACAAAAACTGTAAAACAGGAAAAAGATGCAGTTCAGAATATGGTTGAAAATGTAAAGAAACAGATTTTCAGAGTTAAAACCCAAAATCGCTTGTGATTTGTTTTTATCAAAAGCAGATTATACTCTAAGAAAACCTCATTACTTTAAACTTAGAGAACTGGTTTTGTATCAAAATTGTGTCCAATTTTCAGAAAAAGTTATAAACATTTTTCTTCAAGCTTTAGTCAGTTTGATTACACAAAAAATTTATTTCGCGAGATTCATCTTTCACCAACCTTTTGCAACTTGCTCAAACCTTTTATGACTTGCTTAAGCCTTAATTTTGTTTTATAATTTCTTCTTTTTTCATATTGGAACAATCAATCATTTTACCTTAGGATAAAAATTTACTTTTCTGTTTCCTTTATCATTTGACCACACAAGATTCTTTCTCAAACAAAGCTATCTGTTTAACTTTTCTTACCAAAAGTACATCCTCATATTTATAACTTTCTTTTTATCTCTCTCCTCTTTACTTGTTACTTTCTGTCTTATTTTTATTTTCTTCTTAAATATATATTTTGAAACAACCTTTACATAACCTCCAAATGAGACAAAATTATTCTTTTGTAATAAAAATATATTTTCATGTCCTTTAAAAAATTTTATATGAATTAACATATCTTACTTTCTTATACACTTTGTATGTAGAATTATATATATTAATTAGAATTTTTAACTCTTAATAGCTTTGATTTTTAGTGAAAACTGAGGAAGTAAGCAATTTTGAACTATCATATATCAACAGCTTATGAATATATATCTTATAATTTTAGAAACATAAGCTTTCTCATTGAACAATTATTCAGTGTGCAAGAAGACATATTTATTAACAGACCTAAATATCTATTGTCTTTTTTTTTTTTTTTTTTTTTTTTGTTGAGACAGAGTCTCACTTTGTTGCCCAGGCTAGAGTGAGTGCCGTGGCGTCAGCTTAGCTCACAGCAACCTCAGACTCCTCGGCTTAAGCGATCCTCCTGCCTCAGCCTCCCGAGTAGCTGGGACTACAGGCATGCGCCACCATGCCCGGCTAATTTTTTCTATATAGATTTTTAGTTGTCCATATAATGTCTTTCTATTTTTAGTAGAGACGGGGTCTCGCTCTTGCTCAGGCTGGTCTCGAACTCCTGACCTTGAGCGATCCACCCGCCTCGGCCTCCCAGAGTGCTAGGATTACAGGCGTGAGCCACCGCGCCCGGCCTTCTATTGTCTTTTTATAAAATTTAGGAAGCCAAGAAAACTTACACTTACGTTCAGCAATTTATATTTCAGTATTTTATCTTATTTGGAAATGACCCAGACATTTAATAAGTATCTATTACTTAATTTAACATAACATAATTTTAAGACTTTAGATTAAGTGAAAAAATTCATTTTATAAACATTTATCTCATTTACACTTACCTTATTTGTTTAGTTTTAACAATTATGCCTAGATTACTTATGAAAACTGAACGGTATTAGACACAGCCAGTCATTATTTCAAGTTGTCTTTCTGGTAACCATTTTCATAGAATGTGAAAGCCAGGTGTTCACCTAAGAAAGGCCCCTAAAGTTAAACATATGGGTATTTTCCTGATTATTCAGAAGATACAGCTGTTTTCATTTAATCAACACTATTAAGCCAGTCTTATCCATCAAAGAGTTACCTAATCAAAGATAATTTGGCTTTTAAGGGTGGATTTGTAGTTTTATGACTTTAAAACATCTATCAGAGACAAATATAAACCTGTCTGAGCAGTAAACCTAGGCAAAATTTATGCCAACAATTCTGAAGATGTTGCTATATTTATTTTACCAACACTTTTAAAATTAGTTTATTTACCAAAGATTTACCCATGTCACAAGAACTTAAAATCATCTAGGTTAATTACTACATTTCTGATGAATTACTTGCTTTAAGCACTTAATTATTTTCCTTCACATCAATAAAATGAAGCTCTTTGTAAATTAAATATCATCTATACATTAAGTATATAGGCACAAAAACATAAAAACATACAGATGAACAAAAATAAAAATCTTACAGTTTTCACTTTAAAATTCTAGTCATGAGACAGTAAGACATGGTAATATAAACTCACCAGTTTATACAAAGACAGCTGGATTCAAATTACATCTCTGACAAAATGGGACAAATTAAGGTCATATTCATATGGCTAAACTTAAGAATTTGATTTGTCCTGATAGGTAATATTATGAAGGCTGTGGACCAAATTTTGGGCAACGCAGTTTCCATAGTTTGATTATTGAAAGCCTCTTTTACAATTCCCCCACTTTGTTTAGTTCCAAATGACTTGTTTTAGTGAACTGTTGGATGTTTATATTTCAGTTAGGGCTTGATGAAAAAATAAACTTCCCAGTGGACTTTAGTAACAGATTTATCTTAATATAAGTAAAAAAGTCAGCAGATTAAGAGTAAACAGAAAAAATAGAGGAATTAAATGCTTCTATATGCATAGAATATTCAGACTGTTTAATATTGAGGTTTTCTAAGAAAAACAAACTTACAGAATTCAAATAATTCCCCTAATGGTCATAAATTATTCTTGGTGTTATTTGCCCATCAGTTTAAAAATGTACATGAGAATGGACCATAACTTTTGAATGTATAGGCTGCTGGAGTCCCAGAGGGTTTGTCATACCTTAGAATCTTGAGGATCCCATCTTATTTCTTATTGATCTCTTGAGAGCAAGAAGAAAAATCCTACAAATCTAATTGGGAATGTCAGGGGTTTGGACTGGTGCTTTGTTTTACAGTGTCCCTGGCACAGGATTTTTTTTATACTTGGCAGATGGCCTTTGCCCTAGTTGTCTGACCTGTGACCAAGTTTTCCCTAGTCGCATGGAAATTTTCTTGAGACTGGCGGGCGCCCTAGCAGTAATCTTGCCTGTCCACGGGTCAGTTTATCTTAACACAGGAGACGTTTTCTTCAGAGACAAGAGTCCCTTACAGATGCTGGTGACTGCCCTAGTGGCTTTTAATTGGCCCACCTGTGCCCACCATTTAGAAGGCTTATTTTTTGCTCTTGGAAAATGTTCAGAAACAAGTATGGAAAAGTAAAAGAGCCGAATCATTTGTAACAGAACCAAAATGAAACCCAAATAAGAATGTTAAGCTGGGGGCGCAGACCAAACAAAATATTATATCAGGTGCACAGAAAAAACAAAAGGGAAACACCAGAAAAGACATGCTTCGCAGACAGAACATGAGTTCTGTAGAAGCCAGGGTCCTCTCCAGGATGACGTCATCCTCACATCAGGCAGGGCTCGCCAGAAAAGACAAAGGTCTTCTGTAGTCCCAAGAGGGATGCAAGGTCCCTTCGTAAGGAAGCCTTGTAACCAAATCAGATCCCAAATAAAGTCAAAGAGCTTCTACCAAAAAAAGGGGAGGCTCGGCCTGAGAGAAGACTCCCTAGGGCAGAAAAGGCAAGCCAGGGAAGCCAAGAGCTCAAAGGGTTCGCTCACGTGAGTACCGAACATGGGTTCCAAGAATCTGAATTCAGGTCCCACTTCTGACTCCAAATGGTGTCAATGTAAGTAACAGACACAGAGAGGGGCTCTGTAAAAGAACATGGTATTTGTTAAGGTGTGAGGCCCATACTTGGGGGCAGAAAGAATTCTCAGACAGTGATTACTCTATACAGAAGTCAAAGTATATTTATTTTTCCTGAGAAAGAGTGACATAGAGAGATAGAGACAGATAGAGTGAGACACAGAGAGAGAGAGAAAGAAAGAGAGACAAAGGCCACAACACACAGAGGGAGGAAAGAAATGTCGGGTGCCGAGGAAAGTTACTTGGTGCTTTTCAAGGGTAGAAAACACTTTTTTTCCCTCTCTTTCAGGGGACTGATAACAAAAGCGGCTGTGAAGCTGCTGCGTTGGCTTTTTTTGTTTCTCACGCAGCAGATTGATACAGAAATAAGTTTCTTCTTGGGACTGCAAATTAGTGCAACCTCTGTGGAAAAGAATTTCGAGATACCTCAAAGAGCTAAAAATAGAAATACCATTCGATCCAGCAATAGCACTATTAGGCATCTACCCAAAAGAGCAAAAATCATTCTAGGGCCGGGCGTGGTGGCTCTCACCTGTAATCCTAGCACTCTGGGAGGCCGAGGCGGGTGGATCGCTCAAGGTCAGGAGTTCGAGACCAGCCTGAGCAAGAGCGAGACCCCGTCTCTACTAAAAAAAAAAAATAGAAAGAAATTATCTGGCCAACTGAAATATATATAGAAAAAATAGCTGGGCATGGTGGCACATGCCTGTAGTCCCAGCTACTCGGGAGGCTGAGGTGGTAGGATCGCTTAAGCCCAGGAGTTTGAGGTTGCTGTGACCTAGGCTGACGCCATGGCACTCATTCTAGCCCGGGCAACAAAGCGAGACTCTGTCTCAAAAAAAAAAAAAAAAAAAAAATCATTCTATAATAAAAACATCTGCATCTGAATGTTTACGGCAGCATAATTCACTATTGCAAGGATGTGGAAACAGCCCCAGTGCCCAAGTCCTTTGGTGTTCCAGGCTTGTACATTGAGGTGTAGGCGGGCCTTACCTTAGCTATATCCTGGACCTTAAGACAAAGAGGAGAATGGACGTTGACCTGCATGTAGGTTATAGGCAGTGGAGTTGGAGTCACTCATGGCATTCCCGTGGCGGAAGGCTTTGTGATCGGCAGCTGTATTGAACACATTCCAATCACAGGATGAGGTAAAAGAATTTAACAAGCATGACACAGATGGGTCAAAGTGGATTAAACAGTATGCTGGAATTAATGCTATCTCAGAGAAAGCATTTTCCACTGATGTTTGGCATGAGAGATTCTTGGGATCTGAGATCTCTTTTTATCCAGAGTTTGCTAATCCAGACTTTACACAACCTATCTCAGAAGTTGTAGATGAAGTAATTCAGAATTGTCCTGTTAATGTCTGACATCCTCTCTACAAGAATATTGTCCTCTCTGGAGGTTCAACCATGTTCAGGGACTTTGGACATCACTTGGAAAGAGATTTGAAAAGAACTGTAAGCTGCCAGGCTGAAATGAAATGAGGAATTAATTGAGTGTCAGTAGACTGAAGCGCAAACCTGTTGATGGACACGTCATTACGCAGCGATATGCGGTTTGATTTGGAGGATCAATACTGGCTTCCACGCCTGAGTTCTACCAAGTATGCCACCCCAAAAAGGATTATGAAGAAATTGGACCTAGCATTTGTCATCACAATCCAGTGTTTGGAATCCTGTCCTAAAACTGACTTCATAGTTATTGAGGTTAGGGAGGTGGGGAAGAGATCATCTTTCTGATTATCTGCTTCATCTGGATGGCTGGTGTTGAGGTTTCAAACCTGCCTTGAAATAGTAAGACCAAACATGATTATACAGGAATATTTCAATAAGTGTGTCAACATGCAGGTGTCGAACAGAGTGAAAATGATTGTTTTTCTTTAAATATTTGAATCTTACGTGTAACACAAAGAAGTGGGTTTTAGTTCTTTCTGTGCCCTGATATTTTGTATAGTAATGAATTATCCAAGATTTCATGGGATTTTTTGGTGGAGATAGTTCCATAATGTTTGAATTGTACATTTCTAAGTGTGTAATGCAAAAGCTTGTTTATATTTCATACATTTTATACCTTGAGAAAAAAAGGCAAAGAAAAAAACTGTAGTAATTGCAGGAAAAAAAGTGACCAAGTAAAGGATAAATTCAAAAATAGCCTCATGAGACTTGGCCTGCACACTCACAGGGTTTGAGTGACTATGAAGTGTTTCCTTCCCTCTCTTCTCCTGGAACTAAGAGCTGGGATCTTGGATTAACTGATGCCTGCTAGTGCTTTTCGGATTACTCGAACTCTGTTTCTCGATTTAAAAGAAAAATACAAGACTGTTGGACCAGTATTGTAGTTCTGTGGTATCATTTCTTATTTTTAAAAAACTCAATAATTTAGTTATCAAAACTGATACATTTAAAGGCTATCATTCTAACAAAAGCACATTTAAAAAAATACTTATTTCTCACTCTTTAATCTCTTTATAGGTTAACTAGTAAATCTATTTTCTTTAAACCTCTGCAATAGTTCTTTAAATTCACAACAGTTGGTTAGCAAGCTGATTTTTTATGTGTTCTATACAAATAATTGTGAACTTGCAATATATTGAATGCTTTCGTTTTGGTAACTGTATCTCCATTTGATAGTTTCATTTGTGTAACTTATTTGCGGTTTGAAAATTTTTTTGTGTGTGCTAGTCCCTAACATCATTGAAAGTTAATTTTTTTGGCTTTTAAAGTATCTAGATCATGAAGAAAAATTGATGAAAATAATTTAAAACTGAATTTTTTTTAAAAACACAAAATACATGGGACAATTAAGGAGATTATTCTATTCAGGCTATTTCGATAAAGCCATCCAGATGTGACGATCAAAGTGTTGTGGCAAGGTGGCTTTGCCTTACACGGTGATAGGGAGGAGTAGACAAGTGACAGGTGAGTGATACACAGTTGGAATTGTTTTGCAATTAGGGGACGTCTCAGCCGGCTGAACAGGAAATGTTTATTTTTGTGTCTAGCTAGTTTCAGGGGGCACAAATAGCTCTAATCTTAGTTAATCGCTTGAAAGTTGGAGGGTCCATATTTGGCCTTATCACAGACAAACATGGGAATTACCTGTGAATCTCATGGCAGGGAGCATTACCTAAATTAAAAGAAGGAGTGGTTCTTCTAGGAGAGTGATTTCCAGGAACACAAAAGGATGTGGGGATTATGGAGATATCTTAACTGTTGCTGTTTTCTAGGAGCACAGAGTTTAGGTAAAGTTCGACATTGTCAATCTCAACGTTGGAAAAAGTATGGAAATTAAATTATATTTAATTAGATATTAAGTCTCATTTATTTTATTTATTCATTTTTTTGTAGACAGAGTCTCACCCTGTCACCCTGGGTAGAGTGCAGTGGCGTCATCATAACTCATTAACTCCTGGGCTTAAGCTATTCTCCTGCCTCAGCCTCCCAAGTTGCCAGGACTACAGGCATGTGTCACTATGCCCGGTTAATTTTTTCTGTCTTTAGTAGAGACGGGGTCTCACTCTTGTTCAGGCTGGTCTTGAACTTCTGAGCTCAAGCAATCCTTCCTCCTCAGCCTTCCCAGAGTGCTAGGATTACAGGCGTGAGTCACCGGGCCCAAGCCTCATTTGTTAAAACAAAATAAACAAACAAAAAAGCAGGACACGGACACACACACACACACACACACTCTGCGCCCCGCCCCCCCCCCCCCCCCTTGCAGATGCAGCAAGAGCAAGCTCTTCAAATGCACTCCTGCTGTTCCTCTGCTGGCTTCTTATTGCTTTTTACCTTAAAGATCAAAGTCCTTAGCAAGGCCTCCAGGCCCCATCTGAGCAGGCCCTGGTCTGCTTCTCTGGCCTCGTCTCAGAACCTTCTGCCCCTCCCTCTGTGCACTCCAGCCTCACTGCTCTTTCTACAACATTCCCTGTTCTCTTTTGCCTCAGGGCTTTGGCCTAAATTGTTCTTTCTGCCTCAAAAGCTCTCCATAACTGGGCATGATGGCTCATGCCTGCACTCCTCTAATCCCACCAGTTTGGGAAGCTGAGGTGGGAGGATGGCTTGAGGTCAGGAGTTTGAGACCAGCCTGGGCAACATAACAAACTTTAAAAATTAGCCAGGTGTGGTGGCACACGCCTGTAATCTTATCTACTCGGGAGGCCTTTAACACCCATTTGTAACAAAGGCCTCTCAAAGTCAAAATAAAAAATAGTCTAGAGCTCACATAGCAAGTGGCTTCAAGAGGTAATTATTTAGCTCCAGGCGGGAGTGACACATGCCTGCTGTTGCATTTCAATGCCTCTCTGGGCCTGATAACTGAAGGGGGCTCCCATTCCTCAGATAAAAAGTTTCTTTTCTTTTTCAATCCCAATGTGAAAAATGTATAAGGTGGCTGCCTGAGCCAGAGGCCAGGAGGAAGCCCCATGTGGGAGTGGAGGTGGGGCATTCAGTTCTTCCCTGAGTTTCCCATGGGGCAAATCAGGCCCTCACCCTAGATTTTGTCACAGGATTACAACCCAGGGGCCCCAAAAAGCCTTTATATAAATTTTAAGAAGGTGCTCTCTTTGGGCCAAATGGACAGAGTTGGGCTTGGATTTTAGCCAGTCTTGCCTCCTTATGCAGTTCACAACCTGGCCAACCATGTGCAGTGGCCCTGGAGACTCTCTAGAAGCAGTCACTTTGTCTGAGGTGAATTTTCTTTTTCTTTTTTTTTTATATATGAGACAGGGGTCTCACTGTGTTGCCCAGGCTGGTCTCAAACTCCTGGGTTCAAGCAATCCTCCTGCCTCAGCCTCCTGAGTACCTGGGACGACAAGCATGAACCACTGAGCCCAGCTCTGAGGTGAATCTTCAGTAACCAAATACACTAGGTCATTTATTATTTTTTTGTTGAGAAATCACTATCGCAGGGAGGCCAGATATCTCAGTTCTTGTGAGCAGTGAATAGGTCCTAAGCTAGTTACATGTATTAACTTATTTAATCCTCATAATAGCCGTATCATACTATTATTAATCCTATTTTTTTTACTTTTTTATTTATTATGGGTACATAATAGTTGTATATATTTATAGGGTCCATGTGATGTTTTGATACAGGCATAAATGTGAATTAGTCAAATCAGGGTGATTGGGGTCTCCATCACCTCAGGCAGTTATAATTTCTTTGTGTTAGGAACATTCCAATTCCACTCTTTTACTTATTTAAAGTATACCCTAACTTATTGTTGATTATAGTCACTTTGTTGTGCTAATAGTAACCCCATTTTTAACGTATGAGGAGTTGGAGTCCCAAAGGGGCTAAGTCAAAAGGCCGCACTCAAGGATCCAGAAGGCCACATATGGTCCCAAGGCCGCGGATCCACGGACCCAAACAGCAAAAGGAAAGCCATTAAAATCAGCTTAGGCCAGCGGGCGGGGGAAGAGAGCCCGGAAGCCTTGCGCAGGCGCAGTCGGGGAACTCCCCTTTTCCCACTTCCGCCCCGCCACGTCCCGCCCTAGTCACGGGACTCCTAGAGCGGTCAGCTGACACGACGCAGCGTAAGTCACGTGACCGTGGGGCGGGACACAGGCGCAGATTGTGGGCGGCCGGGTCGGTTGACCCGAGGGGCCTTGGAGCCGATTTAGGCCGCTCGCCTCGGCTTCGGAGTTGCAGCCGCCATGGCCAGTCAGTCGCAGGGGATCCAGCAGCTGCTGCAGGCCGAGAAGCGGGCCGCCGAGAAGGTGTCCGAGGCCCGCAAGCGTGAGTTTCGGGGTGGGGCAGGCGGGCGTGGCGCGAGTCTTAGGCAGGCGGCTAGGCCGCGGGAAGGAGTAAGTAAATGAGGCCCGAAAAACTGCGGGGCGCGGGCGTGGTAATAGTTGCGGAAACTTGTGCGTTTTGAAGCTCTCTGGGGCTGGAAGCCACGATGTTTGTAGTAAATTGGGCGTGGAAACAATAATGGGTTAGCGTCCTGGGGGTCCGGAGGCGGCGTGAAACGCTATCCACACGGAACTCTGTCTCCTCTCCCATTACTCCTTTGGGAGTAAGTCTCAGCGAAGGGAGCCACGATGAACACAGCTGCTCGGTGGAGAGTTCTGGAGTCCTCTGCCTCTTCTCTCTACTTCTTTTTCCATCTTTAAGTCAGTCGCCAAAGCTTGTGTATCTTCCACTTTTCCCCCATCTCTACCTCTTGTTCTTACTCCAGGACACATCTTCTCTGAAGCTCCCGTAGTAGCCTAACTTGTCCCTCACATTTTTTTGTGTGTGTGGCTAATACGTGGCAAGAGCAGTACCCGGTGCATATGTTTGACTTCACCATCATGGTGTTCAACTTCCCAATGAAGGAAGCAGATACTGAATTGGTTAATTGCAGGTGAGATGGGGGCTAGAGTTGAGAAGTTCGAGGTTGCTAATGAATTTAACAGGTGGGTCTAATCTAGTCTGGGGAGTGGAAGAAGCTATTTTACTCTCCTCCAATCCATTCTCACTGCAGTCGACCATCCTTCTAAAAATGCAAGTAATGACTTCCCCACTGTCTTACAGGCAAATGTCGAGTGCCTGTGGAGGAGGCTCTTTGTGCTCTTCCCTAATCTCACTTTTAGGTGCTCTCCTATAGGCATAGTGAATCGCTGTGATTCCTGGAAGGCATCTTCGTTTCTTTCACCTGTGGCCTTTGCACACTTTGTTTTCTTTGCTGGGAAAGCGCCTTTTCCCATTTTCCTCCTCTTTATTCTCTAAGCGTTAGTCTTCTATCAGATCTCAAAATTTAGGCAGCAGTTTTTTCTGGAAGCCTTTCTTGACTCATCATCTCCTCCCCTCAGACTAGGCTAGGAGTCCCTCCCAAGTGCTTACTTCTGTCATTGCAGTGCAATAGCCTGTTTGTTTATATGGCTCAGTTACTAGTGTAAGTTCCTGGAGAATAGGGACTGTGTCTAATTTCACTTTATCCAGTTTCCTACCTCTCTTTTACAGTCGGGAAAAATGAGGCTTGGGGAGAAATGGATTTGACCATACTCTGGGAAGCAACAAAGTTCAGGCGGAGGCATCCTTTCCCATGCAAGGCTAAGATATCAAGGAATGTTGATCTCAGTCATTCCTTGGTGTTTCTCTCCAAGTAGATATCAGCATGGCTCTTCTACTTTCTCTATTAGGGGCTGTGTCAAACTCCTGTGTTTCATAGGAAAAGCTTTCTTTGAGGGTGCTGGGTATGGGAAGAAGCCTTTCCTTGCTCTGGTGACTGGAAAGTTCTGTGTTCTTCCGAGAATATTTCCAGTCATGCCCTTGGTAGAGTATTTCCAGAATGACTTCTCAGAGCTTGTCCCGCGGTGGCTCATCAGTAACAGAAGCTGTATCTCTTGGGAAGGGTGTGAGAATATTTGGGGGAAGTCAGGAAAAAATACTTGGAATGTGATTGGAACACTTCTGAGTGCCTTTGAGGTAGGGGCACGTTTTACACTTTATCCTGTCAAGCCTGATGCAAGATCTTATGTATCTCAGGGAGCTATGACATATTTGCTGAATGAATAAAGATGTTAGTTTACGGCTGATAGGCATCTCAGAATTCTTAATAGTTAGGAACAGAAATATTCAGAAGAGCTATAATACAATTTGGAAAAATGATTGCCTTTCTTGAACTGCAATTATGGTTGACTTGCCCAGTTAATTGAGAAGAGGCAACCCCAAAATATCATGAAATCATTGCTTTGGGCCTTAAAATTAAAAAAAAAAAAAAAAAAGTTTGTTACGGTTTATTTCCCTGGAGTGAAACAAAACTCTGGCTCCCATATGTAAGGCTCAAGAAAAACAAGATTCAAGAGAAATATGATTTCCGTTTAAATGTTTTTGATTGCCAGATAAACCTATCAAAATTGAACATTAAAGGTGTTTTGCTGAAAAGCAATGAATGGTATTATTTTAAGTCATAAATTCAGGGAGTTGTGGGAATAGGGAGTGATGTATTGTGAAATTATGTTGACCTGTATAATGTTTGAGCTGTGAATGTTATTTATAGATAGATGGTTTGGAGATCTTTGGCTTTGAAGTATGACCCAATGATTGGGGTAGAGGTGAGCAGAAGCTGATAGTAGTTGCCCTGAAATAATACTGGAGTGAATATAGACTTGTAGAAATAGTCCTTGGGGTACTCAGAGACCTGTTAATTGTTTCAAACTAGCCTCATGGAGTGTTGATGTCATGGGGTCATTACAGGTCCAAAATTCCGTTCTTAATCAGAAGGTGGAAGATTAAATTCCTTTTCATTCATCCAGTTGGGCTCTGGATGATTGATGTACAATGAGGGATAACAGCTAGATGCAGGATGTCTTTTGCTGCAAAGTAAGTACTCAGGTTGATTGTGTAGGACATTGGTCCTCAACCTTTTTGGCCACCAGGGGCTGGTTTCATAGAAGACAATTTTTCCACGGGTTGGGGTGGGTGGCTGGGCAGGCGGAGCTCAGGCGATGAGGGATGGGGAGATGGGGAGTGGCTGTAAATACAGATGAAGCTTTGCTCCCTTGCCCACTGCTCACCTGCTGTGCCCACCCTCCTTCCCCGCCTCACTTTCCTAAGTTTCATGGAAGACAATTTTTCCATGGATGGGGTGGGGGTCAGTGGAGCTGTGTGGCCTGGTCCCTAACACCCAGTATTGGTCTGTGGACCAGGGCTTGGGGACCACAGGTCTAAGAAACCCCTCTTTTGTTTCCATTTGCATATCCAAGAAGTTTGGTAAGCAGAGATTGAAAGCAAAGAGTATGTGTTGGCTGGTCTTGTGGTCTGTTTTCATACAGGCTCTGACAGAACCTAGAGATTTTTTCCTGCTATGTGTTGTGTTAAAAACTACCCTCTTGTAGAAACCGGAACACCCAGTTCGCCACAGGTCTCTCAGCTGCTTGCGCAGTCTTAACTGCCCAGTCCTCCCCATTCAGCATTCCTTCCCAGTCACCACTTTCATTACTTCCTTGTGACAGGTGCCCAGTTTTAGTTTCCAATGTATTACATCATCTGTTTCATTAGTTAGATTTTAGGTTGATGTCCTTTGGGAGCATATTAGCCTCCTTGCTAAGCTTCTGAGCAGAGCTCCAATTGTACTCAGGAGCATACTTAGATGTTTACTTCGTGAGAAAAGGAAGAGTTCCCCAGGTGGCTAATGTTACCCATTTTATGTTGGTTCTTAGTTGAGATTGAGAAACTATTCTGACACAATCTACATTTTTTCCATCATTTTTATGGGCCATAGTTATGGAAGGTATTTCTTTCTTTTTATCTAGCTATTTCCTAGTTCAATACAGCCTATAGGAGGCAGGAACCTGTACTTAGCTCTGAATTCCCTCTTTCCCATGCACATCTCTTGGGACTGTGTCTTAAAATTTTTTTCCTTTGTTTACAGTTAAAATACACCACCTCAGTCTCTGCTTGCTTTTCTACTTGTCTTTTAACCACTTCCTGATGTAGCTCTCCCTTTTGAAAACAGGAAAGAACCGGAGGCTGAAGCAGGCCAAAGAAGAGGCTCAGGCTGAAATTGAACAGTACCGCCTGCAGAGAGAGAAGGAGTTCAAGGCCAAGGAAGCTGCGGTGGGGCCCCATTTGTTTTCATTACTGCCTTAGTTTCCTGAGGCTTCCCCTCTTCCCAGGCTCTCCAAATACCCAGTATAGCTCAGAGATTCTGATTCTGGTAGAATTTTGAAAATTTGGTTATTACATATTTAATTGGATAGTCAGGCTGAGTCTCAGGGTGATCAGTTTTTCCAACTGACATTGAATCCTAGTTTTCATTTATTTAGTTAGTTAACAAAATCTGTCAAACCGTTAGCATGTGCCAGGTACTGTGCTAGATGGTGGGGATCAGCTGTGACCAGAAGTAGACATGATCCCTGCCCTCAGGGGGCTTAGCTTACTTCCTGGAGACTCAGTAATAAAATGCAAGTCATGCAAATCTGCAGCTGTGAAAAGTGCCGTGAGAGTCACAAACAAATCAAACGTAGCCTCTCTTTAGTATATAGAGAGACATTTGCCAGTAGTATAGACTACATTATAGTGCATACAATAATAGTACAAAAACAGATAACAGGGAGTGCAAAGGAAGCAAGGAAAGTTCTGGAAAGGGGAAAGGATGGAGGAGGGCTTCACAGAGAAAAAGCACTCTATCAGGACTCTTGGGTACAGATGACAGAAAAAAACAATTTAAACTTGTTCAAATTGAAATTTATTGGCCTGTGTAATTTAAAACCCAAGTGAAAGGCTCACTTTACCTTGATCCAGTTACTTAAATAATGTGCTCAGGACTCTTTTGTTCCTTCAGCCCTGCCTTTCACCTTGTGTGCTTCATTCTCAAGTTCGGTGGCACCAAGCACACACCCTTCCAGGCCCAAGTCCGGTGATTGAAGGCACATACCTCCTTCCTAGCATTAAATAGTAAAGGTTTGATCATCTTTGTATTCTGCAATTACAGTGTTATTAAAACTTAAAATGTTTTTCTGACTCTTCAACTGGAGCTGATGGTGCTGTAAGTTGTCATACTGCCCACAAGACAGTGTACACTCTGGTGTCAAGGCAGCGGTCGCGTCTTCATATTTTTACATTCTGCGCTGCAGTTGCTTATAGAGGTGGTATCGGTATTGCAGTGTGAAGTCCACGGTCTGGTCTTTCCGGCAGTATTCCACTGTAGCCTCTGCAGTTTTTGAGACAACTTACTAGAGCTTGGCATATGGTTCATATTCATGGAACGGAGGTAGTGGGGTTCCCCTCTGCCCAAGTAGGGGTTATGGACTTAAATATATGAGTTGGCAACTGAGCTGAGTGAGATGTCTACCTCGTAAAGGAAAAAAAAGTGAATGATAGCTTCCTTGTAGGTTGTGAGAAATAAGTAATGAGAGAATGCTTTGTAAACTGATGTTCATATAATACGGCAATAGCAGGTTAGGTGGTAAAAAGGGTCAGACAATGAAATTATTGTATGTGTAATATTAGTTCCCCCTTAAGCTGCATATTTTACAGTTGATCTCATGTTGCTGAATAGTATATAGCTTCTCTTGTATAGAAGCACCATAATTTAACTGGTCCTCAATTCTTGGCTCTTAGATTCCAGTCTTTGATTAAGGCCACATGTTAGACTTTGGAGAGAAGTGAATATGTCTCCCTGGGATGATTTCCTAGGAGTGGAAATGCTGTGCCGTTTACCTTTCGGTAGATGTGGCTCTTAATAACTTGGTAGTTAGTACTACAGATACCTACTCCCCATGGGCTCTTTAGTCACCAGGTTACATTGTCTGCTAACTATTAATATTTACATTCATTGATGAGCCTGGGTTTCTCCAAAAGTCAGCAAATAGCTTACGAGACATTCCTGACCAATCAGAGCATTGTCCTGATAATCCCTCTGTGTCACTGCTCCCTGTCTCCAGGCACTGGGATCTCATGGCAGTTGCAGCACTGAAGTGGAGAAGGAGACCCAGGAGAAGATGACCATCCTCCAGACCTACTTCCGTCAGAACAGAGATGAAGTCTTGGACAACCTCTTGGCCTTTGTCTGCGACATCCGGCCAGAAATCCATGAAAACTACCGCATAAATGGATAGGAGGAGGAGAACAAAGCGCCTGTTCCATGAATTGGCATTTTAGATGCCCACATGGAATAAGAAGCTTTAGCAAAACTCAAGTTACGTTCTTATGAAAGGCATTAAATTATTTCTGTATATTATATAGTAGATTCCTTCACTTTTTGGCGAGTAGCAAATCTAGCTTCTTTGTACAGACCTAGAGCTCACCTAAAGATTTCATCTTTTTACCTATTTCTTAGAAATTTAGTAGGTATACATTATCTGTTTTCTTATGCCTTTTAGCTCAGTTACCATATGTATCAATGTTGACTTTTTGTTTCTTAGATCTAGTAAAAAACAAAACAAAACAATTCTTCAAAGAAAGAAAGGGATTAAGTAATTTTTTTCCCTAATGCTTTCTTGAAGGTCAGGGGCTTTATCTATGAAAAAGTAGTAAGTAGTTATTTGTAACTTGTGTGAAGCAGCAGCTAGCCTGAAAGTAGTCCATTCTTGCTAACGGTTAGAACAGTGTAATTGTTTGGGCTGCTTTTAGTTTCTCTTACTCAAAATTACTAGATGATAGAATTCAAGAACTTGTTACATGTTATTACTTGCTGTACTGATAGTCATTTAAAAGTAAAGACTCTTTGTCATGCATTTTGCCCCCTCTGGTTCATCATTTTTGATAATGCAAAGTGCACTTTGACCCAAATGTTTTGTAGAACTTCACTTGGGAAATTAGCACATGTATCACATACATATTTGCATACTTAATTAGAAAATGTTCATGATATATATCTTAGTAGGAAGGGAATTGCTTGTGATTTTACCTAACAACTGTTTTGAAAAACAACAAAGAACAGGTTAGTTTGCCTTTTCTCTAGAACACCTTGTTTTGGGGCGGCCTTGGGGACGTTTCCTTCCTGGTAGGCTAAATCATGTGCGTAATACCTGTAGTACCTTCGCACTGGCATGCTAGAGTTGAACGTCCTGTGGCCCTCTGTTAGCTGAAAGTCTTTGGTTGCAAAATACCTACCTTTGGTAGGTAGAAGCAGTTGAAAGAACATTATGGAATTTCCTTGCTTGTTCTGAAATACAAGGTAATTAGACGGTCTGTTCTGTGAAAGGGCTGCATGTGCAAAACGGCCCCCAGATGCCGGAGGAGCTGAGAAACCAAAGAACAAGGTAGACAAATCCAGTTTGTTTGTGCAGGGTGATTTATTGGGGAACTTAGGGGCAGAAGTGTGGTCTTGGGTGGCTCCAAGGTGGGCGGATCTCCATACCGTTACTCCCAGACCCAGTGCTTATATCCCATAGGGAACGGGTGTACATGCTCTGCAGAGACAATTAAAGGCAACCTTCCAGAACAGGCAAGAATGCTGTTTGTGTCATGGCCCATAATTTGTGAGATAACATCAAGGTTGCTTTGATTGAGAGCAGAATTTGTAATGAGTACATGGCCTTACAGTAAAGACAGTAAATAAAGTAGCAGTCGGGAGGCATTCATGGGACTAGGGTTAATCAGAAGTCAGCATGGTGGGTTAGCATCCAAGATTGAGTCATTTTTGTCTTCACATGGTCTTCTAAAAAAAAATCTCGTATTTAATGTGACTTAGGATGGTTTGGTCCCAGGCTGTATTTCTCTAGTCACTGTCGATTTCTGAGTTCCCTTTTATAGTAGAATTTCTCAAGATTTACTCTACGAGCTTTTCCATTTTTTACTGTTAAAATACTGCAGGCTTGCTACTTCACTGAAACTGCTTATCAAGATCAGCAGTGATGTCCTGATGGAGAAATTGAATCCTCTTCCTACTTGACCTTCAGTACTCTGACAGAATTGACCATTTCTTCCCTGAACCACCCCTTTCTTTACTGAGCTTGCCTTTGCAGTGGTGTGCTTCCTTGCTTCTCAGTCTCTGCCTGATTCCTCACTTTCCCTCAGGTTTTGTTCTTGAACTTCTCTACACATTCCCTTGGTGAAACCATCTTCATTTCATGGCTTTACCAGCTATATTGAAGACCTAAGTTTATCTCTCTACCTCATTTCTCCTGAACTTGAGTCATCGAATTGCTTATTTGGTATTTTGACTTGCACGTATGGTAAACATCTCCATCTTAACATGTCCCAAATATACCCAGTTTTGCAAGGCTTTACTGTCGGTATTGGTTTAAGTGTAGCAACTCCTAACCTCTGCTAGCTGAAGATACCAATTTCCTAAGCTGGAGGAACATGAACAACACTGGAATAAACTGGTTTTAGACGCATTAATTTTTAGCTTGGTTGCCACCAATATCTTTTATTCTGGATTAATAGAGTCATGCTTATTTATATGACTACTTGACTCTTAACTTTTGAGTCAAGCAGCTTAATATTGCTAGTCACAGAAGCGAGCAAGATGGGAATATTTGAAAAGGGCTGTGATTGGTAGTCAGTTGAGAGAACAAGGTAAGACCTGACAAGTCAAGCACTTGGTGACCAAGGAGAAAGGAACCTAAATGGTTTGAAGACCGAGTGAATGTTAAGGAAGGGGAGAAAAGGATTTGGCTGTGAGGGGGGTAGAGATGCAGTGTTGGCTAACGGACGAGGCAGTTTGGGGGAAGTGCTAAGTGGTGGCGGGGAAGGAGGAAGAGAGGGAGAAACTGAGGTGTTCTGGGTGGGGCCAGATCCTGGATGGATCTGAAGGACTTCGGCCCCAGGGTGCAGCTGAAGGGCTGAGCTCTGTAATTCTCAAACTGATTGTTCCCACGGAACTGGTTGGTGCTCAGGCCTCTCAGGCCAGTTGAATCAATCTTGGGTTAGGGTGCGGGGCAGGAAGAAGATTTTTAAAAAGCTTTTGGAGTTCCTTGGGAATTCTAGGAGTCGGGGGCTTCCATTGTGGTTTGCCCTGAGAAATTAGTATTTTAAACCACCAAAGACAGTGAAGCAGATACGTTGATTTGTTTAAATTTGAACATAAAAAGGATATACACATGCTTATACTTATATGTGCAGAATATGTTCAGAAGATAAGAGAAATGTAATAGTGATTATCTCTGAGAAGAGAGGGTCTAGGTTTCAATGGGAGGGTTTCTTTTATATGCTTACTTTATCACAGAGCTATTTAGTAGTGTCCCTGGTCTCTACTCACTAGGCGCTGGTAGAACCCCTTCAGTTGTGACAATCAAAAATGTCTCCAGACACTGCCAAATGTCCCCTGGGTGCCAAAACCACCCCCACATTAGAACCACTGTTCTATAGGAACAACAAAAGAATTATTAAAAATAAAGTACTACATATGGTGCCTGGAACATTCTAGGTGCAAATGTTTCCTAATTTTTAAAATGTGCTGTCCTTTTCTCAGACTCATCATCCTTGATTACAAGTTTAATAATGGGTCAGGATAGGACAGGCTGTGAAATCTCAGTGGCTTAATACAACAAAGGATTATTTCTTGCCAAGTTCGATACAAATCGGGTGACTTAAGGGCAACTGTTCTCCATGGGGTTCAGATTATAGTGGTCCCTCAGTATACTCGGGGTATTGGTTCCAGGTCTGCCCGAGTATACCAAAATCCACACATGCTCAAGTTCCCAAGTCATCCCTCTGTATGTGGGTTTCATATCTGTAGAAGACTGTAATTTTGATTTGCATTTATTTAAAAATTTTTTGATTTGCATTTGCTTAAATCTTGAGTATAAGTCGACCCTCTAAGTTCAAAACTGTTGTTCAAGGGTCAACTGTACTTTCAGTTTATGGCTCTACCATCTTAGCACATGGTTTCCAGGATTGCAGAGATGGGAAGAAAAACCTCACAAACATGCACAAACTCTCAATTTGCTTCTGTCCTGAAATGACACGTGATGCTTGTTCTCAGTCTCTTGGTCAGTGTGGGTCAGGTGACCCAACCTAACTGCAAGGGAGGCCAAGAAATAAGGGGGAGCCCATGGATATTACATGAATAATAGAATGTACCTGCTAATTGCTAACAATGGCTTTCTACATCCCAGCTAGTTCTAAGAACTTTTGCACTTACATTAACTAATTCAGTCCTCGTAGCAACTCTTTTGGGATACGAGGCAGAGAGAGGTTAAGGATGTGCAGTGGTGAGACAAGACTTGGACTGGCAGTCTGGCTTTAGCATCTGTGTGCTAACCCACTGTGCAAACTCTCAGTACTGCACTTCATAGTGGTACACCTTTTATGTATCTTACCCATGTGATTCTTTTCCTTTCACTTCTCCCAAATTCTAGATTGATGCTCCTCCATTGCCCTCTAGGTGAGTTTATGTCCTGTGAACCTGTTGCCTAGAGAGGAGGATGCCCCCAGTATTGCTGTTACAAGCATAGAAACTCTTTGACCATCTGTTCAGTGCCATAGCTCAGACCTGCCCAAGATATCCCAGATGGAAGGTGGAAGGTAGTTTACATACGTAACCTTGCAGGTAACAGATTGTTCAGATTTCCCAAAGAACTGCCACTCCTACTTTATGGGTGGGGGAAGAAAACCCTCTGAGGTTCTGAAAGGCAAAGTAACTTGTCAGAAGCCACAGGTCCAATCTCTGCTCCTAGTGAGGGAGGCCTGTTATGTTCCCAGCACTTTATATAAACATAGCAGCCCTGCAGGTTGGGCGTTGTAATCCCACTTTCAGGCATGAGAAAGCTGAGACCCAGAGGCTTACAGAATGTTCTAGGTCACAGAGCAAGGAAGTGACAGAACTGAAAGTCAAGTCAGATCAGCACACAGTCTTCAAGAGAAAACCTACCAGGCTCCGCCTTCAGGCTTTCTCCCAGGATTTTGGTGGGCGGGGTACTCGGCCTCCTGTAATTCCAGCAAAGCCTCTGGGCCTGGTTGAGTGAGGCCTGATAACATTCTGCCTTTCCTGGCATGTGGCCTTTCTTCCACTCAAGGCTGATGGTACCAGAAGTCAACTGAAGCTGTTCAGCGGAAAGTACAGGATGAATCTTGCATGTCTCATTTTTTTCTGCTTTTATTTTTTTCTCCTCTTCAGGGACAATCTGGCAGATCTCAGAGTGTTTTTCTCCTGTCAGCTGATCTCACATCACTTCAGTGGCTCTGAAATTACTGCAAAAGCTCCTGCACAAGCAGGCAGTTCTTGTTTGCTCCCCCTTCCCCCTTCCCAGGCAAGTAGGCAGGGCTTAAGGGGCAGGCTAGGCATAATCTTCTTTTTTGTCATATTCTTTATTGAAAGATTTGGCCAGTGGTTTGGAAAGATCCAGAAGCTGCCAGATCATCATGTCAACATCTATCTTTTAAAAAATTTTTTAAATGACACTGACTGGCTCCTGGGTCAAGTGTGAATGAATTTCAAGGCACGGCTTACTGTGTCTGGGGGGATGACTGACGGGGATGGGTAGGCTTGGAGAGTCAGGGAGCAGACAAATCCCCTTTTTCCTGCTTGGAAATAACTTGCAAAGGGAACAGTGGCAGCATTCTAGAACAGAAGGCTGCCGCTGAAGATAAGGTTCAGAGAGCGTGTCTGGGTTGTGCACTCCTGTCGTAGGTGGCTTTTAAAGATGAAAAGGCTGGGCACTGGAGCTCTCCAGTTAAGAGCCCAGTTATCTGCAATTACCCTTCCCTCTCCCCAGCCAGGTGTGAGTGCCCCCTCTTCCGGCCCTGCTCCGTTTTATTCCCTTTGTTCTTATCCCTGGCTCTTTCCTTTCTTTACATAGTGTAGAAACAGACCCCTGACATCCCCAGGGGCTTGTTGGCCTTCCTGACAGGAATTCAGGGTATTTTTCTTCTGGGTTGACCCAGTTTCTTGACAAACAGCATGTGATTTGTCTTACTCCCGGCACTCCTGCCAGGGACAGCTGTGTGTTCAGTCCCCAGCTCTCACGTGCTGTTGACCTATATCATGGGTGTCTCGCAGTGGAGTTCGTCCTTTGGCCATGTGACTCCCAGGAGCTGAAATGGATGTAATGGAGCCACTAGCAATGGCATGTTCTGTGGGACACACTTTTGGAAATTACTTTAAAAATAGGTCACTTAATATTAACATCAGCTTTATGCCAGGAACAATTCATGGTGCTTTACATACGTAATCTAATTCTCCCACCATCTCTCTGAGGTATTATCATTTCAGTTTTACAAATTAGGAAACTAAGGCTCAGAAAGATGCAGTCAGTTGTCCAAGGTCACTGAGCTAATTCATGGCAAAGTCTGGATTTGAAGCGGGGTCTGACTTCCCAGCCTGAATCGCCTATGATTTAGTTCAATTTGTTCAGGCTACGGCAACGTTTCAAGCGGTATGTTTCTTTAAAAAGTTTAGGAAGTCAGTGAATCTGAAACTGGCAGACCAGCTCCAAAAAACGGGAACAAATCTGTGATCTTTGCCCTTTCACTTACTCATCCAGTGGTGCTGAAGCTCTCTGGACCGTCTGCCGCAACACTTTACGGTTCCGTCGGGCTGGGAAGAAGTTCATTCTCTTAGTTCATCCAGGTTGGCAAATTGCGTTGGCAGCGAGCCCTCAGACGTGGGTCTGTAACCCTTGCAAACACGACAGGACTGAGGGAGCAACTGCTGAGTAAGGGTGGCTTTGGCTGGGGTTTGTGGTTATTTGGCTTTATCTGTAGCTGAGGCCCTGACGATTTCATTCATGTCTGCTCACGTGCTACTTCAGATGCATCTAACAAATACCGAGGGCAGGGTGCTGGGGCATAGCAGTGGGCGTGGCAGAAACAGCCCTGTGCTCAAAAGGCCTACTCTTTCTGGGAAAGGGGACACCAAACAATGACCATACCACGTGATGGGTACGGGGATAGGGTAAGCAAAGGTAACTGAGAATGGGGGCCTAGCCTAGGCCCAGGACAGGAAAGGGCTCCCAGAAGAAGGGCCCTATCAGCTGAGACCAGAGAATGTGTCAGATAGTCAGGTGACGAGGCGGGGAGGGGGTTTGTGGATAACGTTCCAGATGGGGAGGGAATGGCAACCACTGAGAACTAGAAGTGAGAGAGAGCATGGGGTATAGGAGGAACTGAGAGATGCTCTGCATTCTTGGAGCTTAGGGAATTTTAGGGGTTCGGGAAAGTGGGTAAAGATTGGTCCAGGGTAGGCTGGCGGGGAGGGGCTCAGGTCCACCAACAGAGGATTGTGGATCCATCAAGGTATCGCCACTGAAGCCTGCTTTCTAGCAGACTTGACTAAATTTCACCGCCCTTGATTGGATATTACTGGCCTTTCTCCATTCTGCATGGAGCCCCTACTCCCCAGGCCTCAATGCCAGGGCTGGCTGAGTGCTGAAGTTTCTGAGACACAGACCTTTCTGCTGTCCAAGAATGTACCTCCCTTTTACTGAGCACTTTTTGCTAAGCACTTCATCATTTCATTTAATTCTTGCTATCTCTCCCAATTTAGCAGGTATAATATTATTTACCTTTTATAAATGAGGTAATTAAACGTCAGAGAGTGAACTGAGCTGTCCAAGGCCACATGCCAGTGAGTGGAGCCTGGTTAGCCAGCTCCAAAGGCCCCTGTCTTCTGACTCTCCCTTGTACAGGAGACTGATGTGTCAACATGTAAGTTCATGCTGGAGTGACCAGCGATGAGAATGAAGAGTGACGGTGGCCTGGCAGAAACAGCAGGAGGACTACATCTGACTTCATGGAGGAGGCGGTCTTCCTGGAGAGGCAGAGTTCAGATAGATGTGAGCAAGCCACACACCTTTGCAGAATCCTTTTTAATATACTATCAGCATTTAGTAAACCGTGGCATCCCTTGGGGTTGTTCCTCCCATGCCCCCAAATTGTTTTTTGGGAAACTGGGCACACTAACTAGGGGTCTTGCGTGTATTGCTCACTCTTGCCCAGTACAATGCCTGGCACTTAGTATGCACCCCGTGTTGATCTGTTGGTGAATAAATGAACGAACTTCATTTTTAGTAGCCTACTGCCTGGGTCCCCACTTGCCTGGTGAATGAGGGTGCCTGGGTGGTATCCACAGCTCAGGTTCTCAATCACTGCTGGCTGTACCCAAGCACCGTGCCTCCGTGGGCTGGCCGAGCATGCAGCCAGCTGACTCCTGCGGTCTGAGAGTCCTCCAACAATTTGGCAATATCTGTTGAAATTAAAAATGCATGCATATTCTGATTCAGCAAGTCTACTGGTAGAAACGCAGGCCGTGGCATGTATGCAAGACATGGCTATGAGCATCTCAGCAAGGCCTGTGGGCAAGAGTGGGAACCACCTTCATGTCCACCGAGAGAGGGATGTGTAAAATACAGACCCTTTCTACTTCCATATATGGAAGTTTGTGTGCCCCTTAATAGGAAATGAGGCAGAGTGGAGTGTTCTGGCCGATGAACACCAAGGTACTTTGTTGAATGAAAAAGCAGGGTGTCCAACAGAGCAGGAAGGCTCCCTTTTGTATAAACACACACACACACACACACACACACACACCCACCCCTACCTGTACATACTGTACCGAAAAACACACAAGGTTACTGCTTCCCTCCGGGGAAGGGGCCCTTGCTGTGCATTGTAGAGCCCTTTGAAATGATGAGCGATGATGGTGGGGGTGGCAGCCAACATGTAGTGAGCCCTTGTGTGTCTGGCAGTTGTGAACACCAGTGAGCAGTTATTATGTGTCCAGTTAGTTGCGAACACTTCACACAGATTAGCTCATTAAATCTTCCTGCAACCCCATGAAATAGGTATAATTATCTGCTTTTTACAGAAAACGAAGGCACAGAGAGGTTAATAATTTACCAAAGATGATATAAGAAGTGGAGAGGCCTGGATTAGAGCCCAGGAGGTCTGATCCCCAAACCGACGCTCTTACTAATGCAGCGCACACACATTTCTTCATTGAAAACAAGTCCTGAGAAACTTCTGATCCCAAATATTGCCCCATGCAGCGATCGCGTGACCGTATGTCTGACACGAGACTGGCCCTCACAGGCAAGCTGCTGCTTCACCTGGCCCAGGTCACCGCGCCTGGGCCCGGCAGAGCCCCAGGCTCCACGCACGTGGCCTGCAGGGACACACAGGCTCCTGCGGGCGTCCCGGGGGGCGCCCGGCTGATGAAACGCAGCCTGCAGCTCGGCTGCGGCGCGGGCCCTGGAGGAGCCGTCCCTCTTGGCCCCGAGGCGAGCCGGGCGGGCGGCTCCTCTGGGCGGGGTGACGGCGCGGGGCGGCCGGGCCGGGGGCGGGCCCGGGAGGGCGGCGCGGCGCGGCGCGGAGGCGGGCGGGGCGCGGGGCGGCGGTGCCCCGAGGCTGCGGCGCGGAGGGGCGCGCGGAGGCCCCCGACTTTCCGAGTCCCCCGACTTTCCGCGTCCCCGGGCGGCGGCGGCGGCGGGGGCGGCGCGGGCGGTGAGTGCGCGGCCCGGGCGCGCGCCCGTGTGCCCGCGATCCCAGGTGGGTGCCGCGGGGCTCCAGGGTCACGAGGCCGCCTGGCCGCCTCCGCGTCGGCCTGCATTTGGGCCGACTGCCCGGGGTCGGCGCCGCGGGCCCCTCCGTGCGCCTGGGTCCCCCATCCCCCGCGTGTCGGGCGTGGGAGCCTCTCTCGGGCGCCTCCTGGGGCCCGGGGCCGGGGCAGGGCCGGGTGATTTCTCGGGGGGAAGGACCCCTCCCCCACAACCCCGGCAGCAGACCTGGACAGGACCTGAGGGCAGATAGTGGAGCAAGACAGCTGCCTAGGGCCACGACCGTGTATGGTGGGACATCCTGGGCCTCAAGGACCCGGGTTTCAGTTCTGGCTCCATCCAGGACTGGCTTCTTGACCTTGGATAGTTCACTTTCTTTTCTGGGTCTTAACTGTCCTCATCTGTAAAATGGAGAGCTTGGACTCATTGTCTCTCAAGGCTTTTCCACCCAAAACGCCTGTAACAGGCACTCTTACGGTCTCCTGTTGGGTTTCCAGTTTAACAAAGAAAAACAAAACCTGATTTAGGGAAATGGTAGTTTCTGTCTCTCTCTCTCTCTCTCTCTCTCTGATGAATCTCAGTGATGCTCGCAGTTCCTGGGGAGGCTGGGCGCTCAGCATCTACAGAGATGGAGACTTGCTCAACAGGACCTAAGGGTACTTCCCTTTCCTCTAGCTGAGAAAGGGGAGTTGAACTTGTGCAAGAGGGGTAACTGGAAGGTCTGGTTAAAGTGCAGAATCAGCAAAGGGAACTCCAGGGAGTCCATGACCAGTTATTTGCTGGGTCCTCCAGGCTGTGCTCGCTCCCTCCCTCTGCTCTGCCTCCACCCTGGTGTCTGTCTCTCTGATGTCACTCTAGGGCTGGTGCAGGGCTGAGCTGGATGGAGGGCTGGGGTAGGGGGGCGTCAGGACCTTGGGGTCTTGCCAACCTCCTGCCTTCTGCAGCCTCGGGGTTGGGTGAGGGGCTGTGCGGTGAGGGCACGAGCTGAGGGGGTGCAGCGCCAGCTGCCCTGCTGGGCCAGTCCTGGCCTCTGGTCTGTACCCCTTCCTTCTCAACACTGGCTTCTCTCACCTCCACTTTTGCCCATCGGAGGGGCCTCCTTCCTCCAGGAAGCCTCCTGAAGAACCCTTCCCCCGCCCCTAGGTGCTCCCTCTTACTGCCTTGTTTTGTAATTTTCTGTTCCATATTTCTCTTTCTAAGAGTTTCTTCCCCACCAGATGGTGATCTCCAGGAGGGAGGGCTGAGCAGGGACTTTAGGTCTTATTTCTGGTTTCATAGTCAAGAAAGCACAGGGCCTGGCCCTAGAAGGTTCTTAGGGAACATCTGCGGATTAAAAATAATGACAGCTATGTTCCTTCAGTGATGCCTGTTTGCCCAGTGCTGTTCTGAGTGATTTACATGTGTGAACTCTTTAAACCTCACAACAACCTGAAGTTACCATCATTATCCCCACTTACATGTAAGGAAACTGAGGCAGAGAGTACAAACTTGCTCAAGGTCACATGGGTGGGAAGTGGCAGGACAGGCAGGTAACTGCTAGTCAGTACAGGAAACAGCCTCCAGGTGAATGAATGAATTCTGCCAATTAGAACTTTGTGGGAGGCTGATGGGGCCAACCAAGGTGCTGCGATTTCTTCCCAAAGACAAAGCCTCATCTTGGGATTTTGCAATTAATGGAACCTTCCATGCGGTCTGCAAGGATACCTGTGCAGCTCCAGCTTGTGCGTGGTCCTTCCTGGCTTCTGGGTTCCCCAGGCCTTTCTGAGAACCCACTGCTGTCTCTGGGTCGTAGACTCCTAGCTATGATGTCCCTGGATTCCTTGTCTGGAATGTGGACCTAAGGATTACATCTGCCTCGTAGGCCTAGGAGGTGATCTAAGGAAGCAGGGAAGGGCTTCAGTGATTATCAAGTGCAGGGCAGACACCCTTGTGGCTGTTTTTGTTACTTTCATGCCTCTTGGGAGCACAAGGTAGGAGGAAGGAAGTAAGGCATGGTAAGATTGACTGGTTAAATGCTTAGTATATTTAGGGGAGGGCCCACCGTGGGCCAGGCCTTGACCTAGGTAAGGAGGAGAGGGTCCTACTCTCCCCAGTGTAGCACTGGAATTTGTTGCTAGATCTTGCCTGGGAAATACTCTTTGACTCTGACACTGTCTCTCTTTTTTTAAAGGTAGTTTCAGGAGCAAGCTCAGCGACAGCCAAGGCCAGAGTCCAGAGGTGCAAAGGCATGGAAATCATGGGTTTGGACCTTGGTGCCAGATGGCTTGAGTTCACCTCCTGGCTCCACAGCTGATAGGCACCCAGCCTTGGGTAGGTCACTTCACATCTTTAACCCTTAGTTTTCTCTCCTGTACCACAGGGAAAACATACTGAGGAAAGGGGCCTGTATGGTGAGCAGAGTACTGATGTCATGCTTGCCTTTCCTTCTGTTACAGCCCCGAGCAGTTGTACCAGGTAGGCTGCTGACCCCATTTTACAGGTAGAACAGCAAAGTTTCGGTTGTTATGTACCTTGACTGGCTGAGTGGAGATTCACATCCAGGCATTCTGGCTCTAAAGTCTTCAGTCTTTTCATAATATTTTGCTGCTTTCTGGCCTTAGAGCCTGATACAGGGTGGGAGTGTGATAATTATTAAAGGCTCATCTTTTGTATATTCTTGGTTGGGAGAGGGGGGCTCCCAAGTGATTTTCTGGAGCTTAAAGTCAGGGCCAGCTACAGGTGCATGTAACCTGCACGGTTGCAATGAGCCCCCCACTTAGGGAGGCATCCTCCCCCCCATTTGGTCTAATGCTCTACTGTTGCCATCTTGAAATTCTTCCTTATTTTTGAATAAGAGGCCCCATGTTTTCATTTTGTGCTGGGCCTCATGAATTCTGCAGCCGGTCTTGAGAGAAGCAGAAGGTGGTGAGGACATGGGAATCAGGTCCCCCTTGAGGGGGCGTGATCAGCGGCAGTCAGCCCTCGGGCCAGCTGGGAATGAAGCAGATGTGTCCAGTGTGCCAGTTGGACACTTCATGTCTTCAGCGTTGAGAACGAGGGCAGCAAAAGATGACTCTAGTGGACTTTTCACCAAGACAGTTGGCAGGGCTGTTGAGTCATCCCAGGGGACTTAGGTATGGTTTTCCTTGGTGAGGGGTGATTCTCAAGCCCCCACGCAGGCACGTAACAGAAGTCAAGTGTGCAGGTTGCAGCCAGAGCAAGTGGCACTGGAGACTCAGTTTTTCGTCAAGGAAAATTGAAGGGCATCACTACTTTTGCTGATGAAAGTGGCTAAGGGTGAAGCCTGCTGTGCCTCTCAATGACCCAGCTCTGGAAGCTCTGGAAGCATTTCCAAGATCTTTTAGAACGAAATGCCAGGAAGATGCATGCATTGCTCATCTCACCGTTTTTTTTTTTTTTTTTCTTCCCTGTTAATAACTATTTAAGAACCAGCATTGCCATTTTAGCTTTGGCCACCTGGAAGCTCAAAACCAAATTCTTGGCTCAGGCATGGGAACTGTGTCAAACCTCAAACAGTAAAACAGGAGCTAATGTTTATGGAATGTGTCCTTTGTTCCAGATGCTGCTGTATGTCCTCTATAGGTGTCATCCATCATTTCTTTGCTGCACTCTCTGGGGGAGGTTCCATGATTTGAAGAGCTGAAGCTTGCCCAAGTTTGCATAACTAGGGGGTGGTGGAGCTGGCATTTCAGCTGGTTGGGCTGAGTCTAGAGTCCATGTTCTTGAAAACAAACCTCCCCCCCACCCCAAGCTGGTGAACTTGATTGCCTAAATATCTGGGTATTTCTGTTCTTTGTGGTTGCCACATTTTTTTTTTTTTTGTGCGTGTGATTTATATTTTCTACCATCTGGTTTTTTGAATTTGTATTTTGCAATGTCTTGTGGGAAGCTATCTGAGATCGTTTGTGTCAGCAAGGGTCCCTGTAGTGACTATATCTCTCTTTCGAGTGGCTGCTGGGGCATCCTCAGTAAGGAACTGGAAATCCCAGATGCCTGGGAGTGGGACCTGGTCGGCCCTCAAGTTCCCCATGGGCCCTTGGCCGCTGCTGAGCTGGAGAAGACCCGAGACCAGAAGGGAAGTTCTCGGTCTAGGCCTTGGGGGGTTTTAGTTTCTCCTCCTTCCAAGAGTTTTTCTCAGCATGATCAGAAAGACCAAAGTCAGCAAAAAGGCTCCTGGTGGCTCTCCCTGGCCTTTGGTGACTTTGGCCTTGGAGAGAGTCATAGGGAGCCCAGCCAGCCCAGGCCCAACCTTAAGTTCTTTTTTGTGCTGTTTTCTGAAGGCAAGTGAAGCTGAGGCGGCCGCTGCAGAATGAACCGCAGCCCTGAGAAGGGGAAGTAGAAGCTCAGCTCGCTCTCTGCCATGGCCTGTGAACCGCAGGTGGACCCGGGGGTGGCTGGCCCCTTGCCCACCTCCTCCCCTGGCTGGGGCACCCTGCCTGCAGGGAGCCCTCCTGGCTGGGGGCAAGGTAAGGTCACGACCTCTCATTCTCTAGCCCCTCTCCTCCCCGTGCTGAGCTGGATTCACATAGCATGATGGTGGGGAGGGGAGGGGCACAGGAGTTCCTTTAGATAAGGATGGGCATCCTTGGGGTACATCTCTAGGCTACTTCTGTCATTTCTACCCAGTTCTCTCTGTCACCACCTCCTTAGATCAAGCCATCATCACCCTCTGCTTGGACCCCTGCTATGGCTTCCCAGCTGGTCTCCTCTCCTTCCCTCTTGCGTTCATTCTCTGCATGGCAGCCGTAATTCTTTCTAAAATGCACATCCAGCCACGTCACTTTCTGCTTCAGTGTTTCCCATTTGGCTTAGCATGGAGATCCATCATTCACCAGCTTGCGAGGCCTGCCTTAATGTTCTTTGCCGTGCTCTTGTGCCTCAGGACCTTTGCACGTGCTGTTCCTTCTGCCTGTTCTGTTTTTTCCCTGCCTCCTTTCCCCTGCTTAATTTCCATTCATGCTTCAGAGCTCAGTTCAAATAGCCCTTCCTTGAAGAATCCTCCTGAGGCTCCACCTGAGTCAGGACACTCTGATATATTCCTCTTTCTTCCTACAACACGTATCACAGGCTATAAATTATTATCTATGTAATAAAGTGTTGAAGTCCAGCTTCCCACTAGATTGCAAGCTCCAGGAGGGCAGGGGCCCTGTGTTTTCTTGTTCATCCCTATATCTGCAGTACCTAGCACAGGACTTGGCCCATAGTAGATGCTCAGTAAGTATTTTGTTGAATGAATGAATGAATGAATGAGAGGCTAGGTATAGGCAAGGGGAAACACTCTCTGAATTGTGCAGGTCCACAGGAACGCGGCTGATTACTTAGAGGATTTGAAACTTGACTGCTTAAAAGCAAAAATTTCTTTTATTACTACTGTTATTAGGAAATCAATTATGTATATACACATACATATACACACACACACACACACACACATAGTAGTAGAATGGAATGGAATGAAATAATTTTTCTTTCAAAACTTTGAGGACATTGCTCCACTGATTTTTGGCAGGCCAGTTCTTGTTCCTTTGTAGAAAATCCCTCCCCCTGCCTTACCCACACACCCCCAAACACTCTCTTCTTTGGTAGGTTTACTTAGCCTAGGTGTAAAAACAAGTATTTCCAAGTGAAGGACTTGCTTTTCTCACTTTAAGGAACAGGTGAGAGCTAGTATTGCCAAGAATGCAGGAACTCTTGGTGTGAAAGGCAAACAGAGACATCCTGAAAGGTCTGTGCATGGCTCGGGCAAACACTTAACGTGCAAAGAGCCAGACTGGGGGAACGGTTCGAATTCTCCATGCCTGGAGTCCAGTGAGGGGTGTTCGTTCTTGCTGGGACGTGGAGAGCTTGTCCGCGTGACTGCCTGCAATTTGTGTTCTCCCACCTCGCATCTCTTTCTCACTTTCATTTTCCCTATTATTATAACACTGGGCAAGTTCCTTCTCTTTTCAAAGGCTCAGTTTCCTTTTCCCTGTTAATGATCCCCCTCCACTTAGGGCTCATGGAAGATTAAATGAAATCACGACCGAAGCCTAAGCTCAGCGCCTGGCACAGAGCAAGGGGTCCGTAGCCGGAACCTTTCTTACTGTGTGTCTTTGTTTCCTTTTTGTCTAGTTTTCCTCATTTGCTTATTTTCTAATGTAATTTTATAATTTTATGGCTTTGTGTTGTATTTTTATGAAGCTACCTTAAATCCTTTCTGAAGGTATGGGAGGGTAAAAACAAATATAAATAAATCACTGATGCTTGATTCTAACTTTCGAGTTCTGACAAGCTTGCCTTTAAATTATGACAACAATTGCAGGCAGTTTTTCTGCACCCATTTTGTGCCGAGCACTTTATTTTCATCATCTTAATTAGTTGGAAAGTCCTCTGCAGCGATGTGATCATCCCCTGAGTGAGGAAGCAGGCCCAGGGGTTTAGGTTGCTTCTGGGCGTTTGCCCTGTTAGCGAGAGGCTGAGCTACGGTGCGAACCCCAGAGCTGTCTAGCTTGCGCTTTCTGTGCCTCACTGCCCTGCCGCCACATCCCGCCCGCTCCACAAAGAAGGAAAACAAAAGAGAAAACAGAGAGGGAGTAAGAGAGGGAACAAAATAAAGTTCTTTTTGGCAGGACATAGGATTCTATGGAACCCTTGAAATCAGAGATGGTACCCCAGGGTATGAAAAAGGAGCCTTATCAGGACCTTATCAGAGTCCTATTGTCTTTATTCATTTATATATCAAAGATGTATTTAGTGCCTACTGTATGCTAGGCACTCAACCCAACTCAGTGATGAACAGACCAGTGTGGGAGTATATAGTCTGCTGGGGAGGATAGATTGTACTCAAGTAATTGCATACATATGTTTTCATCTTTTATTTTTTTAAATTTCAGAATTTTATGGGGTATACACATTTTGGTTACATAATTTGCCTTTGTACGGTTTGAGTCAAAGTTATAAGTGTGCCCTTCACCCAGTTCCTGTGCGTTGTACGTGTTAGGTGTGAATTTACCCGTCCCCTCCTCCGCCCTCCCACCTGCTTGATTTCCATTGAGTTTTACTTCCGTATGTGCACATACCTGTTGATAGATTAGTTCTAATGTAGTTTTAAGTACATGTGGTGTTTGTTTTTCCATTCTTACAATACGTCACTAGGAAGAATGGCCTCCAGTTCCATCCAGGTTGTGTATTCATCTTTAACGAGTGCAAGGTAGAAGAGCAGGTAGTCATGGGTAGGTGCAGCAGAAGAATTTGATCCATTAAGAGTTTGAAATGTCAGGGAGAGCTCCCTGGGAAAAGTGATTGAACTGGGATACAAAAGATGCATAGACTGTAACTGGGTGAAGCCAGGTGGAAGTGGTTTAGGGAGAGGGAATGGCATATGCAAAGGCCCTGGGGTGAGAGAGAACACTACGTGTTCAAAGGGCCAATGGGGCTGGTGTGGAAAGACACAGAACCGATGTCTCAGGGCAAGTCTGGCAGGAGGCTAGTTCTCCTAAGGACTGGAAGAGCGTGGTAAGAAGGATGGTTGGTGACCACAAAGCACCGGGAAGCTGTTGAAAGTTTTACTCAGGGGATAGGTGTCATCTGACTTGTGCTGTGGCCACTGTGCCGAGGGAGAATGCATTGTAGGAGAGAGTCGGTTTGGAGAAGCTGGTTAGTTAGGAGGCTACTGCAGAGGGGCAAGGGAGAGGTGGGGATGCCTGGAGGTGCATGGAGTGGACAGAGGTTTTGTGGACCCCATGGGCAGGACTCCGTGGTGGATAGGGTACAGGGGCAGAGAGAGTGTTTGGATGGGCCAGGGTTCCCAGGAAGGTAGAGTGAGTCATTTGGCCTTGAAGACTCAAGTATTGCTCAGAGCTAGGCTGGAGTGACAGGACCTTTGGGCCAGCAGAGAACATAATTATGGTTTAATCTTTCAGTCCTGCCTCATCAGCGAAGCAGCAGCCACAGAGAATATGGCACAATAGCCAGGCCTCAGCCATGCGTGGCTGGACTGGGATCCTGGAGTCTCAGGGTGGGAATCGCCCCCTACCTCCGGCTGCTGACCAGTGGCTCGTACTGTGGTACAAGGAGGTCTCAATCCTTTTGTCCAGAGGTTCTTGGAACTGAAGGCAAGTAGGTTTGGCTTCTTGCTGCTGCCATTTGTCCCTGGACTTGGGGAAATTTCAGTCCGGACCTTTCCGGCTGGTCTCATGGTCTGGCTTCATCCCAGCACTCTAGGGCAAGAGTTCTGGTAGCTGTTGTGACCAGACTGGGTTGATGTGTGTTTTTTGAGGGAATAAAGACTGAATTTATGCTTCTGAAATGCTGAGTGAGTTGCAGCTATGCTTGGGGGAGATTATCAGTAAATCAGTGTATTAATTTTCCATTGTAGCTACAACAAATTACCACTAACATAGAGGCTTGAAAACCACAGATTTATTGTCTCATAGCTCTGAGGGTTAGAAGTCTGGCACTGGTCTCCCCGAGCTAAAATCCAGGTGTCGGCAGGATTGTGTTCCTTTCTGGAGTCTCTGGGGAGGATCGATTTCCTTTCCTTTTCCAGTTCCTCGAGGCTGCCCACATGCCTTGGCTCGTGGCCCCTTCCTCCGTGGCCAAAGCCAGCAATGTTACAGATCTCTGTGCCTTTCTTCCTTAGCATCTGCCGCTTACTCTACTTCTGCCCTCTCTATGTGTAAGGATCCTGCGATTACACGTGGCCCACCCAGACAATGCAGGATCATCTCTCTATGTCAGACCAGCTGATTAGCAACCTTAATTCCGTCTGCTACCTTAATTCCCCTTTGCCATGGAAGGCAGCCTAGTCATAAGTTCTGGGGATTAGGGTGTGGACATCTTCAGGAGGGAGTCGTCGTTCTGCCTACCAGAACCAGTTATCTCTTGCTTAGACTCTCTGAGCCTGCTGGGAATTTAAGTTATTCAGTTGAGCTTGCTTTGCAGGGCTCAAATAACTACATTCCACTACATTATTCCCTCAGGGTAGTTAGTTGTTCAGTCTCTGTTTAAATATCCCTGGTGATGGGGAACTCACTGTCGCCCATTCTTGGCGGGGATAGCTTTCACTCTTGGGAAAGTTCTTCCTTACATGGTCTCAGATTGTGACCCAGTGGCCTCCTCGCTCTGGCCTCGGTTCTGCCTCCTGGGGATTTCCTGGTCAAGTCCAGTCCTTCTCCATGGGGATTTGAGGTTGGCCACCATGTGCAGGTAGCTCTGGGCGCATCCGAAGTGACATTTCTGGTCTGCCTCTAGAGCTCCACAATGGCCAGGTCCTCACAGTTCTCCGGATCGACAATACCTGTGCGCCCATCTCCTTCGATCTGGGAGTTGCGGAAGAGCAACTGCAGACCTGGGGCATTCAGGTGAGCGCTGACTTCATTGAATCCCCGCCATTTTCCTTTCCATCCATCTGTCTGTCTATCCTTTCATCCAGTGATTCACCAAACATTTATTAAACACTTACTCTGTGCTGGCTGGAGGAGAGTATATAAGGAAAGTGAATTAGAACTTTTTTCTCTTCCCAGTTAATTCACTTAACAAATATGTTTTTAGATGCCCACTCTGTGCCAGGCCTTAACTGGCTAACCATCATAGAGGTGGACAGGACACACGCTCACGGATCCCATTTGGGGGGACGGACGTGTGTTGGGTAAAGCAGGACAGCAGGATAGTTGTGCTGCAGCAGAGAAACGTACAAGGCATTGAAGACATTCACGGGAGAAAATGATAAACTTGCCTGGGGTGGGGTTGGTGGTTATGTGAGCTTTGCAGAGGAGCAGATACTTGATCTGGGGTCTTGAAGGGTAAATAGGAGTGTGCTGAGTAGACAGAAGGAAGGGTATTTTAGGAGAAGGAACTGCATATGCAAAGGAAAATGCACATCAGATAGTGCCACAATACCTTTAAGAACAGTGATTTGAGGCACAGGCTTCACAGACTCGTAGAACTGGATGCAGATCCACTTCTGCTACTCACTGTGTGACTTTGGGCAGGTGACTTAACCTCTCTGAGCCTCAATTTCATCATCTGTAACGAGGACAATATTTATAGCTATTATATAGGATTTTTGTTAGGATCGAATGAAATAATGCTTGAAGAACATTGGCTCTGTCTCTAGCATACAGGAAATGTAAATGGTGGCTATTTATTGTTCTGAAGCACTTATATGTGCTTCAGAAAACAGCTTCAGAAAACAGCTATGTTTTCTCTCTTCTCAAAGCCCCCTAGCGTGATTAGGCCTTCTCTGTGTTAGCCAGGGAAGATTAATTAGGGATGGGGAAGACACACTACTAATTGTACTCTGAAGATTTTAGAATTTAATTCTTTGAAACTGAATCGTTTAGAACAACATTTTATCACCATTGAAGGAAAATATTCCCAATTGACAGTGCTAACCCCCCATCAGCACAAACTGGTTTATTATTCCATATTTCCTCTGTACAGAAGAACCTATTTCTTAAAAAGTTGCCTTTAGATTGGGGTTCTTTAACTGGCGAACAGTTTACATGTTCTACCATGTTCCTAAATATAATTTTTGATGGTTAAGTTCTGTTTTCTTAGGTCTGCTCTAGTAGGGCCTTTATGCTCTGCAGACATTGACATTTTTGTTTGGGCAGGAAGACGTGAGTGCTTTGGTCCGTATTCACAGATATTGATAATAGCACCTGTGTATCGAGTGTTCACTGAGGGACCAGCCCTGTGCCAAGCACTATGTACGCATTATCTTGTTTAATGTGTGCCCCAGCCGTGCAAGGTGGGTGCTGTTATTATCCTCATCTTACAGAGGGGAAAACTGAGGCTCAGAGGAGTGGGGTTACTTGCTCCAGGTCACGTAGCATGTGAGTGGCAGGGCCGGAGTTTGGGTCCCAGGCTGTCTATACCAGGGCCTGTGCCTTAACCACTAGGCTACCCGATGCCTGCTGTGGGGTTCTGAGTCCCAGGCTGCAGGGCTCCTTGTCCAGGATGCCGTGATGCCTGTTCTCTCCTGAGCTGAGAGCTGCACCCTGTGACTTCCACCCAGTGCTCCAGGCTCCTCATTCTGCCCCGTGGGATGTCCCGGAAAGTGCCTGATCCCCCTTCCACATGACAGTCACATGAACTAGAAATGGCATGCTTGCTGGCGGGAAGGAGGTGGGGAGTAGCCTCTCCTCTGGCTGATTGGTCCCTTCCCCTTGGGTTCCGAGCAGGTCCCGGCCGACCAGTACAGGAGCTTGGCCGAGAGCGCCCTCTTGGAGCCCCAAGTGAGAAGATACATCATCTACAACTCGAGGCCCATGCGGCTGGCCTTTGCTGTGGTAAGGAGGCTGTGGCCCGCTCCCTGACCCTGCCCTGGTCCCCGGTGGCCCTGCTGGGTTCAGCGCTGTGTCCTGGAGCCTGTTGATGTGGGTGAGGGGTGTGGGGGCTGGTGACGCAGCTGCCTGGGAAGGAGCAGTGCCTCATGGACTGGACTTGGTATAAGAGGAAATTTACGGGAGAGAGTTGTAACCAGCTCACTGCATACAGGGTGGGAGTCAGGGTCTGCTGTGGGCAAAGCTTGCGATTAGGAATCTGCAGACCCACCGCGGCTCTGGACTCAATGTCTGGCCTTGGCCGAGACTTTCCCTCTCTCTGGGGCTCGGTTTCCCCATATGTTCATTTCAGCCGTAGTGTATATATACATATACATGTGTGTGTATAAACACATATACATGTCCATATAGATACACATAAACACATACATGCATACACGGCAGAGCCAGGATTCAAACCCAGGCAGTCTGGTGTCCGCATCTGTGCTCTGAACTGCTACGATTTGCAGCTGTTTTCTACATGTAAGTGGTCCAATAGCACATCTGACGCCCACATCCCACTTCTAGGGAGAAGGGACCCTGTGTTTGTTAATTCCCTAATAAGTACTGGGCTGTTGCATATGTTACCTTGTTAACCTTATAGCAATGCCATGACGTAGGTATTTTTATTCCTCATTTTACAGATGAGGAAACTGAGGCTCAGAGGTGTTATAATTTGTCCAAAGCCATATAGCAACTGAAGGATCAGTGTGGGCTTCGGACTCAAATTTATCTCACTCCAGAGCCACCTGTCTTTTTCTGTTTTATTTGAAATCAGGGTAAATAAGGATTAGGAGTAGCTCCTAACCCCTTTAATCCATGTTGTTTTATAAACAAGGAACATGAGCTCATTCCCATGGACCCCGGTGTCCGCATCAGTCCCTTGCTTGCCCTGGGAGCTGTTGGAATCCAAGGAAGGTGTCAGGAAAGGGTGGAAAGGGTGTCCCCTGTGCATGGAGCCGCTGCTCCATGTGAGGACTGGTGTTCCTGACTGTGTGTGCTCTGGTTGCCCCAGGTCTTCTACGTGGTGGTGTGGGCCAACATCTACTCCACCAGCCAGATGTTTGCCCTGGGGAACCACTGGGCGGGCGTGCTGCTCGTGACCCTGGCTGCAGTGAGCCTGACCCTGATGCTCGTGCTTGTGTTCGAGAGACACCAGAGGAAGGTGAGACACTAGAGACCCCTGCCACACTCCCTCCAGGAGGGCTGTGCAGGCACGAGGATTCCAAGTCGGAGTTTTCTCTTTGCCTGCCTCAAAGAATTCCTCCAGCCGTGAAAATTCACACTAGCCTATATACGCCCAGTGACTAAAAGAAATCAAATGACACCTGTGATTAAATCCTGTCTGTTTTCTTCTATCTGATCCTGTGTTTCTAGAAGCAAGCTGTGTTTTGAGAGAGAGTCTGGGAGGAGGGCACCAATAGCGAATATTCTTACAGTGCTTTAGTTAACTGAGCCCTTTCATGCGCCTCCTCTCCCGGGATGCTCACGACAGCCCTGTGAGTGAGGGAGAGTTACTGAGCCCGCTTTGCAGCAAAAGGTGCCTGGGGTTGAGGGATAGGGAGAAGTGATTCCCATTCATCCTTCCTGTGGTGGCCGGATGCTGACCTGGTGCTCTGTTGACAGTCTCTAATCCTAGCGATGACCTTTGATGCAGAGAAGTGGACAGTCAGAGAGTTTAGGTAACTTATCCTGGATCCCACTGTTAGTGGCAGAGCCAGGGTTCAAAGCCTGAGCCCTCTGATTCCTGATCACATTCAGAAAGAAGGTTGATACTTCCCAGCTTGTATGGTTCTGTTGGTAGCCTGTTTCTTCAGTGTCTGTCTTTTGTTACATATTGAGCACTTCATATGTATTAACAGTAGGTTGTCTGTTAAATGCTTTATTTATTAACTCATTAAATCCCTCAGCAAATCTCTGGGTAGATGCTGTTACACGCATTTTCTAGGTGAGGCGTCTCTGAAAGGCTCGCGGAGCAGCCCAGGGCCGTGCTGCTAGTAGATGGCAGAGTTGGACTCAACTCAAGGCCAGGACACCCAGATTCCAAGCCATGTTCTTAGTCAATAGCCCACTGTATTGGCTTTCTATGGCTGTTGTAACAAATTGCCATGAACTTGGCGGCTTTAAACAACATAAAATTACTATTACATAGTTGCGCAGGTCAGAAGTTCGACATGAGTTTCCCTGGGTTACAATCTAGGTGAAGGGAGGGCTGTGTTCCTTCAGAAGGCTCTCGGGGAGAATCCGTTTCCTGGCCCTTTCCAGCTCCCAGAGGGCCCCTGCACTCCCTGGCTTATGGCCCCTTCCTCCATCAAAGCCAGCAATGGCAGGACCCCTCTTTCTCTCACCTCCTTCTCTGACCCTTTGCCTTCTTCTTCTGCTTTTGAAGACGCTCATGATTATATTGGGCCACCTGAATAATGCAAGATAATCTACTAATTTTAAGGTCAGCAGATTAGCGGCATTAATTTTACCTACAGCTTTAATTCCCCATTGCCATATGACAACATATCCTCAGGTTCTGACAACTAGGACTTAGACGTCTTTGGGGGATCATTGTTCTGCCTGCCACACCTACGCTGTCTTTCCAGCTACTTGGGAGGCTCCTGTCCCTCTGTCCCCCAGTACCTGGCACAGTTCTGGACTCTGAGAGCCTTTAGCGAACAATCTGCTCTTGCATGACTCGGGAGGGGAGGGCAGGATGTTGAGCAATGTAGTCAGGGTTTGGGGTGTGAATTCTATTTAGTGCCTGTGTTCACAGGGACAAAAAGGAACTTTATGGCTTAATCATTCTGAAAGGATCTTTGTTGGGCTTTGCCAGGAGCCTGACAAACTATGCCGCCCTTGGGGGTCTGTTGGAGCTTTCATGACTTATGTGTTTGGCCTGTGAAATATAAATTGAGCTGGCTACTCCAGCAGCAGGAAACTTTTCTTGGAGAGGGGGCAGAGGCAAAGCGTTTGGCTTTAGCAGAAGCAAACAAAAAAATCTGGCACCTGGCAGGTGCTTCAAGGATGCAGATGTAATTCATGCAGTCCAAGGAGCGCCTGCTTTGGGTTTCTGCCTCCTCCTCGCTCTTCCTCCTTTTATTCAGCTGCGATTTATGAAGCCCCTGCGAGGACCAGGTAGTGTGCTTGGCACAGGTCGGAGATGAGCATGACCCGGGCTCGTTACTCAGGTCGGCATGGAGGTCCCAGGCGCACAGCAGTGCCGTCATCGCTGTTTGCCATTCAGAAGACGCCGCCTTTCCTGCCTAATAATGGCCACCATTTAACGAGCACCTACCGTGTACTCTGTGCTTGGGGCCCAATGTCTATATCCAACAACCACCTTATAAGGAGGCAGGATACCTCTGCCATTTGCTAGCTCTATAACTTGGGGTAAGTTATTATTTAACCTCTCAGGGCTTCACTGTCCTCATCTGTGAAATGGGATAATAATTGTAGCTTCCTCATAGGGTTACTGTGAAAATTAAATGACTTGATACACACAAAGTCCTTATAATAGTACTGGTGTAAAGTGAATGCTTTATAAGTATTGACTGTTACAGTTGACTCTGTTTGCCAGTGGGGAAACGGAAGCTCAGAGAGGTTAAGTAACTGGTCCATGGCCACACAGAATCCTCAGGTCTGCCTTTGGGTCTCAGCCCCAGGACCTCTTCCTGGTTCCCTTGTCACTCAGGACCATGCAGATCCCCCTTCCTGACCATCGTCACTCTTACCGTTAGCCTCCTGTCCGTGGTACCCGGCATCCTTGAGGGCCCCAACATTTGGCATACGCTGCCTTGTTTTACCTTTTTGGTGCATCGTTAGCCTTTCTCAAGATTGGCCGGTTTGTAAAGGCAGGCAAGACCCTACCTTGTATCTCCTACAGAGTGCAGTGCCTTGCTGGGCATAGGGGAAGTTGCTAAAAATATCTGTGGCCAACATGGTACAATGGAAAACACAATGATTTTAAATTCACCGTCATCATCGCAATGATATTATTAGCTGACATATAAGTGTTCACTCTTCCAGATGTTCTATGTGGACGAACTCATTTCATTCTTATTATAACCCTTTGAGGTAGGGGGCATTATTATCTCCAATTTGGGGGCGAGGAGATGGAGGCAGAGAGATGTGAAGTGATTTGCCCAAGGTTATACAGGCAGTGAGGGTGAAGAGTCAGGAATTGAACTGTTGATGATGTAAGTTTCTGAAAGGATGAACAACACTCACTAAAGTTCTAGGTGAAACGAAATAGAATCACCCCTTGATTTTCATAGTCGTGGGATTCCTGGAAAATTCAGTGTATATTAAGCCCATGCAGAACCCCACTTTAGGTATATATGTGCAGTGGAGTTAGGCTGGCTGATCAGAGAGCTCTGAGCAGATTTTCCATCTGCATTCATGCCCAGAGAGGCATTTGGAGTCCAGGTAGGAGGCCAGGGGACAGTCTTCGACTGCAGAATGGTCTCTCATGGGACATGTCCTTCCGCAGAAAGCACGTGTTTAGTATCCTTGGCCATCCTCCACTAAGTGCCAGCACTGTTTGTCCCATCCCCATGACAACCAAAAGGGCCTCTTCACATTACCAGAAGCTCCCTTCGCGGGTCCTGCTGCTTTTGACAATCATTGTCCTTGATCGGCTGTTTTCTTCTAACTGCATCAGAAAGTCCTCCTGGGCTGTCTTCCCCAGACCAGCGTTTGGGGTCCCCCCTACCCTTCCTCTGTCCTCCCTCCCTGCCTGCTGGCATGTACTTTGCCAGCTGAATACATGGCATCCCTTGGTTTGGGAGGGAAGAGAAGGAGGCTGATTCTTTCACGTAGGTGCTTTTTAGGTGGAGCGGGGGCCTCCCTTATACAACAGATGCTCAAACCCATCCAGTCCCCCACCTCCCACGAATAGCCTGTGCACCCGCCTGAGTCCCAGGCGCAGGTGGAGTGCTTCACGCACGATCTCCGTGAAGTCTCACCACATTCCTAGGAGGCAGGGACACTCTTTTATTCTGCAGCTGGAGACACCAAGGCTCAGGCAAGGGCGTACCGTGTCTCTGCCAGGAACCAGCTCTGGCTCAGGACGGTCTGACACAGCTGAATCTGGCCCGGCACCCTCCACCCCATTTTACAGGGGAGGAGATGGGAGCGTCCTGTGGCCAGGGATTGTCCTGAGGCATCTGGGGGTGGGACGGTGTGTGGCTGTTGCCCAGGGCCCAGGTGCTCCCTGGTGTTTGTCTTACAGGCCAACACCAACACGGACCTAAGGCTGGCGGCTGCCAACGGAGCCCTCCTGAGACACCGGGTGCTGCTGGGGGTGACGGACACGGTGGAAGGATGCCAGAGCGTGATCCAGGTACTGTGTCCCGGAGTGGCGTCTCAGTGGCCCGCTTTTGGGCTGGGCCAGGGAGCCTCGTGTTCTCCCACCCCGTAATGTCGCTGGGAGTCTGCTAACGAGATGGCTGTCGGCAGCCCTTCCCTGCTTCCGTGCTTCCCCGCTCCAGTGTTTTCTTCCTGGAGACGCCTCCTCTGTGCAGTAACCGGTGACTTAGAACCTCTGTGGGGCAGGGCTGGGAGGGAAGCTCTGATCGTGTCCAAGCCTCACTGCTCATTTGACGTTTATTCAGCAGACAGATGGGGCCTCCTCTGTGCTGAGCCCCGCGTTGGGCACTGAAGACACTGAGGGGCCCATGCAAGGTCCCCGTCCTGCGGGAGCTCGGAGTCTGGTGAGGCCGACAGGCACACACACAGTCAGCAGCAGCTCTCTGGCCCTAGAGCAAAGGGACAGCCCCCGACAAGAGCCTGCTGCGTGCCGGGCCCTGTTCTAGGCACTGAGGCTGAGCAGCGGACACACCCGGGCCCTGTGTTTGTGGGGCCGGTTACACCTGGGGCAGGGTGGGGTGTGAGACGATCGTGCCCGACATCAGCATCAGGGGGTGAGGCAGATGGCATCACAAGATTCCTGACAGCTCAAGTGTGACATCGGAGACTGGGAGCTCTTGGAACCTGGGGGTCCTTTTTACCCTCATTTATTTCCAAATCTTTATCAGTTGGTGCAGGAGTGACTGGCCAAGTGTCCGTTGAATGCGTGGATGGCGGACGGTGAAGAATGGACACATCTTCTCAGACAATGAGGCTCTTTCAGTTTCTAAATAGTATCTTGGGATGAGGCGACACAATATCAGGGAGCCCTTCAGATTGACGGGGGGTGCGGTGGTGGTGGGGTGCTGGGGAGGGTAACGAGTGAGGGTATCGATGGACCAGGAGGGGCTGTGGGGTGATAACAGTTGAAGCAGGATGATGGGTCTCTGCCATCCACTTTTGTGTATGCTTAGATTTTCATAGTAAAAAGCTTTAAAAGAATTATTTGAAAAATACTCCTTTGGAGATGAGACAGTGAGAGAAATGGGTATGAGTGATGTGACTTTGGGTCTCGTGGGTCAGTCACTGGGAGGAGGGAGGTCTGCGGTCCCGAGGAGGTGGCCCATGGATGGGGGTGTGAGACAAGGGCCACCAGTTTCCTGCAGAACTTCACTGTGAGGTGTGGCAGGTGTGGTCCCCACAAGGTGTTGTCACGTGTGAACAAGGAGGGTTTAACCTGGCCCCTGGGGACCCTTGAGGTTGAGGTGGAAGGGGAGGCCAGGGCGGGACGAGGACTTCTTATCCCGTTCCCCTTCCCTGGAGCACCCAAGCTGATTACTGGCCGCTGTGGCGAGTTCATCTGCATGTTCAGTTCCAGATTGAAAGGTCACTGAGGACAAAGATGGTAGCCGCATATGGAACCCCCAGATGTCCAGGAAGGCAAGGAGTCTGTCTGGGGTGCTCAGCGAGTTGTGGGGTTGGGGCACAGCCATTTTGAACAGGGTTTGACGTTTTCTAAATCTGCACAAAGCCATTCTTCCTCCAGCCCTACAAATGAGACGTGGTCCTGGCGTGGGACTCTGGGGGAGAACAGAATGGCGCGTTCCTGCCAGAGAGCAGGCTGCGTCTGGTGGGCCTCCGAAGGCTGGGCCTCCGGCGAGGAGGCGGGAGGGGGAGAACGGTCGCAGGGAGGGACCGTTCCAGGTAGGGCTGGCTTTGGGCCACCGCTGTCATGGCTGCTTCTCCCCACAGCTCTGGTTCGTCTACTTCGACCTGGAGAACTGTGTGCAGTTTTTGTCTGACCATGTTCGAGAAATGAAGACTAACCAAGAGGTAAGATATCTTAAGTGAAAAAACAAAACAAAATGAAAATAAACCAGGAGTCCAAATTGTATAGGTTGCATTACCGCCACGTTGGAAAGATGTTTAAGAAAGTGACTTGGAAAGAAGGGGGACTACTTCCATGCGGTGGTGGCGGTTTTTGCCTAGGGGAATAATGGTTGCTTTTCTGCTTCTTTTCAACTACTTGTATCTTCCACATTTCCTTTTTTTTTTTTTTTTTTTTTTTTATTTCAGCTTATAATGGGAGTACAAAAGTTCAGGTTATATATATTGCCCATGCCCTCCCCCCCACCCCGTCTGAGCTTCAAGCGTGTCCATTCCCCAGACAGCGCGCATCGCACTCATCATGTAGGCACATTTCCTATAGTGAGCATACATTTCTTCGTAATAATAATAATAAAAAAAAATTCTGGCAGACCCGAAAGGATCATGTATTTAGATGACTTTCCTTTGTTCACAGTACCTTTCTGACATTTGTTAAGAAGATCAGAGAGTTCTTGGTCTGATTCTACAGAGGAGGAAACAGGCTCTAGAAAAACCTGTCACCTGCCTGTGGTCGCGGAGCTGGCCGGTGATGCCCAGGTTTGGAGGCCAGGCCTCCTGTCTCCTTCCCTAGGACCTGCCTTTCCTGGGCCCTGGCTGCAGTGGGTCTGGAAGTCAGGATTGTGGTTTAGCTCTCATCCTGGCTTGTTAGATCCTGGGTGGCCTTGGGCAAGGCCTTTAACCTCAGTTTGTTCACTGCAATGTGTGGGTAAAGATACCCATGCTCCCAGGCTACTCTGAGCAAACGAGAGCATGGAAGGAAAAGTATTTAGAAGCTATTAAGAATGGTACTCTTATAGGGAACTATGTGATCTCACCAATGTGGTTCAGTTCCAGATTCTTCTGAGGTCAGCGTCTGCGTCTGTAGATGGATTTGTCCTCTGCTGGGTCTGCAGCTCACGCAGGGACTCAGCCTCCCAGAGATCACCCAATTTAGGACACACCTGAGCCCCTTCTGTTTCCTTTGCAGCCCTTGCTGAGAAGCAGATTGAGCCAGTTGTGTGTTGTTATGGAGACTGGGGTGAGCCCCACGACAGTGGAGGGGCCTGAGAACTTGGAGGATGCTCCCCTTTTGCCCAGCAGTCCTTCTCCCCAAGAGAGACCACTGATGCAGACTGAACTTCATCAGCTTGTTCCTGAGGCTGAGCCAGAGGTAACGGGCCCTCTGAGTTGGTAGAGACTAGCCCGGTAGTTTTCAATCTTTTTTTCTTCACCCCAGCACTTTTAAAAATAGTTTATAGGAATCATTTTATATTTACTGGAATTTTTTGTTACACTTTTTAATATCTTGGATATTCTTTCTGATAGTTGCATTGGACAGTTAGTTGCATATTGTTGGATTATAGCTTAACTATGAACATACTGATGAATATGTGGGTCTTTATCAATCAATCAATAAATCATCTGTTCATCTATCCAATCTGTCCAAATTGCAGTTGGATATTTGAATCTTACATGTATCTCTGTTGACTTTTAATTCTTCCAGCCCCAGCGTTCTGCTGGGTCCTGCCATCCAAACTGTCTGTTGGGTGTGGCTACAGCACTGGTAGACCAGAAATCTGAAAATGCGGTTTGCACCTTGTGCTACGTTCTCCTCATCACGAGGACAGACCCACTGTCAGGGAGACAAGCAGTGAGGGGTGACCTCGGGTGACCTTTGGAACCCCAGAGGAGCACTTATGTTTTCTTTCCAGCCAAGAGGCCGGGGGATTCAAGGTCCACACCAGCCCAGCCTTTCTCTTTCGCGTTGGTAGGGAGTGGGAAGCCTGCAGATAGGACTATTTAAAAGAGAAAATGATAAATGTATTAATCTCTTCACTTGAATCCTACTGACTATTTTTTAAAGAGCAGAACAGATTCATAAGGTCATGTACTTTATTACGACATGCATGTTTGGCTTTCTGTGCAACAGCCCATTAGATATGAGGCCTCTAAATTATTTTTCAAATTCATTCATACCAATAGCAATACAATTTCCTGTCATGAATATCAAGTGTGTGTGCACATGTTTTTAAAGTAGCTGCCCTTATAATTTAGCCAGGGAAAACATGAATGATGCCCAAGTCTCAGCATGGGCCAGACCATCATATCTCAGTAGGAACCCAGTGTCTGTGAAAGACAGAGAGTTACAATGACCTCTTACATTTTTACAGATTTTTATCATGCATAAAATTCTTGAGCATACCCTCTGGGGTGTGGATTATTTTCTCTTCCTTGATGGGTAAAATAAGGTTCCAGGAGGTCAGCTGACTTGCCCAAGGTCACAGAGAAAGGGCAAATGTGGCAAAGCCAAGGGCAGAAGCCAGCTTGCTGATGCTAAAATAGGCCAGTTTTCTTGCTACAGTTCTTTACTTCTAACGTTATTGATTTTAGAGTAAATTGGTGAGGAGACTGATCTGTGTTAGTGAGTGGTAAACTATTTGAAGTTTTTTAATATTTTCTAGCACAAAGGACAACTCGGAACAAAAGCCAATCCTAGGAACCATGAGGAGTTTCTGCTTTTTGAATAATAATGATTGATGCTAATGATGTTGATGGCATCTATTGAGCACTGGGCCCTGGGCTACACGCCTCCTCTCTGTCTGTTCCTTTAACCCCCGCTCCAACTCAGTGAGGTCCGCGCTACGATTTTCCCTATTTTACCGATGAAGAAATAGTCTCAGCAAGGGGAAGTGACTTGCTAAGGGTCAGTCACAGTGTGGCTGAGCTGAGATTCCATCCTGGCCTTTTTGACTCTAAAGCCTGTTCTTAATTAGTAACTCTACAGACACACGTAGCTTTGGTGTATCCCACACCTTATTTAGTTACGTTCAGAGTGGACACAAGTATTGTGAAAGACCTTCAGCACCATGCTTAAGGAATTTAAGCATTTTCCCTGTAATCCCAAGTGAGAGTCCAGTGAATGGAACTTTAGAGACCACATGTGTTCATAAGAACATGTATTAAATCCGATTTTTTTTTTCTTTTGAGACAAGATTTTGCTCTGTCGTCCAGATTAGAGTGCAGTGGTGTGGTCATAGCTCACGCAACCTCCAGCTCCCAGGTTCAAGTGATTCTCCCGGCTCAGCCTCTTGAGTAGCTAGGACTACAGTTGCACACTGCCACCTGGCTAATTTTTTTTATTTTTTATTTTTTTATAGAGACAGGGTCTTGCTATGTTGCCCAGGCTGGTCTTGAACTCTTGACCTCAAGCAGTCTTCCCGCCTTGGCCTTCCAAAGTGCTGGGATTACAGGCGTGAGCCACCATGCCCGGCCTAGCAACCTCTTTTAATACATTAGGGTACTTACGTAAAGAAACCTACCAGGAACCTAGTATGCACTGCAGAATCCTGCTATCATGCTATGATGGGAATAGTCCCCTCCCCACTTAACTGGTGATTTTCTTTAAGTGAGTCACTTTGACCTCATGAACTTTACAGACTTCTGGACATTTGAAAGTGGAAAAAGTGTGTGTGTGTGTGGTCGGCCAGGCATAAATCAATGGTAATTTCCCTACTGCTTTGAGGTTGCGTATCTTTTGTGCATGTTATTATTGCCAGTCAGCAGTTAGTTAGCCACCTTGGGGTTGAGGAAACTGAGGCTACAGGAGCCCCACAGCCAGTCAGCGCAGAGATGGGGCTCTTGACCAGGTGACGTCTCCCCAGAGCCACAGGTGCCGTCCTGGCCTGGTTCTTCCAGTGATCATCACTCCCTGGTCCAGGGGCCAGAGGCTGGCTTGGCCTTCCCCTGGTGCCTGAGCCCCACGCCCCTCAGGGTGCCTTCCTGTGGCCCTCACTGTGCTTCCCTGCCTCTTCTAGGAAATGGCCCAGCAGCTGCTGGCGGTGTTTGGTGGCTACTACATCCGGCTCCTGGTCACCTCCCAGCTCCCCCAGGCAGAGGGGACACGACACACAGACTCTCCGAGGATTCCATGCCCCTGCCAGCTCATAGAAGCCCACATCCTGGGCACAGGGTGCTGCCCATTCCTGACCAGGTGACCTAGGGACCAAGGTACTCATCTTCCTCCAAGACCTAGAAGTGGGGGAGGCTTTAGGAGCTCAACACGGCCCATGTGAGCCCCCGGTGAGAGCAGCATCTGGGGCATTGCAAAGGGGGTCAGTCACGTCAGCAACAGGGGTGTCATGCTCGCTGCGGGACACGGCACAAAAATGCTGACCCCTGGCCTTTGCAGAAGCTGATGGTCGCTGAGCTGGGCCCAGCCCGAGCTACTCTGTGCTGCTCAGAACCGTGGATGTGGATGGACGGGCCCGTCTCCCATCCTTTCCAGGGTCCGGAGAGCCCAGGAGATACAAAGATGGTGACTGGGGGAATCGATGCATCCAAAACTTGGTCTCAGATGATGCTTCTATCCCCAACCCCTCATGTCAGTTGGAGCAACTGAGGCCCAGAGAGGATACTGCTCTTTGTGGCATGGCCTTGGATGTCTAAAATTGTAAGACTTCCTCTTTCCAATCTGAGGAAAATAAGTCAGTTTCAGAATTCTCTGCATTTTTATGTTTTTCTCCCTCATATTTTAAGAAAAACAGTGGCACCTAGCACACAGGCCACAGAAGACAGAGCGGAAGACGGGACAGAAGAAAGAGACAAAGGCAGATAACTTAATATGAAAATTTGGAAGAGACTGATCCTGTTTGACTTGAGGATTTATTTTGTTGAAAAGTGTGCATGCTTATGTTTGTGGTTATGCTGCGGATGTATAACCACAGTCGTGTTTTCTGACGCTAATATTGTCCTGGCATGAAGTGTGATCAGTCACTTGTGGAATTCTGTGATGAGCTCAGAGGCTCTTCAACGAGTTTGAAGACCCTTTGTTCCATAGGCCCAAGTCCCAAAGCCCTGACCTGGTTTTGGAAGGGTCCCCAGCCCCCAAGACCCACCTTCATCTATAATTTTGGCTTCATCTCCCACGTAGCCCCTTTATAAGTTGAAACACTTTCCTGGTCTGACATACCTATTCCTTTCTATCTATCAGACTCCTATTTATGCTTTAAAGCCCATCTTTCCTTACCCTTCCTTCAGAAAGCCAGCACACCCAGCCCTGCTGCTCTCTGACTCCTTTAAGTTCTTGATATGGCTGCCACCTATACTGATGTTCTGTGTTATTGATTCTATTTTCCTGTGTAAATGCTAGGTTTTCTAGCTAGACTGTAAACTCCTCAAGGATAAAGACTGTACCTTCTTTTTGTGCATGACCTGAGCCTGCCAAGAAAAAAAAAGTCCTGTGGATTGTTTTGCTGTCTTTGTAGCACCTTTTGCAAATTGTTCTCCAAACACATTTGAATGATAAAATTTGTATGGACCTGGGTTCTGGACCCGATCTGCCACTTCTAGCTGCGTAACTCTTGACAAGTTACTTTCTTTGGCTGGTCCTCAATTTGCCCATCTATATAATGGGTGTATAATGGATCATTCTTAAGGGCCCTTCCAGGACCATAGTTCTGAGAATTTCCAACTTGTTCTACGCCCTCCTAGCTCTTGGCCTGTCTGTTATGCCTTTGTCTACATGCAGAAAGGTCCTGCAGCCCCACGTGGCTAAGGTGTCCTGGTGTGCCCCTGGACAGAACACTGGCCTAGCTAGCGGGAGACTGGATTCTTGTCCCCAATCTGCTGCTTCCTAGCTGTGTGACCTTGGCTAAGTCACTTAAGCTCTCTTAGTGTCACTTGAATCCTTCGTAAATGGATCTGGTGAACATGAAATGTAATAATGTGAGTGACTCACCATTTAAGAGACGGGTCTGACTATGCGCTTTCTCTGTGCCAGAGAAGAGCGATCGTGTGTGGACCAGCCCCGGAAATGGCTGTTGTAGGCATCTATCTTCAGTCGAGGTTGCAGGCAGCTTTACTCAAAGAAATTATTCACTAAGGTGATCACTGTCTTTCTGACCCGACACAGAGGAAATACTGGCTGTGAATGTGACCAGTAGAAACCTGTATTTATCATCCCGTCATAAAACTGTAGTATGTGTAACAACAGAGAATAAAAATGTATTTGTTAAATGACAAAGCAGCAGTTTTTCAATTTTAATGTCTATTTAAAGAGCCTTTATGTGTTCTTCCCTGCTTTTTCCTTTCTTTAGGATGTCTAATGGTCTCACCTGGTGGGTGGTCATTCAAGGTGTGCCCACGGGGTACATCTCTCTGCATCTGTGCCTGGGTTTTCCCTCCTCATCGCTCCCGTTCCAGGGTCACGTTTCTTCTAACCCAGGGTCCGCCACTAGGGACAGCATCCTTCCTGCCGGCAAGTCTCACTCCTGTGTTCTGGGGACGAGGACCTACCTGGCAGGTGGTTGTGAGGATTAAAGAATATAAAGAATGTTTAGTGCTTGCAACTTTGAATTGCAAGTTTGAGTAAGAGCTTAATAAATTGTTGCTTTTTTAAAAAAAAAATTCTCCCTGTCTTGTATACAGTAGGTGCTTGAAGTAGTATAGATTTTTGTTGATGTAGTAGGTCATTGTGATGTTTATTCAGTCTGCATCAGACCTCAGCTATTTCAGCACCATGGGGTATATTTATGTGAATGAAGAATTTAGTCCAGTCTCTCTGGAATTTAGCGCTGGGGAGGTTAAGAGCAAGCTGGTGACTTGGGGCCAGATACTCACCCTCCTGTGCTTCCTGAACCTCCATTTCTTCATCTGTTAAGAGTGGGTGTGTGATGAATGGAGTGATGCATGGGGAGCTCAAGGCCTGGTCCACAGTAGGGTCCACAGCAAGGGCTCAGTCAGTGGAGGCCTTTCTGCAGCTGTTGGATGCTGTTATCTTCTAGTTTATTTCATTTATGTACATTTAGCTCTGTGATTCCTTCTGAATTTGTTTCTGTGAAGGGCACAAGGTCTGTGTCTAGATTAATTTTTTTTTTACATGTCGTTCCAGAACCATTTGTTGAAAACCTCATCTTTGCTCTGTTGTGTTGCTGTTGCTCCTTTTCAAAGGTCAGCTGACTGTATTTCTGTGGGTCTATTTCTGGCCTCTTTGTTCCGTTCCACTGATCTGTTTGCCTATTTTTTCCCAAAGCACACTGTTTTAATTACTGTAGCCTTATAGTAAGTCTTGAAATGGGGTAGTATTCGTCCTCCAGCTTTGTTATTCTCCTTCAATGCTGAGTTGGCTATTCTGGCTCTTTTGCCACTCCATATAAACTTTAGAATTGGTTTGTTAATATCCACGAAATAACTTGCCGAGATTTTTGATGGGGATTGCATTGATTCTATAAAGTTGGCAAGAACTGACATTTTGACATTATTGAATCTTCTTATCCATGAAGATAGACTATCTCTCCATTGTCTTAGTTCTTTTATTTCTTTCATCAGAGTTTTGTATTTTTCCTTATACAGACCTGGTACATATTTTGTTAGATTTATACCTATTTCATTTTTTGGTATTATAATACCAAAGTGGTGTTATAGTTATACTAATATAAATGGTATTGTGTTTTTAACTTCAAATTCCACTTGTTCGTTGCTAGTATATGGGAAAGTGATCAACTTTTGTTTATTAGCCTTGTATTTTACCTCCTTGCTATAATAACTTATTAGTTCTAGGAGTTTCTTTGTTGATTCTTTTGTTGATGAGACGATCATCTTGTCTTCAAAGACAGTTTTATTTCTTTCTTCCTAATCTGTATACCTTTTATTTCGTTTTCCTGTGTTACTGTATTAGCTAGGACTTCCAGCATGATGTTGAAAAGTAGTGGGGAGAGGGAACATTCTTACTTTGTTTCTGATCTTAGTGGGAAAGCTTCTAGTTTCTCACCATTAAATATAATGTTAGCTATAGGTTTTTTTCATAGATATTCTATATTAAGTTGAGGAAGTTCCCTCTCTATTCTAGTTTACTGAGAGGATTAGCTTTCTTGTGATTAGTGATTACCTAGTATGACTTTGTTCATCCTTTTACTTTCAACCTACCTGCATTTCTTTATTTAAGGTGCCACCCTTATAGGCATATAGGATTTGCCTTTTTGTTTTTGAAATTCAGTCTCTTCTAAATCAGAGTGTTTACTACATTGTGTCTGATGTATTTACTGATAGATTTGGGCTTGAATGTATTGTCTGTTTACTCTCTATTGGTCCCCTTTTCTGTGTGCTTTTCTTTTTTGTCTTTTTTTTTTCCTTCTTTTGGATTAAGGGTTTTTTTTGGGGGGGGGGTAATTTCTCCTTTATTAGCCTATGAAGTATACTTTTCTTTTAGCAGTTACCTAGAATACAACAAGCAACCTTAACCTAGTGAAGTCCATTAAAGTAATTACGTCTGCCGTTTCCTGGACAACCCAAAAACCATACAGCTCTTTCTCCTCTCTGCCTATTGTGCTAGTCTTGCCAGGGATTTCAATTTTCTCTGTATTTTAAGTCATAACAGACATTCTTATTAATGCTTTATACAGTCAATATTCATTTAGATTTATTTACGTTACCTTTTATTACTCTTTATTTATTACTTCTTTAATACTCTTTATCCCTTCCTGTATTTCTATGCATTGATCTAGGATCCTTCTCCTGGGACTCACTTTAGAACTTTTCTTTAATACGGTATATTTACAAACACCTTTAGTATTTTCCTTCCAGTGCTGATCTTGTGACAAATTCAGTTTTTTGTTTGCTGAAAAATTATCTATTTTGTTTTTATTTTTGAGAGATATTTTTAGTAAGTAAGGAATTCTAGGTTAGTATAGTTATTTTCTTTCAACCCTTCGAAGATGTGATTGGTTTCATTATTATTTTCTTTTAACCCTTTGAAGATGTCATTGGTTTCCATTGTTTCTGTTGAGAAGTCAGCTATCAGTTCTGTTGTTACTCTTAAAATTTTCGTTTTGCTTTGGGTTTCAGCAGTTGTATTCTGATGTGCCTAGCTGTAGCTTAGGGTCTGTAGCAAGTCTTGAACCTGTGACATGATATCTTTCATCATAGCTTCTACCTTCTCTTTCATCTCCTTTTAGGACACTAATGATATACGTTAGACCTTTTCACTATGTCTCTAAGACTTTTCTTATTTTCCACTCTTTTGGTTCTTTGGCTCTTTGTGATTCAATCTGCATATTTTCAGCTGACTTATCTTCTACTTCATTAATCTTTTTCTTCTTTTTCTTTTTTTCCTAGAGACAGTGTCTCACTCTGTTACCCAGGTGGGAGCACAGTGGCATGGCTTGATCATAGCTCACTGCAACCTCTGTACTGATGGCCTAAAGCAATCCTCCCACTTCAGCCTCCCAGGTAGCTGGGACTATAGGTGCATGCCACCATGCCTGGCTAATTTTTTGTAGAGATGGGGTCTTGCTGTTTTGCCCAGGCTGCTCTCAAATTCCTGGCCTCAAGCTGTCCTCCTGCCTGGGGCTCCCAAAGTGCTGGGATTACAGATGTGAGCCACCATGCCTGGCCTCCATTACTCTTGCCGTCATTTGTGTTTAATCCTGTCAATTGAGTTCTTAATTTCATCTATTGTGATATTCAGTTCTATAATTTTTATTTAATATTTTAAATAGTTTCCAGTTCTCAGATGAAATTATCCATCTTATACGTTTTCCTCAATATTTAATTGCACTTATTTTATTTTTAGAGATAGTTCTCTTCTGTTGCCCAGGCTGAAGTGCAGTGGTGTGATCATAGCTCATGGTAACCCCAAACTCCTCGGCTCAAGCGATTTTCCTGCCTCAGCCTCCCAAGCAGCTGGGACTACAGACATGCACTAGCATGCCTGGCTAATTTTTAATTTTTGTAGAGATGGGGTCTCTCTATGTTACCCAGGCTACTCTCGAACTCCTGGCTTCAAGTGCTCCTCCCACCTTGACCTCCCAAAGTGCTGGGATTACAGGTGTGAGCCACTGCACCTGGCCTAAATGTACTTATTTTAAAGTTCTGTCTGCTGACTCCAATATTCAGTCTTCTGTAGATTTCTTTGTTTTTCTTTTGCTTTCCAGTCAGTTGATCTTATCTTTTGATATTCCTGCTAGTTTTTTAGTGAATGCTAGACTTTTTTTTAACTTAAAAATTGAAGAGATTTACAAGGCTCTAGATCTTCCTTCAGAGAGGATTTACACCTGCTTCTGGGAAAAGTAGGATTGAGATAGATTTGACCTTGGGCTTACCTTTGTGAGAGCTGGTCTATTTCTGGTTATCCCTTACTCTCAGGGTATAGCCCTTCAGGGGTTAGCTGAAAACCTATTTAAAAAAAAGTTTTTTTTTAAACGAGGATTCCTCCTTCACAGTGAGCCCTGAACCTCCAATTTTTGTTCCCCCGAGCTGCGAGACTGTTGAAAGTGCTGCTCAGCTGTTTAGCCTGATGCACTCTGTTTAGGACTTGGCAGGTGCCTTGAGGGGATCAGGTCTCAGTGTCCATGTCCTCTCTCTGTACTTCCGTTCTCTCCAGGATCTTGGCCCCTCAAGTCCTGACTATGTTGGTAGCTCTCTGATGCATCCAAACATATTTAAGAAAACAAACAAACAAACAAAACCCCCGAAACCAAAAGCTCTTTAAATGGCCCTCAGTAGGAGGGTTTTTCTCTTATAAGCTAGTCGGCCATATGAGAAGTAAATCCAGTTGTGGCTTCCATGCTTATTTTTATCATTATTATTTAAAAATCCTTCCAAGAAAGATTCCACTCTAAGGCTTAGAGCCCTTTGAAAAAGTCACAAGATGGGAGACTCTTTGTATCCCTTCTGTGAAGGGGTTTCTAAACTATCAAAGCAGGGAGTGACATTGAAGGAGCATCTTTTATGTGCAAAGCACCTGCTGTAGTTGTTGCAGAAGCAGTTCCAAGACATGAGGAACCTGGGGTTTGCTGGGGAGGAAAGTGGGACGTTGGCATGGGAGGTGGTGAGGAAGGCATAGGATGAGAGGAATCTGGGCTAGAGGGTGGGTCCAGGGTGTTTCAGCACGAGCAGCACTGCACATCTGCACTGGCTACGCACTGCACAACTCTAGGGCTGCAGATCGCAGAGTTTTGCACAACCTGCCCCCACTGTTCCCTATGGCCCTGAGTGTCACAGGGAGTCACATAGTAGGCCAGCAGAATTGTGCCCTCAAGCTCTGGACATTTACTACAGCATCCATTTGTAGCTGCCTGTTACACTAACTGGCCTCTCCTAAGCATTTGCTTGTTACGTTGGTTAGGAGTGACCGACAGAATGTTTTAAAATGATAAAACCACATTTCTTTCCAGTTGCTCCACGTTCGTAGGAATCTCAGAAGTAGGGCTGGGAAAAGGGAAAAGAGGAGGGACGCGGTCGTCTGATGCAAGCAAGGACTTTAATTGGGGGCAGCTCCTCCCGGGGTAGCTTTTCAGGAGCTGGAGCCACTCTTGCTGGTGGTACCAGGATGGCTCAGACGTCTTCTCCTCCTCCGGGGGAGTTTCTGAATCAGTCTTCATGACTCCTGGCCATCACCTTCTTCCTGCGGGGAGCGCTCCAGCAGCTGCGTAGCCTTAGGGACCCGCGTGGGTGCTGCTGGCTAGCATGCTCAGGGTTGCCCAAGGGTAAACACTTTGAGCATCATCCGGTTGTCAGTGGGGAGGCCTGGGTGTTTCCTCGGCAAACTTTTTCGCTGAGAATTTTTGTTTAGACCTGAAAGAATGAAGGAAAAAACTTACCCTGGGATCAGGCTCTGAGTGATGTGTGAGTCACCAGTCTTGGTCAGATCCTGCCCGGGGATTGCTCAAATCATTCATGGCTTTAAGAAAAGACCCCATGTATGAGCTAAGAATGCCCTGAAACTAGGGCAAGCAACTGAGATTTTAGAGTTTACTTGTTACCCAGTGTAGCGCGCTGATCCTTACTAATTCGTGTACACAGTTACCATTTGTTGAGTGCCTTCGTGTCGGGCCATAGTCTAGGCACTTACATACGTTGCCTCACTTCATCCTCCTAACGACCTGCAAAGTAGGCAATATCTTATCGTTACCCCCATTTTGCAGAGAAGGATGCTGAGGCTTAGAGGGGGAGTGTTAGTGACATGTTTAAGCTCAGTAAGTGGCTGAGGCAGAATTTAAACTGCTATGCAGGACTGAAGCCTGTGCTTTCAACTAATATCTAATACCTACTAACTGATGCAGTCTTTAGGCTGTGTCGTTACAGGCTTGAGGAACTACTTCCCTTCCACACCCTCAAAAGGCTGGAAGGAATCTGAGTGTCCCAGCCGGCAGTGGCTGGGGAGCCAGGCCCAGAGGAATAACTCAGATGTTCTTGCCAGCTACCTCACACCCATGTCTGGAACCTACTCAAGGACCGTGGATGCTGCTGCTGCGACATTCTTTGATTCCTGGAGCCAACAGCGGTAGGAGGCCCTTCATTAGCTTTGCAGCAACAACAGAAGATCTTGGCCGCCATGTTTCGGTGGGCCGCGGGAGGAGGAAAGGGCATTCAGGCACAGCCCCAATCCTGCAGCCCCCATCCCAGAAGCCCATTGTTATTGAAGCACTGGGTCATACTGGGCCCTCCCCTCTCCCCAACCTTCTGTGGCTCCCTGTGCCTGGCAGGTCCAGGCCCACCTGCCTGGGCCTGCGTCTCTGAGGGCCAGTCCTTCTACTGTGCAGGTTTCTCCTACCTGAGGAAAGGACTGGGAGCCTCTACTCTGCCAGCCTTTATCTGCAGGGGCACCTTCTTGAATCAGCAGAGCGTAGGGGCCGGCACAGTTCTCTGGGCAGGGCTGTTTACTAGATGAACGTAAGACTGTGGCTGGTAAATGCCAGTCTCGTCTTTCCAGGTCCTGTGGCAGTGGCCTATACAGATAAGCTCGTGTTTAGGGTCAGATTTACTTTCTGCTTTCTAGGTGTGTGTGCTCTTGGGCTGTTCTGTGATCTGTTGGAGCCTTACTTGTCTTATCCTGAAAATGGGAATAGTCACACCACCTTAGAGGAATGAATGTTGAACTGTATATAAGCTGGCGGCTCTGATGGTCAGTGCCCCGAAGTGCTCACTGGGCTTGTCTTCCCGTGTGGTCATTGGCTCCGGTTTATTCCAGCTGGGCCCAGGTCCCGCGGGAGCATGATCATGATGCTCAGTCTTGCTGGTTCCAGTCCCGGCATTGCCACTAACTTGCTGTGTGGCTCTGGGCCAGCCCATGCCTGTCTCTGGACCTGGGCTCCCCATCTGCAACAGGAGGCGAGTAGAGGCTACATCATCCCTGCAAGGATCTGTCCAGCTCTCATGGCCTGAGGTTGGAAGTCCATCTTATTCCCGGCCTCCTTTCTCTCTTCTGGGCCCTGGCCGTCTCCCGCTCTTGCTCCCCTTTCCCTGTGGCCAAAGCTCCACTCTGGAAATTTCCGTCATGGTGGTCGTGTATCAGTCACAGCACACTGAGTTCATTCCCTGGCCTCATCCTTGGGTCCCTCCAGGGCTACTGCCTGGTCCCAGCCACCACCCTCTCCCACCTGGATTACTGCCACGGCTCCCAGCTGGTCTCCCTGTTCTCCATTAGCGTCAACACAGCCGAATCCTCTGAGCGCGCACATCATGCCACACCTCTGCCCAGAACCTCCCAGTGGCTTCCCACATGCAGAATGAAAGCCACAGTCCCTCCCTGGGCCTCTCTTGACAAAACTGCTAATCAAATCCTCACTTTGCCTGCTGCCCCAGGCCCACAGCTCTCCTTGCCTTTGCTCCACCTTCTGTCTGGAAAGCTCTTTCCTCAGAGATCCACGAGACTCATTCGCTCTCTTCCTTCAAGCTTTGCTCAAAGGCCCTCTTTTCTGGTGAGGCCTTCTCCGGCCTGTTCACCTGTTTAATTTTTTCTATTTATCCTCACTGTTCAAGTCCCTCACCCTCCTAGCACTCCCATAGCCCTTCACCCCCTCATTCTTCTCTGCAGCCCTTGTCACAGCCTAGAATTTATTTCTTTGCATGCGTTCTCTTCTCTTCGGTAAACCCACGAAGGCAGGGAGTCTTCTGTGTTCATTGCTGGGTCCCCAGTGCAGGGCATAGGGGAGGCAGTTAATAGACATTTGTGGCGTGGTTGGAGGAAGCTGTATTTATCCCACTTTGGTCCTGGGTACAAGTGGGTGCTGTCACCAGGGAGCAGCAAGGAATGTCACAACCAGACTGGAAGCTGACTGTTGGACAACAGTATCCTCAATCCTATGCCTCATTTTCCCTTCTATGAACGGATTTCCCTGCTCATAGAAATGGATAGAAACATCTTCATTCAGGACTTCTTCATTCTCCTCTGTGACTTCGATCATAGAAGTTAATGGGAAGAAAAACAGGCCTGGTGTCAAGAACACTGACACTCGCTGAGCATCTTGGGCGGGTCCCTGACATCTGTGAGCTCATTTCATTTTCATCTCCACTCTACAAGGCAGGACTTTGTCCCAGTTTCCAGCTGGAGGGAGCTGAGTGTCAGGAAGGTGACTTGTTCAGGTATTGCAGCTGCGAGAGGAGCAGCTGGGATTTTAATGTAATTTTGTCTGACGCCAGAGCCTGTGCTGTCCACACACTTCCAGAATGAGACGATCAGAACTGCCTTGTCCTCCGAGAGTTGATGGCAGGTGGTTTTACGTGGAAAGGCTCCATCTGAAGCTCGGCAGAGCAGAGCACACTTTTTTTTCTTTTTTTTCTTAAATGGACTTGAGATCCTAATTCCTGCTGCACCTTGCTGTGTAATTTAGAGCAATCTAACCTCCTTGAACCTCAGTTTTCCAGTCTGTACAATGGGGTGGTAAAACCTACCCAAGACTGTTGTTGTGAGGATTGGGTGACATAAAGATGTCAAGTGCTTGGCGTGCTGTCTGGCACACAGTAAGCGCTTAATGACATAAAGGACCGTGATGCAGGAGAAATGCTGGCTGTGGCCAGGTTGGGTGTTTCTTGCACTACCAGTGCCCCCCTCTAGAGGGAAGAGCCAAAGAGAAGGGCCCTTGAGTTGTCCCCAGTGGGCTGCGAGCTTCAGGTCTCTAGTGACTCCACGGCACTCTGGTCAGAAGAAGAAAGATCAGTGAGGTCAACAGGGAGGCTTCTGGATCTGTAGGGGCAGCTCAGCACAGGTGGGGAATCTGGGACACAGAGAGAGAAGCAGTGGGGTCAAGGCAAATGAGGGGTGGTCATTGCTTGTAGCAAAGTGAGTAACTGTCCAGGATGGGTGGGGACATTGTTCCTTCTAATACAGAGAAATTACCGCCTCCTGCTCTTAAGGTCTAACCTTGCCTCACTCACCTGCAGCGGGAGTGGACAGGAGGCTGTCTGTGATGTCACAGAGCTGGGGAGCCAGGGAATGTTGAGGAGATGGGGGGGTGTTGGGCTGGCCCACAAAGACAGGGAGGAGGGAGGACGTCTCCTGACCCTCTCCCCCGTGGTCCGTCCCTTTGTCCACAGTGTCATGCTGTCTCCTGTGCCTATCAGGTCTGCTGGAATGTTCTGCCTTGTGTATCTTTTATCCCTTTTGGATCCGTAGGCTAGCCAGGCATGTTCTTCTCGTGGGCGTGCTAGTGGCAAGACGCAGCAAGCCCCGCCATGAAAACACATTTCTAAGCCCCTGCTGTGTCTCATCTGCTAAGTTTCCATTGGCCAAGCAAGTCACATGACAGGATATGGCAAAGATGGGTGGAGAATTGGGGCCAACATTCCACTCTGCCACAGGGAGATACCATTACTGTGTCCATTTACAGTTGAGAAAACTGAGGCACAGAGAGTTTGTTAGGTATCTTGGCCAAGGTGACACAGCTAGTGAATGGCAGAGTGAGGGTGGTTCCGAGGCTGAGGCACTTTAAAGGCTCAGGGTTGATACTGTCAAATCGCCTTACGAGTGGCTTGTACCAATTTAGCTCCTTCTCCACTAGGAAGGGAATGCTGGGGCATTACCTGCTGCCACCTCCCCTCCTGTCCTGGCCTCTGTGCTGTGGTGGCAGAAACCTGCCCCAGAGCTGGGCTGCAGATTGTCCCCATGTGATTAGATATGGCCCACCCAGATATTGGGGGTGATCTCCTATCTCAAGATCACTGGGTAGCAACCTTCATTGTATCTACAACCTCAATCTCCTTTTGCAAAGTAAAGTAACATGTTCCCGGGTTCCCAGGAATAGGATGAAAACATGTCTTTTTTTTTAGGGGGGGGGTCATTATTCTGTTTTCTGTACAGTCTTTAAATGCTTGTATCAAGAAAATAAGAGAATGAAATAAATTACCAATTCAAAAAGCTAGAAAAAGAACAACAAAGTGACCAAAAGAATATATAAGATTTAAAACAGAAATTTCTAGAGTATAGAAAAACAGTAGATCAAATTAATAAATCAAAATTAAAAAAAAATAACAAAATAGAAATACTCTGTAGCTTAATCAAGAAAAAGCGGAAGGAGTGCTCTACAGCCAGGGGCCACTGGGGACATTCCTTGGTTATGTAACAGAGAGAATGGCGCTTGAAAAAGGGTAAAAATGTTTTCTGTCTCTTCAAGACCCCCTCACCCTTTTTGAGAACTAAAACATACATCCCTGCCTCAAGCCAGTGGTTGGGGGGGGGGGGCAGGAGAGTGTCCTTTATTCTTTGTGCCACAGGAGATGGCTGGGGGAATTGCCCTGGTAGGAGGTCACGAGATTGTCTTAGCTGAAGATGGGATTGTGAGATTAATCAGAACCTTTAAAAGCTCCGTACTTTTGCTCAGAGGCAGGACGTTGGTACTTTGAGAGAGGAGTATGCCAACCTCCTCATTTGCCAGCAAATTAATAAATTTCTCTTTGATTCTCCTCAAACCACTTGTCCTTGTTCTTCTGATGCAGCCCTGGGGACAAGTGGGGACAACGGCAGAACTTTCAGTAACAGTTGAACAATTTGGGTTGATTGCTTGTGCTGAGTCACTCACTACGGTACACTAGGAGGCATCTCAGTAAGAGGGTGCTGGAAAGGCTTGCTGTGGAGCTGGGCTTGTGTTAGCTGATAGGAGTTAGGGCTTAAGAAGTGTGGCTGGCTTTGCTCTGAATTGGATGCTGTCCGAGGTGGAATAATTGTATGATTGAGCATTTTGTTAAATCTTATCTAAAAGGAGGAAGAATGAATCTAAAGCTGTACTTGGTAAAGACGCAGCAGCACTCAGATTAGCCAGGGTAGAGGTGGGTTTGGTCATTTTTGCTGTTTAAACAACGTGCATATTTTTGTCTATATTCAAACATGATGATACAGTACTCTGCTTTTTTTCCTCACCTATCACAGTCACAGATGGCTTTGTTTGATGTTGATGTGGTGTGAAATTGTTTATGTTCAATTTGAGAGCACCGAGGCCTAAGTATAATAGGAAAAAGTTGGAAACAACTTAAATGTCCATCAGCAGGAGAAAATGGATATAAAATAACATAGAACTTAGGAAAAAAACAATCAAAATTATATGTACAGCAGACAATATTTTAAAATGTACCAAAATTTATATATACAGAATAGAATTTTTAAAAACATACAAAACATGTAATATATTGTTAATGGATGGTGAAAATATATTTTAAATATAAATTTACACATAAATATATTATTAATTATGATAAAGCTATAAAAATATTTATGATATAATAAGTACAAATTTAAGGTAGTGGTTATATCTGGGAAAGAAAGAAAGTGAATTGGGGAGTACACTACGGGCTTCAACAATTTGAAATACTCCGTTAAAAAAGATTTTTAAAAATAAAAAAAAAAGAAAAAGTGGAAGAAAGCACAATTATATAAAATTAGAAAGGATAAGGTGGTATACCATTTCTCACCTATCAGACTGGCAGAAGTTAAGAAGTTGCTGAAAGTATGGGGAGACAGGTACTCTCAGATATCATACGCAACTCTTATGGAAGAGAATTTGGCAACATCTAACAAACTTATGTATGTTTTTTCTGTTTGGCCGAAAAATTCATGCTTAGGAATTAGAGCTAAAGGTACATCATCCAAACACAAAGTATGTGCACACAAGGTTATTCATTGCAGCATCATCTATAATTGCAAAATATTGAAAATAATCTAAATGCCCGTGTAGAGGAGAGTGGTTGAATAAACTATGAGCCAGCCACACAGAGCAGAACTAAGCAATGCATAAAAAGAATGAAGATCTCTGTGAATTCATAAAAAGTGATTTCCAGGATATATTAAGTTAAAAAGACCTAAGTAGAAGATAGTTTCTATAGTATGCCGCCTTTTGTGTAAGAAAGAAGGGGAAATAAAAACTATTTATGTATTTGCTTATTTTTGTAAAAAGAAACAGGAAGAATAAACCAGAAACCATTATGTGCGAGAACAGGGTGGAAGAGTTTGGGGGGAAAGTGACACTTCTGTGCCTGTAACTTTTTGTATTATTTTGACTTTTGGAACCAGGTGAATGTTTTATATAGTAAAACAAGAAAATCAACGAAGATGGGAGGAAAAATGTCCTAAAATTAAATACAAACAGGAGTCAATGTACCAACTGTATTTCAAATGACTAAAATAACTATGATGAGAAAAAAAAGTAACTCAGCAATTTTTGAGGGCAGTTTTTGGCTGTAAGTCTTATATCAGTAGACAATAAGATCTGCAACTAATCTCTGTATATTCCAGAGTTGAGCAACTATATTGAGGATAATAGGATTCAGGTCTTTCCTGGAGAAAGGAATTACAAATATGCAAAGAGGAAAAACTAGCACAAATCCTGTGGTGTTGGATGGGATTGGAGATATCAGTATAAACTACTGGGTTTTATTATCGTCCTCCCTAGTTCTCCATGTGTGTACATATATTATGTGTAGCTACATGTTTATGTGTGTGTGAGCATTTCCTAGCTCTATCCACTGAAAAGGCCTAAAAGCAGTAACAACGAGCACACCTAGCACCAAGATCTTGGTTTCTAAATACAGTTCTTCCCTAAGAAGGACCAAGGCTCGTTGAAGAAGTGGCTGATTCTAGGGCTTAGATTATAGGGTAAATATGTCGTGTGCCAAAAAATGATGGGAATATGTCAAGTCACAGAAGTGAGCTTCAAGGGGGTTTCCATTGGTCAAATCTGGGGCATTTTGAACATCAGAATAAATCGTAGTAATGGATTATAGACCATTTAATAAAATAAAGATTGCATGAATCTAACCTTGCATAAACAAACATATAAATAAATAAAGGAGAAGGAGGAAAGCTTTTGCTTATAGTAGAGGATTAACTAATGAATGTAGAAGAAATGGTAGAGTTAGAAAAATCACCCTTTGACAAATAATAATTGATTCTGGCAAGAATCACTTATGGATGCTTCAGTTAGTGGGTGAAAGTTTAGTGAGGAACAGGATATTCACAGAGTGTCAAAGTATCCCCCTCCCAAATTACTTCTTAGTTACAAAGGGGAAAATAAGAACTTGCGGTGGAGAGAGGCAGCAGCAGGCTCCACCTCAGCTGCGTGATCTAGGCTGCCATCCCCCATAATGGCACCTACCTGCATCAGGTGCCTCCCGACACAGTGCACGAGGGAGGACACAATCTGGCCTCCGTGGTCTTCCTGCGCCCATGGAAAACGTGAATCTCATAATAAGGAATCATCAGACAAACCCATATCAAGGGACGTTTTATAAGACAATCATGCTCGTATGCTTCAGAAATGCGAAGCTCGTGAATGACAAAGACAGAACTGTTCCAGGCTGAAGGAGGCTACAGAGACATGACAACTACGTGCAATTCATGATCTTGGATTGGATCCTGGACTGAGTGAAAGGTAGCTATCGGACATTTTTGGGGACAGTTGATGACATTTGAATGGTATTGTATCAATGCTGAATTTATTGCTTTTGATAACTGTACTGTAGTTACGTAAGAGGATGTGCTTGTTCCTGGGAAACACATCTTTAGGGGTCAAGGGGCATGATGTGCACAACACACTCTCAAGTGGTTCAGGAAAAAATAGGGAGAGAGAGAAAAGTGATGAAACAAATGGGAGAAGACAGAAACAATTAGTGAATCTGGGTAAAAGGTAAATGGGACTTCTTTGTATTATTCTTGCAACTTTTCTGTATGTTTGAAATTATTTCCAAAGCTATCCAGAAGGCAAAATCATTTTTTTTTAGGTTAGTTACATGTGACACTATATTTAAAAATGATAAGACATTATTTGGAAGAGACACTCCCTAGTAAGTAGAAGGGGAAAAGAAGAGGGACCCAGTCCTCTGATGTGACCAAGGACTTTAATTAGAGGCAGATCCTCTCACAGTGGCTTTTTCGGGGGCTGGAGCTACTCTTGCTGGTGGCACAAGGACGGCTCAGACATCTTCTCCTCCTCCAGGGGAGTTTCTGAATCAGTCTTCATGACTCCTGTCCACTCTCCTCCCTCCTCCTCTTCCTTCCACTCCTCCTCCTCCACGTCCTCCATTCTCCGCCTCCGGGAGGCTCTTCTGCAGCCATGTATATGCAGTGAGCGACATGGGTGCTGTTAGCTAGAAGCCTCAGGGTCTCCCAATGAAGCACGTCTGGAATGGCCAGCGCTCCTGGGAGTAGCGATCTAGGTTCCTCTTGTAAAAATTCCTCTGGGAAGCTCGCGTATACAGATCTGAAAGGAGAAGGGAAAAAATTATGCTGGGTGAAGGCCTTTGAGTTAGGCTTGGATGAACTGTCCTGGTTGTTGGTATCCATCTCTGATCATTCCTTAGATTCTCGAATCCTGTGGGAGCCAAGGTGGACCCCAGCCTAGGACTTAGAAGTCCTCTGAGATAGGGAGGAGTTTCTTGCAATAGGTTTTGCCGTGTACTACATTGGTGGCCTCAATGATGGCAGAGTGTCTGGCAAAGCACAGTGGCACGGAAAGTAGAATCCTGGCTCTGACACTAACGTCAGTTTCCAGTGCGCTTGTGGAAAGCCCCTTCCCCTCTGTGGTCCTCAGCCCTGTGGGGGTGGCAAAGGCAGAGGGAGAGGTGGGCGAGCCAGTGGGACTTCTAGCTCCATACCCGCAACTGAAGTAGAGCAGGTCCCCTTTGATATTTCATAGAAACTGGACTCTGGGTGAGATTTTGTTTGCGAGGAGGGTTTAGCTCTTAAGGTGACTGGGCTGGATCATCCTTAGCTCTCTACAGCCTGGCCTCCTGCGATGGTTGTGAGCTATGTGAGACCACCTGGGCACAGAATCAGTGCTCAGCAATGTGGCTGCATGTCTTCTTCCTGGGCCGTGCTACTGTCCTGGGATTGGGCATCTGTCCTTCCACGGCCCAGAGGCATTGTACCCCCGACTGAACTATTTTCAATCCACAAGCATTTCCTGGCATTGTTTAGGTGTCATGCACCCACCCGGCTGGATTGGAGGGAACAACAGGGAACAAAGCTGATGGGAGCTCTGCCCTCTTGGAGCTCACTGTCTGGTGGCCAAGGTAGACGTCACACAAACATACGAAAGTTACACATACAAGATGACGCCACAAGGGCTTAGGAGGAAAATATGGATGTGTATCCTTTTCCCCGTAGACCTGCTCCTCCTCATGCAACTCCTAGCTTGGAGAATCACGGAGTTGGGGCTTAGACTCCTGGGGTCTCCAGTGTGCTCTGGAACACGATGGCAGCTGCCAGATGGGAGTGATCCCATCTCTCCTGTCATCACACTCAGCTAAGCGCAAATATCAATGGGGCCTTGTCGTGAGGATGGGGTCCCCTCCCCTGGGGTGCCTGGTCAGTGTTAGGAACTCAATTTGGGACTCACCCTCAAAATCACTGCTGGTGAAGGAAGCTGTCTGTTTTGGATGGATCAGGGATTTTTCTGAAGGCAAGCAGGAGGTTGCTTTAGCATGCTTGGGGTTTTGTCCACCAGGCCCGTTCTTCTGAAGCTGCATATCTGGCAAGGAGAATTCCGCAGGGTCAGGTGGGGAGGCTCAGATGAGCAGCGCACATGGGAAAGTGGTGGTTAGTATGGGGGAATGTACCTGAATCTACCTCCTCCTGTCCCTGAGGGCTTCCCCTCATAAGCAGATGTTGGATTCAAAATATGTATTTATTTTAAAACATGAACTTTTTTTTCTATTTATGAATGTAATGCCTACCTATGATAGAAAAAGTTAGGAAATGTTGAATCATATGGAGTAGGAAAAATATGCCCCCAAACACCCCTCCTTCCAGATATTATCACAGTTCTAGTCTTCTAGCTCTGTGGCAGAGCTGAGATTTGAACTAGCATGTACGGCTCCAAAGGCAGGGATATTAACCACTGGCTTTACACTCTTTAGTCCAGGGCTTCTCAAACTATAATGTACATTCAAATTTACCTGGAGATCATGTTGAAATGCTGGTTTTGATCCCATAGGTCCGGAGCAGGTCTGAAAATGCATTTCTAACAAGCTCCCAAGTGGTGCTAATATTGCTAGGCCATGGACAACACTTTTAGTATAAGACTTTAAACTCTCTTGTTTATTAGTTTGGGTACCTAGCCACCCAACCCCCACCTCATTTTAAGTTGGAATTATCACTCATAAGATGCAGGAAGTCTGGAGGTATCTTAGCAGGGGAGGAATGAACAAACTGAAATCTAGAAAGGCCACACAGTGTGTTCTTATCAGGTATCTACCATGGGCTGATGGCTGATGCTCTTGGATTTGGTTGGGATCATTGCAGTTGCTGATGACACAGGACTCCTCACACTCTCTGCAGCATAAACAGAAGATCTTCCAGGCCACACTTTGGTTGGCTGCTGTGGGAGGCAAAGGAATGGTGGCCATGGGTGTTGGGGCCTGAATTCCAGATGCTTGTTGGAAATTGACTGTGGTGTAGGGCACACTGGGTCAGCCTCTCCCGAGACGTAATACTCCTCCCCTCTCCCAAAACTTCCATGCTGTGCCATGGCCAGGAGATCCAGGCCCTTCTGCCCAGGCTTCCCTAGGCTGCCAGGCTGCCATTTTTACTATTCTATACAAAATTTTCTTACCCATGGAAAGGAGTTGAAGCCTCTACTCTGCCACCTTTGTCTGTAGGAGTGCTTTCTTGTTGAATGAGCCGATCTTAAATTTGAGCCCAGTTCATTGGACAGGGCTGTTTCCTAAATAAATATAAGACCACAGCTGAACCATTGTTGTCCTTTACCTGCATTCAGACTCCAGATAGGCTCCAACTATAGCGAAATCCCAGCTCATGCGGAAATGCACATAAACATGCTCAGGTTTTAGATAGATCTGTGTCCTACCCCGTTTCTAGGTGCATGTTCTTGGGTAGATTCCTTACCTTTTTTGAGCCTCACTTTTGTCTTGTGGAAATGAGAATACCAGCGCCTACTTTGCAGAAGTAAAGGGTTAAACACGTGAAAAGTGACTCCTGTGGTGCTAAGTATACAATAAGTGCTCAGTCAATGGTCGTTCCATTCTCCTCATTGGCTTCAAATTATCCCAGCTGCTCTAGGTCCCATGGGGAAGCACAAAGTCTTATAGGTTTAAATCCTGGTTTTGTCACTGACTTGCTCTATGGCTTTGGGTAAGTTCACGCTTGTTTCTGTGTCTTGTGCTCCTCATCAGTAGTGAGAGCAAGTTAGGCTAGATGTCTCTTCAAGAATCTATCTAGTTCTGATGGTTCCAAATGATAAGGCCATGTTTTACTCCCAGTCTTCTTTCCAGATCTTTGGATACATCCTGTTCTTATTCCCCTTTTTGTGGTGGAACCCCCTTTTAGAAAATTCTTATTATGGTATTGGTTAGGTGTTCCTCACGACACCCAATTCACTATGTAAGTTGCCTCCCTCATAGACACTTGCTTTTCACTTTCTCTACTGCTATACCCTGGCCAGAGCCATCATCTCCTGCCTGAATTATTGCCATACCCTCTTAACTGGCCTCCCTGTTTCTTTTACCCTTGACCCCCTTAATAATTAATACAAAAGTTGGGGTAGTTCTGTTAAAATGTTTTTTGTTACCCTTCTGCTCAAAACTTCCAATGATAGGAAAAATTGGGTATAATAGATGAAGAAATATAGTATTGAAGTAAGAAATGAAAACTCTGAAATAGAATCAAAGCAAAATTCTAATTCTATAAGAACCAATATCTGAAGGAAAAATATACTGGGTAGGATTAACAACAGACTAGACAAAACAGAAGAAATAATCAGTGAACTTGAAAAAAGTTCAATAGAAATTATCCAAACTGAACAAGAAAGAGAAAAAAGACTTAAAAAGCATGAAGGAAGCAGGAGCGACCTGAGGGTTATTACCAAGCTGACTAACATACATTTATAGACATGTATATAGCACATATCTCAGAAGGAGAGGGTCAGCAAAAATATTTCAAGCAATAATGGCTGTACGTTTTCCAAATTTGATGGAAAGAATCAATGTAAGTGCTCAGTGAGCACCAAACATAAAAAAAATAAAGGCACATTATCATCAAATAGCTAAAAACTAAAGAATAAGATCTTAAAAGCAACCAGAATAAATAAAGACACCACACATTGAGAAAACAGGACAAGAATGACAGCTAATTTTGCATCAGAAACAATGCATGCTAAAAGACAATGGAGAAAAAAAAAGACAATGAAGTAAAAAGTTCTGAAAGAAAAAAAGAACTTGTAAACCCAGAACTTCATTTCAGTGAAAATATCCTTCAATAATTAAGGCAAAATGAAGACATTTTAAGCTAATCAAAAATGAAGAGAATTTGAATTTAGGAGACACAGGCTATAAAAACATGCTAAAAGATTGAAGGAAAATAATACCAAATGGAATTCATAGCTACAGAAAGGGATGAAGAGGATAAGAAATGGTAAACATGTGGGGATAAATGCAAAAGTTTTTTTTTTTTCTTTTAGTTCCTCCTCCCCCCCAATCTGTCAGCGGTTTACCTTATTCCTCAGATGAAAACCCAAAGTTCTTACCTGGGTCTTAAGATGCTCTAATCATCATCCTTCCCTCCTTTCCACCCCTAACCATCACCACCACCACTACCAGCTCTCTGCCTTCAAGTTCTGCTACTCTCCCCAATTCCATTCAAGTCACAACAGTCTCTTTGCTAGATTTTAAAACACACCAAGCTTTCAACTCAGGAATTTGTGCTTGTTTTCCCCTCTGCCTGGAATGCTGTTCTCTTAAATAACTACATTTTATCATTACTTTCAAGTTTTTGCTTAAATGCTACCTTTTCTACTGAGAGTTTCTCTGTCCACTGTATTTAAAATTGCACTTCCTTGCCCAACACTTCCTAACCCCCTTCCCCCACTTACTTTTCTCTATCATTTTCTAACACTATATAATTCACTTACCTACTATATTTGTGGTTCTGCTTCTCCCCGATAAATTATAAGTCACTAGATTATAGGCCATGGATTCCATCTGTTTGGTTGATTGCTCTATTCTCAGTGTCTCGAGACACTGAGTACCTACCATGGTGTGGGCAGTCAATAAATGTTTGCTGAGTAAATTATCAAACTAGCATTTATTCCTCTTTTGTCTCGGGTGAAAGCATTTGCAGGCACTGGGGGCAGTAAAGAATTGGGTGGTAATTTTTGTGTCAAGAACATCACAACCCATGGGACACAGCTTACCTCACTCATGTGCTAAGCTGCCTCTGATGGTTTCATGAATCAATTTTAGTTCTGCTCTCTGTTTACTGGTTGAGGCTATTTTCCTTCCCCATCCACTGCAAACCAAATCTATTTGCCTTCTTCCCATGTTCCCTATTTGGCAGAGTGATCTTATTATTCACTTGATCTCCAGAGCCAGAAGCCTGCCAAGCTCCTACCATCCTCCCGCATTCATGAGTCTTTTGACTTTGCTTTCCAAGTATCTCTTCAATCTGTCTGCTGACTCCCTGGCCATTTCCCTCATCATGGCACAAGCCACCATCACCTCTCACTTGGACCACTGCTAAAATTTTCTCATTGGCTTCATTTGCTTCCACAGGGAAATTAGATCTTTTGTTTTGGGGATGCTCCATTTAGCAAAGATACAGTTATCTGATTCTATGTAAATCCCATAATACCACGCCTCTGCCTTGAACCCTTCAGGGGCTCCCCCAGTCTGTGGATCCAACTCCTTTTGTGATCACCACTGTTAATCTTTTCAGCCTCATGGTCTCTTGGTTGCACTCACTACTGTATAGCCACAAGAGATGCTGTTTAGGCAGTTCCCCCAATCACCATTTGACTAAATGGAGCCTGTTCACACCTGTTCCCTCCACCTGGGATGTTCTCGCCTCAATCCTTCACTCATCAAACTTCAGTACTCAGCCCAGTGGTGACAGGAAGCCATCTCTCAGTTGTGGGATGAGTTAGGGGTCCCTCCTTTGTGATCCCACAATACTCACCTCCCACCATGTTTTCTTATATCACAGCCTGTTGTAGTACAGTGACTACTTACCTAACTTGTGGTAAATGCTCAAAAATACTTGCTGAAAACATTGTATTGTAACTGCCTATTTAGTTGTCAGCAGTCTGGATACTAGTCCTTGAGCTTTTTTTTTTTTTTTCATTTATTTAACATATATTTATTGAGCACCTACTATGTGCCAGGTACTGTTAGATGCTGGAGATACAGCAGTGAACAAGATACTAAATAAATGCCCCACTCACATGGAGGAAGGTGAAGTGTTTTATTCACTTTTGTATCCCCAGCACTCAGAAGAGGCATGAGCACAGAATAGGTACCTTATAATAAATATTTACTCTGACTGTTGGATAAAAACTGTGTGTCCAGTAGATCTTTCTCCCTCCCACTAACTGATCTTTAACTTCCTGCACATAAGCTGTTACTTGTGGTTAGATACATCCAGTGGGCTAGACACATGCAGATGTCCCCATTGTGTGGGAGCCTTGGACCAAGTGAGGGGCACTCACTGGGTCCCTGTAGCCCCAATCTCCAGTAGTCTTTTGGATCTGCTGCCAGGTGGGTTTTTCAACATGATTTAAGCTCTACTATATTTCATTGAGCTCTATTTAATGGATTTATTTTATTTTTCTAGGATTTATCAACAAATAGAAATTTATATAAGGCAGTTAGATGTTTTGTTTTGGAGATGCTCCATTTAGCAAATATCCTTGCCATTAATCTGTTTATTCTTCTACTATTTGCTTTAGTTTCAATTTTCTTCATCCACTTATACAAACACTTGCCTTATGGGGTTTTGCTTTGTTCCCGACTGCCTTGCCTCTGCTGAATATAGAAGGAAGGGCTTCCTAAGGAAGGAATGGGGAGCATGGGTCTGACAGTGCACCACCAGTCAGCCCCAAGAACTAGTGACCAGAGTTCTGTTAAACTGGTGACTGATTTGCCTAAAGGAAATTGCTAAAACTTGGACTGGGGTCCCCCGAAACCTTCATGAGCATGTGTTCTGTCTTATTAAATTGCAAAAGAATGTCGCTTTACTTATTCTGGAGGCAGCAATGTCCTGGCCATTGATCATATGGCCTCTCTTAGGCACTGCTTGGCCAAGGGATTCAAGACATTGTACACCAGTGCAAACTTTTTGCCACTGTAGTATACTGTTGCCTGTTTGTCATGGTATCAACTATATTAAAGTTTCTGCTTCTTTCTGGAAAAACTCCTGCTTCATGTACATATACACTCCCACTATATGTAGTCTCATGTGCTTATCTTTATAAATGGCCAAATTTCACTAGATGATTTAGAATTACTTAGATGATTTAGATAATCCTAGATGAGTTAGGATTACCATGGACATTATGAAAAACTTTTTATGTCAAAAATTAGAGATTTAAGAGGAACTCTAGAAAAGAGAGAAGACAAAAATGCCAAACATTCAATAGAGGGCTTCTTTGATTGGCGTGCTCTGGCGTCAGAAAGAAAGAAAAATAAAAAAGAAAGATCTTATTCCTACTCCAACCTTCTGACACCTACTTTCTTTGCCTCTCTCTTTCTCTCTCCACTCGATCTTTACCACCCACTTATATTCTTCCCATTCCTTCCCCTGGCTGCCTAAATAAACTTCCTGCAGGGAGCATGTTTCTAGAAAATAACAATCACATTGCACAACACCTCCCTAAAACTCCTGCACTGGAGGTGAACCCAGCGAGGCTGAATTTAAACCCTGGGTAAGAGTTGAGTGCAAATACTTAGAATCTCCCAAATTTCAGAACAGCAGGAAGTTGCTGTATAATTCAGGATTCTGTTAATTACTTATTTCCCTGGACTATCATATTTGTACCAATTAGTTCATTTCATTGTTGACCTTCAATATAGAGAAAAATGTTTAAAAGCAAAATGGAAAAGACCAGAAGATTTAAATAGCCCACTTATTCATAATTTTTAAAAAATGGCCTTGAGAAGTTAAGAAAAATAGGAAGCACACCACATGAAACTATTTCAAAAGCTTTTCTCTTGAGGGTAGATTGGTCAAAGATTCAAAATTACATACAAAATTGAAGATGAATCAATAGGTAACTTAGACTTCGGGATACTTTCACAGAACATTCTGGGGCCAACCAAGAGTTTAAAAAACCCACAATTGACCAATTTAAAATCCTTAGCTAAGTAATTATGGATAATAGACTACCTCTGGATTTTATTTTGGCTAATCAGGGTGGTCTGCACCATTGATAACACTTCGTGTGGTACCTGGATTAATTCCACAGGTGAGGTTAATCTGTAGCTAAGCCAAAAGAAAAAGCAACCTGGCTATCTAAAGTAGATGGTCATACCTAGGAAACCATGGATCATGATTCTGGAGAGCCGTTCAGATCCTTCTTAAAATACTTTTAATTATTATTGTCTCACAACAGTCAGTTCTTGTCATTCAGAGAGCTGAATGCTTTTATGAAGCCTCTGGTCCAACAAATGATGCAACAGATGATTCAAACAAAAACAAGGCTGGGTGCGGTGGCTCACGCCTGTAATCCTAGCACTCGGGGAGGCCGAGGCAGGAAGATTGCTTGAGCTCAGGAGTTTGAGACCAGCCTGAGCAAGAATGAGACCTCATCTCTACTAAAATAGAAAAATTAGTCGAGCATGGTGGCTCACACCTATAGTCCCAGCTACTCGGGAAGCTGAGGTAGGAGGATTTCTTGAGCCCAGGAGTTTGAGGTTGCAGTGAGCTATGATGATGCCACTGCACTGAACCCAGGGTGACAGAGAGAGTGGAACCTGGTAAAAAAAAAAAAAAAAAAAAAAAAAAGAAGAAGAAGAAAGAAGAAATCAGGCTGAATAACACTCAAGGTGAAAACCAGATCTCTGCAGATCAAAAAATGGAACTGTGTTTTCAAGGAAAGTCGATGACAGTGGTGAAAATCTGGACAATATTGGAGAGTCTTTCCTGCAGCTTTGGTTTAGGAAGACAAAAGGTGGAGAATAAAGAAGGAGAATAAAGAGAGAAGCTCTCACATTCCTAGGTAAATACTGATTGCCCTGTAACCATGGTAACAGGCAATCACCAGGACCTGTGCTAAACCCATTTACACTATTAATGAAACTTGGCCTCAGTGACCATTCTCCTGACACTAACTGACACATGCCGGTAGTTACACTTCACAGGTAAAGGCCTGCCACTCCTAAGCACTCCTGCCTCTGACACATCACCGTTCCATGCACTCAACACCTCCCCAAACCCCTTACATACCAGCCTTTAGCTTTGTTCAGAGACTGCCATGGAAGCAGTTTCCCCATTTAACCAGAAATACTGGGTGCAATGAACACTATTCTGGTAACGGGTACACTTAAGCATTATACAAGGTATCCATGTAACAAAAACATTTGTACCCCCTTAATACTTTGAAACAACAACAAAAAGAAATGTAAATGAGGATGCTGATGCTGTCGAGATGTTAGGGAGATGCTGAGGACGGGGTGGGGCGTTTCTTGCACTACCAGTGCCCCCCTCTAGAGGGAAGCAGGCACCAAAGAGAAAGGCCCTTAGGTTGTCCCCGGTGGGCTGTGACCTTCAGGACTCCTGCAACCCCAGTGAGGTCACACTGGAAGGCTTCGGGATCTGTAGGGGCAGTTTGGCACAGGCGGGGAGTCTGGGACCCAGACAGAAACAGTGGGGTCAAGGGAAAGGAGGGGTGGTCATTGCTTCTTGTAGCAGAATGAATAGGTTTCTGGGAGGGGTGGGGACTTTGTCCTTTTTAATACAGAGAAATTACTCTCTCCTGCTAAAGTCTAACCTTGTCTCACTCACTTGCAGCTGCAGAGTGGACAGGAGGCGGCTGTCTGTGATGTCACAGGGCTGGGGAGCCAGGGAATGTTGAGGAGATGGGGGAGGGTTGGACTGGACCACAGAGGCAGGGAAGGGGAGGACGTCCGGGGACCACGATGCTGTGCTGGCCACCAGGCTGCTCATCTGGGAACAGGTCCTGGAGCCTCTTGTGAAGCAGGCTGAGGACGGCCCTGCCAGCAGGGGGCGGTACAGCACTGGGCACGGACGGTGCTGCGCTGTGGAAGATGCCGGGAGACGCTGAGGAGGGGTGTGGTGTTTCTTGCACTACTGGTGCCCCCCTCTAGAGGGAAGGAGCGGGGGAGAACGGGGCGGGGGGTTGGACTTGGGTCACAGTCTGCCTCTGTCCACCCGCTGGACACATGCACTTCATGCCCCGAATTCTCCCTCTGCAAAATTGGAATAATAATAATTACATGTCGTATGTGTACTTTTTAAGGATGAAATGAGGTCAGGTAGACAAACATTTAACGTGGTGCCTAGATGTAGTAAACACTCCGAGAAAGGGTTAATATGTGCAAAAATAAAGTGACATTTTCTCCCCAATCTATGTTTCAGAAAAAGGGGGATCATTTTACATTGGAGCCCTGACAAAATCTCTAACCTTCTGGAGGCACTGTTTCAATTCCGTTATTGAGGACAGCCAAGGACTATTTGGGGAAGCCAAATTAGGTTAAAATGTTCTCAATCAGTGCTATCTTTGGATGCTTACTGAGGTCACCGGATACAATAGAAGCAAAGAAATTCAGCAAGAAAGCAAGAAAGCAAAGAAATTCAGCACAGTTTGGGGTCACTGGGGCGATGCGGGAGAGCGATGTGGCCTTACCATCCTAAGTATCTGATGATGGGTTAAATAGCCTTTAAAAGCTCACCTGTAAAGCAACACTCTTAAGTGGTAACATTGAAGGTCCTCAATTCTGACTGCAATTGAAATTCTCTGGAAGTGCTTTAAAAACGAAGAACACCAGGGCCCAATCGCAGATAAATTAATCTTTGTGTGGCGGGGTGGATCCTGGGCAGCAGTATCTTTACAAAGCTTTCCAGGTGATCCTTGTGTGTAACCAAGGGCTGCTAATTTCCACCGTGGGGACACTAATCCTATATATAAGTGGTGGTGCTCAGCTCAGGCTGTGCTTTAAAATCGCGTGAGGACCTTTGGAAATGCTACTCCCAGCACCAGCTCCAGGTCAGTAAAATCACTATTTTGGGGCCCTGGGCCCAGGCATTGCTAGATTTTAAAGCTCTCCAGATGCTTTTAATTCACAGCCAGCGGTGAGAATCACTGACTTACAGAGCAAATTTTTAAAAAAATCCTTAATTTTCTTGATGTGACGCAAATGGATCCTTTTAGTTCAGGATCAGCTTTTCAAGAACAGCATTATGTATGGATTCAAAAGCACTATTTTTAAAATAACTTAGAAATGAAGATAATATACTCTGGAAACTCGTATTAGATGAAAACTGTGAATATACTGATGTTAAAGATGTGTGTGAAGCATTTGAATGAAACTCCTTTAGAAAGTGGGAGAGTGACGGTAGCAATACAGGTATTTCCAAATTAATATAGTTTATATAATGTGCCATTGTAAATGCATATTGGGGATCGAATCCTTGTAAGTCTATGCTTGGCTATTTCACCAACAGCAATAAACATATGTTCAAGTTGGCTAAACTACTTAAAATCTTTGCATGAGGAAACTGGGGTCTTGCCTTCTGTTTGGAGTGGCTTACCATTCAAGCATGTGTGGTATGGTTGCTTTCTCCCCCTTGGGTCTGGGAGGAGAGATGGGTCAGCAGGCTTCTGTATTAATTTCTGGTTCGAGTAGAGAATAATAAAATCTTGACCCGAGGCGTTGGGCTCAGACGAGTGGGTGGATTTTGAGTCTGGTGATTTCACAGTGCATGAGCTTTGGGGTCAGAATGCCTGGGTGGGAAGCCTGCTTTCTCAGTGCAATAACCTTGGCCATAGCTGTTAACCCCACTAATTCTCAATTTCCTTATCTTTAAAAAGAAAATAATAATAGAGTTGATATGAGGAATAAATTAGACCAGCCATGGAAAGCTGTAAATATAGTGCCTGGTAGAGAGGAAGCACTCAATAAATGTGGCTTATTACCATTATTTGATATTGAGAATGAAGGATATGGAAGGGTCTGGGCTCATGCCTGTGTGTCTTGCTTTCACACCTGTGGATGTGAAATTAGGGAATTCAGGAACAGGAGCAAGTTTTGAATAAGGATAAAGTTAGGTTTTTCAAAAATTTTATTTATAAATTGACAGGAAGTTGCAAAGCAATGTACAGAGGTCCCAGGGGCCCTTCACCCAGCCTCCCCCAATGTTAACACCTTGCCTCACTGTATTACAAGATCAAAACCAGAAAAGTAACATTGGTACAATCCACAGGGCTTATTCAAAGCTCAACAGTTATTCCTGTACTCGTGTGTGTGTGTGTGTGTGTGTGTGTGTTCAGCTGCATGAGATTTTATCACATTTGTAGCTTCATGTAACTGCCACCACAATCAAGATAACTTAACTGTACTGTCACTCCAAGGATCCTTTGTGCTTCCCCCTTCGTAGCCACACCCATCCCTCTCCCCACCGTCTCTAACCCCTGGAAGCCACTAATCTCTTCATAATTACGTCATTTGGCAACTGTTACATAAATGAAAACATGTAGTATATATGTATCTTTCTGAGATTGGCTTTTCTCAGCATGTGTCAATAGTTAACTTCTTTTTATTGCTGAACAGTAATCCACCCATTGAAAGATTATTTGGATGGTTTCTAGTTTTTGGATATTACAAATAAAGTAACTATAAACATTTGTGTACAAGTTTCCAGTGAAAATATGTTTTCATTTCTGCAGAATAAAATGCTTTATTATACAATTGTTGGATTGTATGGCAAATCCATTTTTAGTTTTAAGACAAACTGCCAAATTAATTTCCAGAGCGACTGTACCATTTTACATTTCCAACAGTAGTGTCTGAGTGGTCCCATGTCTCTGAATTCTCTGCAGTATTTTTTCACTATTTTTTATTACAGTCATTCTAATAGGTGGGTTCCAATATCTCATTGCGATTTTAATGTGCATTTTCCTAATGGCTAACGATGTTGAACATCTTTTCATGTGCTTATTAGCCATCTATACATCCTCATTGGTGAAGTGTCTCTTCATATCTTTTGTCCATTTTCTAATTTGTTTTTTTAAATTCAATTTTTTAAATAACAGCTTAATTGAGATATAATTCATATACCATAAAATTCACACTTTTGAAGCGTACAATTTGATGGTTTTAGCATATTCATGGAGCATAATGAATTCCTGGTTATTTTCATCATCTCCAAAGAAACTCTACATTCATTAGCAGTCATTCTCCATTTCTCCTTCCTTTCAGTGCCTGAAAACTAGTAATCTACTTTCTGTTTCTATGGATATACCTATTGTGGATATTTCATATAAATGGAATCATACACTGTGTGGCCTTTTGTGACTGGCCTCTTTCATGTAGCATAATGTTTTCAAGGTTCATCCATGTTGTAGCATATATTGGTTCTTATTCTTTTTTGTTGACAAATAATATTCCACAGTATGGATATATCACATTTTGTTTTTCCATTCATCTGTTGATGGATATCTGTGTTGTTTCCACATTTTGGGTCTATGAATAATGCTGCTAAGAAAATTTGTCTGCAAATTTTTGTGTGGATGTATATTCTTATTTCTTCTGGATATATACCTGGGAGTAAAATAGCTGAGTCATGTAGTAATTCTATGTTTAGCATTTTGAGAAATTGCCAAACTGTTTCCAAAGTGGTTACACCATTTTGCAATGATGCCAACAATGTATGAAGTTCCCAATCTCTTCACACCCTTGACAACACTTATTGTTGTCTGTCTTTTTTATTTCAGCCAGCATAGTGCATTTGAAGTGGTATCTCATTGTGGTTTTGATTTGCATCTTCCTAATGACTAGAGATATTGAGCACCTTTTTATGGATTTATTGGCCGTTTGCATATCATATTTGGAGAAATGTTTATTTAAATGCTTTGTTTTTTAAAAATTGATGTATTTGTCTTTCTATTGTTTAAGAATTTTAAAAAATATATTCTGGATACTAGACCTTTATCAGATATATGGTTTGCAAATAGTTTTTGCATTCTGTGGGTTGTCTTTTCATTTTCTTGATAGTGATAGTGTCTTTTGAAGCACAAAAGTTTTTAATTTTGATGAAGCTCAATTTATCTAATTTTTTCTTTTGTTGCTTGTGTTTTTGGTGTCATGTCTAACAAGCCGATTACCTAACTCAAGGCCAAGAAGATCTACTTCTGTGTTTTCTATTAACATTTAAAATTTCTTAAAATTTCCAAGAATTTTATAGCCTTAGCTTTAGCTTTCACATGTAGGTCTATACTCCATTTTGCGTTAATTTTTGCATATGGTGTGAGGTAGGGTCCAACTTCATTGTTTTACACATAGCTATCTAGTTGTCCCAGCACCAATTGTAGGGAAGATGATTCTTTCCCCATTTAATGGTCTTTGAAATCTTTTTGAGAATGAATTAACCATAAGTATAAGAATTTAAATTTAGTCTTCAGCATACTGCATTTGACTATAAAGGGGCAGTCAAATGGAGGTTTCCAGAAAGATCAAATGAGATATAGAGTGTGATAGATTGCATTGCTGGTCCCAATTCTTTATCCCTGCCTATGGTTAAACCTTTGCCATGCCCTCATCATGGGCAGGGTGTGTTTCCTTCATTCTGATTTTGGATTTGAATAAATGACTTGCTTTGGTCAATGGTTTGTGGGCAAAAGGAACAATATCACTGTTCTGAGCTCAGGCCTTAAAATGCATCCTATGTTGCCATCTGTGCCCTTGTTCTTCTGCCATTGCCGGGAAAGACTATGCCCCCTTTAACCCATTAGTCCCCAGAGGAGGGTGAGTGACACAGATCAGAGCAAAGCACCCTGGCTAAGCCCAGCTTAGATCCGCTGACCCCCGTGCTACTCACAGAGAAGAGAACTATGATAAATGACTGTTGCCTCTGGGCTTTGGGGTGGTTGGTTACACAGGGTGGCTAAGTGAGACACAGGGCACGAGATCTCTTTATAGCTCCAAAGTACTGTCCACATGGGAGGAAAAAGTGAGATTGTTCACTTCATGTTCTTTTGATCCACTTCTGTTTGTGAACAAGAGCTCTGATCAGTTAGAGACCTTGGGATGTTTGCTAGGTGCGGGCATCAGTGAAATATTTCCCCAGAGTGTGGGGCCCAGTCCCCTGCTGGGAAGGGGCAATTTAAGGTCAAATGTGGTCGTGACATTATATAGCATGGGATCATAACATGACAGAATGACTCCCTTTTTAGTCCTTTCAATGACAGAAAGGGAGAGATTATAGTTAGGTGTTACTCACTCAGTAATGCCTACAAACAGCGGCCAACTTTCCTTAGTAACCAAAAGAGAATAGCCTGCAGGCTCAGAGCCTTGCAGATGACAGCATCAGGTCAGAAGGTAAGCACGTCGTGTTGTTTTTATTCTGTTTATTTTTGTGTTGACCTTTTCTGTTTATGGTAGTGATATGTACATTGGTTTTGATGTAAAAGAATGAGACAGTTTAAAGAAAAGCATTAAGAAAATAAGAGTAGAGGGAATAGACAAGAGTCACAGTGATGTGTGGGCAAATGGAGTTTAGGAAACTCTGATTTAGGTACACCATTGTGTTTGTCCGGGTTCTCCACAGAAACAGATTTACGCATCTCTCCTGTCATCTGCAAGCCGGAGACGCAGAAAAGCTGGTGGTGCAGTTTGAAGGGATGAAAGCTGGAGAGCCAACGGTGTGGAGTCCAGCGTGAGGCTGAAGGTCTGAGGGTCAGGAGCACCAAGGGCAGGAGAAGGTGGATTTGCGAGTCAGGCAGGGAGAGAACGAATCCTCCCTCCTTCTACCTTTGTGTTCTATTCAGGCCCCAGCAGATGGGATGATGTCCACCCACCCTGGGGAGTATAATCTGACTGACTTACTCTACCCATTCAAATGCTAAACTCTTCCAGACATACCCAGAAATAACGTTTTCATCAGATATCTGAACATGCTGTGATCTAGTCAAGCTGACGCATTCGTTTAACGATCCCAGCCATTGTACCTATGACCTATCTAATGAATGTTATCGGCTGGGTTCTTGTTTTCTTCCTGAGAAGCTGTGGAAGGGCATCACGATGGATGCAAACTCATCTCTTGTTCATGCTTTTTGAGCTGGAAATTTGGTTTATTCTTTTAGATGGTTTCAGATCCTCAATTTCCAAGAATTCTAACCCCCGAACGTTCTTCAGAGCCCCAAGGTGATTGTCACAAATAAAACCCTCTTGTGGCTCTTACATAATCGATTCTGAAGAACCTTTTGCAAAAATCCTCCTCTGTAATCTCACATTCTAAAAATAGGCTTGACTTTTGGATTGTTGCTTAATAAAAATATATTTTTCGATTATACTGGAGACGGAGAAAAACATTTCCAGTATCAATTTGAGACTTGTGGGAAAATGGAGAGAATAAAAGTTTCACTGTTCTTGTTGGAGGTTTTGGTATTGAAATTTTGCCACAGTGGCAGACTTCTGAGTGTGGTGGGGCTGGGGAGGAAGGAAGGGTGAATACTGTCACCAGTCATTTAATATGTTACTTATTACTCAGATCTGACACCCCATGCAAAGGTTGCCTCTGGGAGATGAAGCTTGCATCACTATACATGCTGTAGTCAAGGAGAACATCTCTGAAATCCTATGGTTTCTTTGAGTAATCAATGAAACTTCACAGTGACATTATTTGCTGTGGATCCCAGCCAGTGAGCGTCATTCTGTGCCGTCCTGGGCAGTACCTGAAAGGGCTTAGGTTCCAAAGAGGTGATGTGAGTCCCTTTGCAGGGCGCTCTCACTCACTGGGTAGCACACAGAACAATGTTACGGGGGCAGGTCATCTCTCAGGAACACCTGGTGGGAAATTCCTCCTAGTGCTGCATTTTGTGCTTTCTCTCTCCCCTTTTGGAAGAGTGGGGTAGGGAAGAAGGGGCCACAACAATGTAGGGTAGAGGGTAGCATGTAATCCAGAGTCTATAGGCTAGAAGGACAACTTCTCAGCGAGGATTTCCCAGAGCTGTTGCCTGCTCTGTTGATCTGTCTTGGTGCTGCGTGTGTTATCCTAAACCTCTTTGGTACAAGTATTTCTGTACACGATGTCTGAATTTATAGAAGCCAGTCTCCTGGATCACCTACAGGGTACAACTAAGAGCTCTAAAGTCAGAGGTCCAACATTTCTGTTTTAACTCAGCCCTGTATCAGACATCGTGTGCAAGGTGACAGTCCGTTTCACCTTGTCAGTCCTCATGGTTATAGTTATTGCTTATGCCCCTTTTCACCTGCTAATCTGTACCTTCCGTCTAAAACATCGCCCCAATTCAGCAGGAAGTAGCTTGATGATTGCGTCGCCCCTCCTTCCATGGATGTGGGAGGGTAAAACTGACAGTGGGGAATGAGGAACAGACAGAATGGCCTGAAAAAGGGTAAATAATGTGTTTTGATTCTTCAAAACACCCTTACCCTTTTTGAGAACTAAAACCTACATCCATTCCTCAGGCCACTGGTCGGGAGGGGCAGGGGAGTGTCCTTTGTTCTTTGTGCCACAGGAGATGGCTCAAGGGACTTGTCTGGGCGGAGGTCACGAGGTTGTCTTAGCCGAAGATGGGATGAATCAGGACCTTTAAAAGCTCTGTACTTCTGCTCAAAGGCAGGACGTTGGTACTTTATACAGGAGTCTGCCAACCTCCTCATTTGCTGGCAAATTAGTAAACTCCTCTTTTCTTCTCCTCAAACCACTTGTCCTTGTTCTTCTGATGTGGCCTTTGGGGACAAGTGCTGAACTTTCGGTAACACAATCTGCCATGGTCCCTTAGTGTCCCTGAAAGCCTTTCCTGGGTATGCCAAGGATGCAAAGCCCTGACTGCTCCTTACTTAGGCCATTTCTCAGAGATGTGTTCACAGTGTGCAACCTTGAGAGGGGAGGTAACATCCCTTCCCTAACAAAGAGCAGGCTTCCTTACTGCCCACTGTGAAAGCCGTGATTCCCCAAGCTCAGTGATCCTTGACTCTGACGCAAACCCTGTGTGTTCTCAGCATCTACCTGAGTTCGTATGTGTCATCCCTCTGGGACTTGAGGGCAAGGGGGACCAGTGAAACTATGCTGATGCTTATGTTACTTGCTGTGCTATAAAATCCTTTATTGCTGAAAACAACCACCACCACCCCACAAAAATCCAGAGTCAACATGTGGCTTCCCACATTCCTTCCAAGGATGCCTTCCCCTTATCACCTGGTCATCTGGAAGGTCCACGGCCAAAAATACAACCCACCCTTAGTTGGATTCAGACTTCCACCTTTACCACACAGGGCAAATCACTTCCCTTCTCTGAATCTCACTTGCTCATCTCTGAAATGGAACCCACAATTCCCACCTTGCCCCGGGCAAGACCCAGCACGTATGAAGTTGCCTTTTGACCTGCACCGTGTGGTGTATCTTGGAAGGACTTCTGTGCCTTCCCCAATGACATACTGTGCTGCCTTTGGGTAGCCACCCAATTCTCTACATTTTTGTGTTCACAAAGCTCCACCATGTTACCTGGCCCATGTGGGGATGGGGTAACTGTTGACTGAACAATAAATGGACAAGCTTGGGCCCTACCCTTTACATGATGATTCTGTACTTAGCCTTATAACTGATTTTAAGACAGCGTGCTAATCCACAGGGATATGGAAGAGATTATTTCTTTAGATTGTTCTGATGAAACCCTAAAAAGTGAAATCAACATTCTCAGTAACCAACGAAATAAGACAAATCTCGGGCTTTGACAGGGATGTGGTAACCCTACAAGAGAGCTTATGGGTCCTTCATTGGAAGTTTCAGCCCGACACTGTGGGTTAGGGGATCCCTGGGACCACCTTGCCCAAATGTAGGCAAGAATCATCTTAAGGGGAGTGAGCATTATAGTAACATTTATGGGTGTTAATTCTGTACCAGGCAGTGTGCTAAGTGCTTTGTTGGAGACAATTGCCAACGATGAAATCACAGCTCAGCCTTGGACACATTGTGTAGCTTCTCGGAGGTTTAGTGTCCAGGCCTGTAAATGGGATGACAATGCCTAACAGGGTTTTTAAAGGATTCATTGAAACATTGAACTTAAAGTTTTAGGCAGAGTGTAAATACTCAGTACCTAATGTTGCCGTTCTGTTGTTATAATTCATACATTTCCTATAAAATTCAGGGTAGCCTCGAGCTTTGTGGCAGATGGAGTGTTTGTTCTGTTGGTTCTGGGCTTCGGTGCCATTTTGAGGTTTTTTTTTCCTCAAGGAGAGAGATAAATACTTGAGTTTTAGGGTAAGAGGATTTCTGAGTTGTAAATTACACGAGTCTGATTTATAAAGTCGATAGTTGCTTTCATCACAGAAGTGTAAGGCTTTATAGGACTTTGAGAAAGCGGTAATTAGACTCTGAGCAAAGGTTTCTTCCCTCTTTTATAAAGTGCACGTACGGGCTATATAATTTGACGCTGGCAAATTAAAATATATTTTTTCTCTATTCCTATTCCGAGCAGGCACACATAAACGTGGCTTGGCTGGATTTTGAATATCTGACCACTCCCTTCCCAAATCTTTCTGGGTCTCACAGCTTCCTTAGACTGGGCCCCAAGCAGGAGTTGAGCAGCATAATTGGATCCTTGTTCTCTGCACACCGCTGGGCTCCTGAGGGTTAGAGCTGGAGGCCTTAGAAGCTTAGATGCCTGCCACCGACAGCCGCTTCTATATAACTTGAAAAGCGGCAATGAGCGAGCTCAGGGAGATCTCTTTTTCCAACAGAGGTTTGTGCTGGGCATTTGCCCTTTTGTTCACTAAATGCTTTCAGACTGAAGGGCAGTGTCGCCTGCGTGTGTAAATAGGTACATCTCTGCTGGCATCTGATAGAAGGCCAACCCCTTCAAAATCTTCAATCTGTGATCTCTGGCAAGGAAAGAGCCTTAAGGGGCTTAAGGAGACTAACCCTCTTTCTTGCTCCCATTGTATAGGTAGGAACACTGATGCCCAAAGGAAGAAAAATTTGTCCAGGTCACAAGTCAAGTCCCTGGTTGAGCTGTGCTATGGACCTAGGTCCAAAATATGTTTGCACTTGCAGCAGAAACTTCTAATAGCTTCCTTATTTCCATCCTCCACTTTTTTCTTAATAATAGGACCTCTAATTTGTGGCTGGACATAGAACTGTCTGGTATAAAGGTACTGTTTTCCAGTCTTCTTTGTGGTATAGGAGGCTATGAGACTAAGTTCTGGCCAATGACAAGCTATAGTGTCCTATGCGACTTAAGAAATGTTCCTATGTCCTTCTTCCTTCCCTCTGGCTGGAATGTGGAGGTGACTCATTGCCACAATGATGCTGAGTAACAAACACTCACAACAACTCAGTGGCTTATGGCAATGCCTGTTTCGTGCTCACGTGCCTGGGATGGCCAGCCAGGCAGTTCTACTGAAATCGGCTGGGCTTGGTCACACGTCTGGGGAGTTGGCTGGCTACTGGATGGTCTACAGTGGCCATGGCTGGGACAGTAGGATGGCTTGACTCTGGTTCACATCTCTCATTTCCCAGCAGGCTGGCCCATGCCAACGGAAGAGGCCACAAGTGATGCGTGGAGACATGCAACTAATTTTTCTTGCCTCTGCTTGTGTTACAACTTGTTGGCTGAAGCAAGACACAGGGCCAGGCCCAGAGACAGAGTGGGAAGGCACTTTCCTGCTACCTGGCAAAGGCATGGGTACAGGGAAGGATGTGAGTTGGGACCTTCATGGGGCCAATCTTTTGCAGATGGATGCCTGAAGGAATGGAGGGTTGCATGGAAAGAGGAAAAGGCAGATGGGGGAGGAAGTTCTATTCACTGTGTCCGATATGAGGGAAAAGGAAGCACTAAAGGTCAGTTTCCCAAGTGTCCACTGTGCTCCTGGGCTGCCCACCCTGGGGCTACCTTGGCCTGGGGACCTGCCCATGGCACACAGGGGTACCTGGAGCTTTGCTCAGACCCGGGTTTGGGGTGTTTATATCATGACTTGCTCCTCTGCTGGGGAATCTTTTCTTCTGAGTCATTGTGAAAGGCTTCGCAAGCTTCACCTTGTGGTTGGGAAGTCTATTTTGGAGATGAGAAACCTTTTCAGAGGCCCTGAGTGCATAACACGAAAACAGTTGTGCTGTGGCTCCAGGACTAAATGGGGAAGCAAGGGACATGGGTTTCAGCCCTGAGTCTGCCCAGTCAGGGAGGGGGAGAAAAAAGCACATCAGAAATAGGAGTCTTGGGCAATTTGTAAGTACTACAGAATCTTGTCAGCAAGAGAGAAGGCCAGAAAAAAGTTTTAAAGAATATATTTTCTACCAGTCTTCATGGTTCTTGGAGCTCCTGATAATATATTTTTTAATGAGAACAAAAATTATTTTAAAGAAGATAATTTTAAGGAAAATAAAACTAAATTTGATAATTTAGTTTTCTATTATATACAGTGAAGATTTCTTTCTTTTTTTTTTTTTTGTTTTTTGAGACAGAGTCTCACTCTGTTGCCAGGGCTAGACTGGCATCATTACAGCTCACCGCAACATCAAAATCCGGGCTCAAGGCATCCTCCTGCCTCAGCCTCTCCAGTACCTGGGACCATAGGCACGTGGCACTGAGCCTGGCTAATTTTTCAGTGATGATTTTTTGCCATTTCTTGTTTTAAATACCTTCAAAATAATGCTCAAATATTTATGTAAGTCATAAAATGATGGCTACTATAAAAATTAAAGTCATAAAATGATTAGTGTGAAATTTAATGTATTATTAAGTTGAAAATTAATGATGATTTTAAATTTCATAACCATGAATGTAAGAGACTGAGCAATAAGTGGATCAGGTTTTCCTCAAAGATGGACAAACCTCAGTTTGTTTTGATGGTATTAGGGTAAATAATTTACTTGGTCATTTTCCCTCTTTAATAGAAGTAAAAGTGATTCTGGCAATTTTCCTGAATTTTAAACACAAAGTAAATGCTTTATTTGCTTACTAGGCCTACATGCAAGTAAAATTAGATCCAATTTCTTGGTATCTGCAGGGCCAAGGTCAAGGGCACTAAAACAGACCCATATCTGAGGGGCTGAACTCTGGAGACCTGAGATGGATCTTTCTGATCCTGTTTTAGAGCAAGCCAAATGTGACCATCATCAAATCCCAGAATGTCAGAGCAGGGGTACCTAAAGATAAAAATTTTATCCAGCTGCCTTCCCCCACTATGCAGTTCTGGGGAATGACGAGGGCTCAAAGAGAAAAAAAAAAAAAAAAAAAAACTTCCCTACACAAGTCTTGGGGACCACCAGGAACACTGGATCCTCATCCTGGTTCTCTGCACATTGCATGGGATCACCTGCTTCCATCCCACACAACTCACATCCTTTCAATGGCGACTGGCCAGTTCCTAGATGCACTGGTTCAAAACATATTCTACATTTGCTTTCAGAGATAGAAAAAGATGTTACATAATATTGTCGCAGGGACTGATAGCTATTTCATTCCCTCTTTGCTTGAGTAGACTCAGCCTAACCTGCATAACTTTGCTAAATGGATCTAGGGCCTGTCTTATTCTGTCTCCATTATTTTATCCTCTTCCTCCATGGCTGGCACTGAAATATATCAAAGGGAATGCCTTTTTGGTTTGTGATTTCACTTCATTATGGATTCAGGATGGGTGAGAGATTGAAGTTGTCAACACCAGGTGCCTGACAGCTGTGAAGGGCTCCCTAGGACTGACTCAAAGCTCCTTTGATCAGAGGCCAAGTGAATCTTAGAAGGAGTGGCCCAGAGATTCTTTCCCTGCTTGAATCACGCAGGACAGCAGTTCCTGTGGGCAGAATGATGGCTCCCAATAGAGGAGAAGCTGTCAACGTTGAGATTCCCCGGCTGATTCTTTTGGTCAAAACTTTGCAGCTGGAGTCTCACTTCTTTAGAGCGAAGTGACAGTCCCCGTCTCCCCTGCTGACTGGCCAGGAGTGGGGATGCCACCGGTGTCTGATTTGCAGCCAGTTCTGCACCTTGTGTTCTTCCGAATAGGAGGAAGATGACCGCTTCCGGATTATTGGCTTTGGGAGGCATCCAGGATGCTGGAGTTTGGCGTGAGTCTGCAGAGATTCTAACATCCCACGGTTTTCTCAGTGGATTCCTTAGACTCATTTTCCTTCTCTGACCTCAGTTTCCCCATTGCTAAAACTTATGTCCATGTAGGCAGCACCTCAGGGGATTCGGGAAAGGCTGAACAGAAGGGGCCCTGGCCCCTTGCACAGGCTTTCAGCAGAGCAGCTCTATGCTTATAGTTTCATAAACTGAGGAGCTGTAAACTCCAAAGTGTCAGGGAGCCAGGAAGGGCCTCCATTCAGGGTGTGTGTTTTCGTCAGTTCTGGCAGAGCCAGGATTCTGCCCTTGGGTTTTCTGGTTCACCTCGCAGAAGGCAGAGGACTGGATTCCAGGAGCTTGGGGGTCCCTTCCTGTCTCACTCTGGATGCTGTTGCAGTTTCCTCCCAGAGAAAGGGAAAGGTCCCGTTATCACACGGTGGTGTGAGTGGAAAAAACCCAACCAAAACCAAAACCCCCCAACTTTTACTATCCACGGGGCCTCTTCTGAACCTCTCTGCAGAGAGAGATCAGGGATGCCCCGAAATCGAGAATGCGGTAGAAGGACTGAGAGCAGGCTGCTCACAGCGCGGTGATGCGATGGCTGCCTAGTCATACCAGGACTCAGGAGGCGCTCGGAGCCCCAACCTGCGGGCTGTCTGAAGGGCACAGCGACTCTGTGGTGCTGGGAAACAAGCTCGGTGTCTCTGTTTGCGGGTTCCCTGCATCCAGGGGACAACTCACTGGGGCTCTTCCCACCACCGCCCGGCCACCTCTCCACCCACCGCCCTCTGGCCCTTGGCCCGGAGCCCCTCCTGGTGGGGGTGACTTTTACACTTAAATTTTTTGTACTCCCTTTTTCTGTGTTTTCTTCAGAATTTTTTTTTTGCTTTTTTTTGAGACAGTCTCACTCTGTTGCCCGGGCTAGAGTGCAGTGGCCTCATCATAGCTCACTGTAACCTCAAACTCCTGGGCTCAAGCGATCCTCCTGCCTCAGCCTCCCAAGTAGCTGGGACTACAGGCATGAGCCATGACGACTGGCTAATTTTTCTATTTTTTTTTACAGAGACAGGATCTTGCTCTTGCTCAGGCTGGTCTCGAACTCCCGGCCTCAAGCAATCCTCCTACAACGGCCTCCCAGAGTGCTAGGATTACAGGCATAAGCCACGGTACCTGGCTTGTGTTTTCTTCAAAATTTGTTATAAGGAGCCAACTTGCTGTGGGAAGTGTGGTGGTGGCCTGACGCCTTGGGGCTGAAAGAGCCCAGGGCCTGAAGTCACCAGGACTCTTTACAGACTGATGGAATCTGAGCCAGAAAGGAGCCTGGGCAAGACCGTGCAGTCTTCTCTGGATGGTTGCCGCCCCGGTAGAGCAAAAGCAGAATGACCCCTGCCATACCTCTGGGGTCAGGGGCCACTCAGGAGGGTGAAGGGAAATGATGTCTGTGAGGCACATGCTGTGGGACAGGTATTCTGTCTAAGTCGTCCCACTTAAGCCTCACTCACGATGCACACTAAGGGAGGTGTTAGTATCACCCGGTTTTGCAGATGCGGCTCAGGGAAGGTAAAGAACGCATCTAGCAGGGGAGGTCTCTAGCTCCCTCTCCCTAGACCGCAGGGAATGAATAATCTCTTGGCATCCTTTTCTTTGGACCCCTCTGCCTTGACAGGTGTGTGCTGTAGGAGATGAGCTGTCATGCTCACTCTGCTCTGCGTCTTTAGGAAAATCCCCTTTCCTCTCTGGGCTTCTGTCTCTGCTTCTGTAAAATAAAGTCCTTGGCGTTAGGTCTCTCTGAGCTCAAGGATTCCATAACACGTGCCCACTTAGTGCATACATCCATTCTCCCCAGCTCCAGAACGGGCTGTGTAGCTTACTGGAATGTTGGTGTCTGTTCCAGTGATCCCACAGACAACTCAGAGCTCATGGGAAAGATGACAAGGACAGGCATCAGATATTGTAGAAAAAATGGTGAATGATTTGGCAATGGACCGAAAAGATGACTGGGTGTCTTCGTTGGAAAAATAGGTGTTTCTAAGAGGAGTCTGTGCCTTTCATTGCCTTTGAACTCTTTCAGAACTCTAAGTTTTAGATGACTGAGAGTGGGGCAAATGTTTCTTGTCCAGAGATATGCAAATCAATTTTTCTGGTGGAAATAGAATTGGCTTACCACATATCCTGTGGAAGAAACCAGTTTTGCATCAATTTGTAAATTCATTTCAGCATTTCTTATTTGTGTATATGTGGTTCTTGGAATTCTTTTTTTTTTTTTTTTTTTTTGAGACAGGGTCTCACTCTTGCTCAGGCTGTTCACGAACTCCTGACCTCAAGCAATCCTCCTGCCTCGGCCTCCCAGAGTGCTAGGATTACAGGTGTGAGTCACCACGCCCGGCCGTTCTTAGAATTCTACTTTGAACCAGTTGTGGTATCTTACTGGTTCCCTCACAAATTAATTAGCTAAATAAAATCGTTGATATGTATTTATGTTTCAATGAGGGTCATGATTATATCCTTTTGTAGAGAGCATCCTGTAACAATTTATAGCTAACTCTGACACGAGTCTGTTTGGCATTGCTGGTGGGTAAAGGGCTGAAAGTGCAAACCTTGCTGTAGACTCCAGCCTGGAGGCTGCTTTTCTGGTCCGGAGGATTTTCAGGACATCCTCTTCCTGGCAGGTCCCATATGGCTTCTGCTTTCCCTGTGTGCTGCCGTCACTCCGGGCCCTGGGGTTTCTCTCCCTGCGTTCCCTGGAAGGGAACCCATTCTCCCCAGCTTGCTACTTTTAAGCAGCCCTAGAAGCTTGGCTAGCCTGCCACCTACTTATGTGTTTATATGTGACACATCATGATTGGGGAGTATATAAATACCTACCGTGGGGCAGCGATGAGCGTTCAGTTATGTTGCATGTGTCTGAGGGTACTGGCTTCCCGATCCCTGTCCCCCCATCCGTCCCTTAGCCAGGCAGGTGGAACCCTCTACCGCTTGATGACGACATCTGGGCCGGAGGAGCCATCCAGAGTAGGGTGTTAGGTGTCCCTGCTTCTCGGAGCAGGTGATGGGGCTTTCGGAGGCCTCCAGTCTCGCCCGGAATGATCTTTTCCGGGAATTTTCTCACCAGCACTTTACTGTTTACAAAAAGTATTTCCATCCTTCCTGAGTTGAGCCCCACAACAGCCCCTTGAGCTAGACAGGAGAAGCTTAATTATCCGCTACTTTACGTATGAGGGATGTGAACTTCAGAGAGAGGAAGTAACTTGCCCAAGGTGAGCGTGGCAGGGAAAGGACCCAGACCAGGACGTGGCAGGTCCCAGCACCTCTAGCTCTACAATTCGCTCTGATCCCAGGCTTCTAGCTTCCCCCAGCCTTGGCTGTTTTAGAGGTTTGTGCCTTTGGTCCAAGAGAGGATCTGAGGAACGGGTGGGGGGAGAACTTTGTCCCACCCCTTCCCTGCTGCTTGGGATGTCCTCCTAACCTGACTTTAGCTGCTGTTAGTTATCCTTTGAGATGAAAATACAATGGGATTGTTTGGCTTGAATGTTGTCCCATGGGCAGTGGGGACGCTGGGACGCTCCTGGTCTCTCTCACTGGCAGCATCGGTCAGAATACATTTAGTTGCAGGTAAATGTATTGATTTACGGTGACTTAAAAACTAGGGATTTATTTCTCTTGTATAACAAGGAGTCTGGAGATAGATGTCTCAACATCAGAATCGGAGATTCTATGATTTTCTCACCCTGGCTATCCAAGAAGGTAGCCACCGGACACAGGTGGCTATCTAAATTTAAATTTAGATGAGTCAACATTAAAGAAAAATGAAAAAGAACCCAGTTCCTACCAATATTTCAAGTGGGCAGTGGCCACTGGGTTGGGTCAGTGCAGACGTAGAAAGTTTCCATCACGGCAGGGAGTCCCGGGGAGCACGTGCAAGGTGGTTCCTGCAGCTGTGGGTGTGGCGTACGTGTTCAAAGAAGGAAGGAAGATAGAAGGTCATGGTGCTACCCATGTTCGTTCCTTCTTATCAAGACAGAAGCACTTTTCCAGAATTCCTGCAAGACTTCTGCCCGTGTCTCATCAACCAGAACTCTTCCTAGCTGCAAGGGAAACTGGGAAAATGAGAAGCTTGAATAGGGCTGAACGCTTTGTGGCCCTGAGCAGAATTGGGGTTCGGACAGCAAGAAGGAGAGAAGGATCTTGGGCAGGCGATTCTGCGGTGGGGAGAGGCGATAATTTCCTGTCCCCTCTACGCTGGGATCCTCTCCCTGCTGGGTTTGTTCACTCAGTCCATCAGCTGTTCCTGCATGTGCTGACCTCTCAACTTGTCTTCAATTTCCTCAAAAAACAAGAAAAGCAAAAACAAAAATAAAAATGCCCACGTAAGGCTTTTGTGTGCAGAGCACTTTACTAGAGGTTCGGGGGACGTGAAGGGGACTTAGATCATGTTAATGCAAATCCCTTAATGCTAACAGGGGACCTTCCAGATCTTAACATCTGTCTACGCCACGCTGCCATGTTGCTCTGCCATCCTCCTGTTTCTCCTCTCGCTTTCTCTACTTACCCTTTCTTCGGATCCCCACCCCTCAGGCCTTCCGAGTCTCCTCTTATTGAGCAGAGGAATTTAAGCTGATGCTCCTGGTCACTGGCCTGGGCCTCTCTTTGCACGCACAGACTCTTCAAAGTGGTGGGCAGTTGTCTTCAACTCCTCGCACGCTCCCCACTTTCACGAGTGCCAGAGAAGCTGGGAAAGGCTATTTTTTCCCTCTGATAGAAACTGTAGCACCTGTCTTTGGCAGAAACAATCATAGCTAGTTTTGATTTTACGTAACATTTTTTCCCTTCTATACAACATTTGCGGTATTGAACATCGAAAGAGCCATTAATCAAGCATTTTGGTTAAGACTGGATATTTTTTGAAAAAAAGGGATACAATAAATATAGACTTTTGAAACAAAAGGATACAATAAAGTCTTTTTAATCCTGTAAGCAGAGTGTCCTGGGAGTCAGATCTGAGGATGCCGCGTGACCTTGGGTGCGTGTACTTCACCTCTTTGGACCTCAGTTTTTCCAGCTGTGTAGTGAGAGGGTTGGATGAAGCAGGGATCTACAAACCGTAGCCTTGGGGCCAAATCGTGCCCCAGGTCTGTTTGTGTATGGCTCCTAAGGTAGAAGTGTTTTTTATGTTCCTGAAGCGTTTAATAAAAATAGAACAAAGAAGATTTGACAGAAACTGGATGTGACCCACCACAGCTAACATATTTACTGGTTGGCCCTTTACACAAAAAGTTGGCCCATCCTTGGATTAGATGGTCTCTGAGAGTTTTTCCAGCTTTCAGGTTCTAGAAGCCTAGGATGCTGGTGGCCTAGACGATTCAGGGTGTGCTGTTCAAGTCCAGGGCCTTGTGGGCTCACATGATGACAGTGTTTTCCCTCATCTCTGGGGTCTCTGCATTCCCATACCTGAAGGGAAACAGGAGGGGACATGACTAAGCAGGGGCGGGGCTGGAGGCTTCGAGATGATGACTTTACGGTAAACCTGCTGATGTGGTCTGTGGAGAAAGAGTTCCCTTAGCAGGTGAGCAGCAGGCGCCCACGTCAGATCCTGGAACCGCGGGGCGGAGCGTCTGGCCTTCCTGCCGCAGTCAGACCTGCCCATCCGAGTGGCATCCCGGAAGGCAAATGGCAGCCTGTCCGTGGGCAGGTGCCGGCAGCTCCGACTGTGGTCAGCCGGGCAGCGCTGGCACCAGGCCCTGGCTCAGATGGTGTGGGGATGGGGGTGGGGGCACCGAGTCACGTTTTCTGCCCTGATAGAAGGCTTTGCATGGGACAGTTGGCCTCTTGCTCTTCTGCTCTGGCCATCTGGGGCCTGCCTCTCAGGGCGGGAGGGGCCAGTCCTTGGGAACCAACCGAGGCTTCACTTCTGGTCGTTCCCAGTGTGACCCTGGGCGAGTCACTTCCTGAGTCCTAATCTATAGATCTTCTTGTTGGGAAGGCAACAGGAGATACTATATGGAAAGTCAGATACAAACAGAAAAGTACTAAAAGGCCTCGAAGTTTCAAGTGGAGATGTTTTCAAAAAACGTGCCATTTATTGAACATTTACTATGAGCTGGGCACTTGGGTAAGCCTTTTACATGGTTTATTAATGTGACCCTCACAACAACCCTCTAGACACATTTGATTATCCCTGTTGATGGACAAGGAGACCTTTTTAATGAATGACGTGCATTTTTAAAGGGCGGCACTGGGCTCAGACCAGGTGTGGCATGAAATCTCTTGCTCCTGACTGCTTTTCAAGACCTAGAAAGATAATACACTTCTGGAACACGCTTTTAGGTGCTGTAAGGATTCCTGTGTTTGCCCATTTGGTTCCTTCCTTCCGTTCATGGGAAAGACCAGTATTCCTGTGGCTTGCTGAGTAATCCCATGGAGGGCTCTTCCTATTAAAGCTCTTAACTGGAGTATTGATATTGTTTAGTAACACTAGAGAAAAGGAAAAAGACAAATGTTCTCAGAAGATAAACAGACACACACACACAAAAAAAACCAACAAAACAAAACCAAAAACAAAAACTCAATCCAAAATAAAATAACAATAGCAATAGCAAAATAGGGTTCAATGTGGGAGTTCCTTTTTTTTTTTATTTTAGAAAAAGTAATTTAACTTAATTTTTAAAAATTGACAAATAATAATTATACTCATTCTTGGGGTACATAGTGATGTTTGGATGCTTATCTGTATAGCGATCAGATGAGGGCAGTTACATACCCGTCATCTCTAAGGTGGGATTTACGTGTTCTGTATATGTTGCATGACCCCATAAAAGGATAATTATTCTTTAGATGTGACTGGACAACTGTAATTCCAAAATGCCTTCATTCCACAATTATCCATTAGTGCAGGCAGAAAAGCGATGAAAACCAGCACTGAGAGAAATGGGATAAAATCAAAGGATTTTGAAACCTCTGAGAGCACAAAATCCACCGAAGGTAGATAGTTTTCTAACCACGTTTATTTCTATTGTCTTAGTTGCATTTTATGCAAGCCTTCTGAGGTCTGGAAAGCATGATATCTCTTGTCCAGAAGAGGAAATGGAGGCTCAGGGAGGTTAAGGGACTTGCTTAGGACCAAACAAGTGCTCCCCAGCGAGGCAGAACTCCAAAGACTCGCCACCCCTGGCTGCCCGTCTGGGGAAGGCAGCCTGCCCTGATTTCATGGTGTATGAGGTTAACGGCGGCAACCATGACAAACAATGGCTGACTCTGTGTTTAATTACTTCTCTTTTAAACTTCACAACAACCCTGCAATGTAGGTATTGATAGCCACTGAAGTCTTACAGATGAGTAAACCAAGACTTAGAGAGGTGGCACTTTGCCCAAGTTCACTCAGCTAATCAGAGGTAGAGGCAGGATTTGAACCCAGCTCTGCCTGGCCTGAGAGCCCACACGCTTGCCCACTGTTTTCTGTGCAGTCACTGGCACAGCCAGGGAAGGTTTAAGCGAGAGGGAGGGGAGGGTATACTATAGGGTATAGTATAGTGTATAGTATATAGTATAGTGTATAGTATATAGTATAGTGCATTGGGATTTTATCTGGCCCATTGGTGAGCTAGGGAGCGAGTCTGGTGGGCAACCTACACGCGGGTTTGGTGATCAAGATGGAGGGTGTGTCCAGGAAATCATTGTGTACCAAGGCAGCTAGAAGGATGGTCTAAAAACAGCAGGCGAGTGTGGCTGGTTTGGGCAGGTACTGTGTATGTGCAGGCATGGGTGTCTTTCGGCTCAGTATTCAGGAGCTTATTTATTAACCCCCTCCTAAAAGATTTATTGAGCTCACTGCAAGATGCGTAATTTTTATCTCTATTTTAGAGTCAAGGGAACGGAGGCCTAGGGCTACGCGGTGACTTGCCCAAGCTCATACGGCTGGGAGGGGCAGGCTGGGATCGACACCCAGTTCTCTCTGGTACTGGGCCACTCCGCCTGCTGCCTTTGTCTGCCTTTTCATTCAGTCTGGGGCCCTTCTCTTTCAAGCAGCGCTCACTGCCATATTTCTAAGCTGACTTATCCCAGCCCCGGCTTCCGGGGAAGTCCAAGCTGGGTCCAGGCATGACAAAACTCGGTTCCCAGAGACCAAAATGCTGCTCCTGGCTATGAGCTCTTAGAGATGTCTGAGTCAGCTAGCTCCTGATTTCTCGTCCTCGTTCCCATAGCAGCACCTTTTGTGACCTCGTTCCCTTAGCAGCATCCTGTGTGACCCGGGCAGCCCTTTCGCTAGGGAGATTAGTGGTAGCAGCTAACAGCTGCAGGCTCACGCCCATTCTCTGTCCGCACCGGGAAGACTCAACTACTTTGTAGGTGTCGCCCCTTCAAGGAGGGCTCGTGCAGCTCTGCCAGCTGTCTTTGCATGACCTTGGCTCCACACCTTCCCTCTCCTGGACCTCAGCCTTCCCACCTGCCAAGGGAGGGGACCCCTGGAGAGCGTCTAAGGGAGTAGCTGAGGCCTCTGTGGCTTCTATGTAAAATTCTAAGGTTTCACTTTGTTTTTTAAAATCTTGATCTGTTAAAAGACTTTAATATTATAAAAACACCCCAAACAAATGACAACATCTCTCTCAAACCTTTTTTGGAGGAAGGCATGTCTTCTTATTACAGTGTGACCGGTGCCCAAATATAATTGGTCATTCTCCACTCTTTCCTAGAAACGGGGAAGATAAATTTAGCTTTGGAGCAATTACTCCTAATCTAGTACAGTGTCTCCGCGCCATGGTCACAAGCTGAGCTCCTAATAGCACATCAGGATGAAGACACACACATTTTCCACCCAGGGGAAATGTCTGTTTCTGTGACCAACCTCCTCCCTCTCCCTCTCCCAGAGTGCTCAGTTCTTGGGCCATTCAAGAGCCTGCTTTAGGGAAAAGCCCATTTTCCACCTGACAGCAGAGCTTTCTTTCTGAATTAGCTTTGGACACTGCAGCCCAGGGAAGAAAGATTGCTCCTTTTGCTTTACTAAGTGCTTTTTATTTTCCCTTTTGGCTACTGATTTCACAAACATCCCTTTACCCATCACCACCCCACCCTCACCTCTGTGCTAATCAGAAGGATGGGTCTAAGATTACCGGTAAGTGGGATGTCAAATCTGGAACAGCGTCTTACCAGGCTGCAAAGAGAGCTGCACAGATACGTCTTTGGTTCCGTTTTTGGCCACTTGTCCCTGGTGTCTGTACAGTATCTCCCGGCCAGGACAAAGATCTTTTCCTCTGAATCATCATACATCAGCCACTCCTTCCCTATGCCCACCTGAGCTCTGGACATGTGCAGAGAAGCCTGAAGTCTACTTTTTTGTATTCAGAATGTGTCCCCTTGAGACAAGTGGATTTGACTGAAAAAAAAAAAAAAATAAAATGCAGAATTGACCAAGAATGGTCTGCTAAGGTTGCACTGAAATTGCTAACACGCTGCCTGTCTCGCCCACCAAGTCTGGGGCCACCAGCTCTTCCGGGGCTTTGCAGATCGAAAATAAATGTAGCTGTTTGGTCCCCTAGAAAGCCACAAGATAGTCCGGGAAAACACCGCTTTCACAGTGTCCCTGCTTTGCTCAAGAAGACTCAGTTGTTCTTGGCAATAGTTTCTGTTCCTGTGTAACAAAGTATCCCCAAACCCAGCAGCTTAATATCACAATAGATATTTATTATTTTCCATAATTTCTGTGGGCCAGGAATTTGGGAGAAGGTTAGCTGGGGGGTTTTCTGCCTCAAGAAAGAATGTCCTCACTCATTAACAAAATGGATAATATGGTTCAATTCATTAACAAATATGATAGTATGATTGGTCTTCCCAGCTTTGGGGGTAAACATGGTCACAAAAAATTATTAGGAAATATACTTTGAAAGCAATAAAGCATGAAGAATAACATAAGTTGGGTGTTCCCAACCTGCCCTAAGAAGGAAAACATTTCTAATACTGCGGGGACTCCTGGGTGCCCCTTCCCTGTTGCGTCCTCCTCTGGGCCACCTCTTCCCTCAACAGTGGCCGATTCCCTGAATGAGCCTTTTGTTACTCCCAGTCATTTGTCTTTTTGTTTCTTCCTGTCATTAGTCCCTAAACAATACTGTATAACAACTATTCACGTAACATTTACGTTGTATTTGGTATTCTAAGTAATCTAGAGATGATTTTCTTTATTTCAAACTATTAAGGGGTACAAATGTTTTTGTTACCTGGATACGTTGTATCGTGCTTAAGTCCGGGGTTTTGGTGAATAGCGTTCATTGTATCCAACAGGTAAATTTTTATCCCTCCCCCGTCGTTTTTCTTATACTTTTACTGCACCAGCATGTATGTGTCCCTAAGCAATGTGTAGCGTTTTAAAAATTTTTAATTTTGAAAATTTAAAATCTTTATTTCTTAATTTTTTTAAACAAATGGCTCATCATTCAACTTGAAGCAATATATAGCTTTTAAACTATATTACGTTGGCATACTTCACGTATGACATAATTTTTCTACAATTTGCTTTTTTTCACCCAACATGGTATTTTACATGTGCATACTCTTGTTCATCCCTTTTTCATGCTCTAAAGTATTTTACTGCGTGGAAATACCATACTATCTTTATTTATTCTTTCGTTGATGGATATTTGGGTTGTTTATAATTGCTTTCACATTAATTGCAGGAGCTCTCCCTGCTCTGAATAGCAGGAAGTTCTCCATCTCTCTCTTGAGGCTCCACCCTCCCAGCCACCGAGATGTCCGGGAATCTCAATGACTTTCTTAGCACTAAGGGATCAGTTCTGCTCAAGAGTTGCATCAGGCTGTGGCTGCCCTTGTTGTTGGATAGTGACGTGGTGTCACTGCTCATTCTTGTTCCACATGGTCTTTGTGTCCTTATTCCCTGACCTGGTAGGATGTACAGGAGAAGAGCTGAGTTTGTGAGTATGAACCATAGAGCAGTAACCAACCTGGAGTCTGGGAGGGGCACTGCTGCCCTCATGCAGGGGCACAGTCATTAGGGTGCGGCTGCAGCAGGACATAGGGACAGAGCCTCCCTGACCAGCGTCCCACCAGCCTGGAGAACACTGATCCAGATAAACTAAGCAATAACCAATCAATTATTGTTCCCACCCTGTGAGGTTAGAATGCTGTTGTCGAGGCCTTTAGAAGCACTGCCTTGGGTGGTCTGTGGGAACAGCTTCATTTTTTTTCATTCTTTCTTTTTTTTTTGAGACAGGGTCTTGCTCTGTCACCTGGGCTGCAGTGCAGTGGCGTCATCATAGCTCACGGCAGCCTCAAACTCCTGGGCTCAAGTGATCCTCCTGCCTCAGCCTCTTGAGTAACTGGGACTACAGGCGTGTGCCACCACGCCCAGCTAATCCTTTTTAACAGCAATCTCTTAGTGTCTGTAATTTAGTTTCCTCATCTGTAAAGAACATTACCCCATGTGATGAAGAAAACTGTGTCACTGATTGTTTAGCTGGAAGCAACCTCACCTAGTAGGGGCCTCCAGCCTTCCATGCCCTGCCTCCTTCCTTTGGGCAGTGACTATTGCCTGGATTCTGGGCAAAAGTCTGCTGGGTGCCTGCTCAGCCCAGACGTCTCCAATGGAAGGCACGGCCAAGATGCTGCTCTTAGAATGAGAGGACCAGGGCTTCTGCCCTATTCCTTCCCATCCTAGCTGTGCGACCCTCTTCGTGCCTCTTCACCTCTCTGAGCTTCATGTTCCCCACCTGTAAACACAGGGAAAACCACCTCTCTTTCCATAGAACTGCTGTGAAGGTGGAAAGAGACAATGAACTTGAAAGCGTTTGAGAAGTTGGAGTGGGGAGGGTGAGGGTGAGGGTCTCATTATCTACGGAGGCAGCACGCTCTGTTGTTGTTGGAAGACTCTGAGCTTGCAAACGTCAGGCCCTGCTGCCCACGGCCCTCTGGAGCTCTGCGTGGAAGGTGTGTGGAACAGACTCTGCACAGCCTTTTGGGAATTTGAAGACTCCCAGCACAGAACGTACCCCTCGAGTCTCATTTTCACCAAAAAAAACCTTTCCTAGTTCCTTCAAAAATGACTTGATGGTCCACAAAATGCCATATAATTCTAAGTTGGTATCATTGTTAATGAGACCATTTATTACCGTCACAATGGTGAAAATGATGACTTCCCCTGTTGGGGGCAGAGGTGGATGATGATTTCCATGTCCTTAAATCCAGGGAACATCTTTAAGCCCTCATCTGACTTGATTTCTTACCTGGTCACACCTCTCAAGACATGACACTCCTGGTTACCTCCTACTTTGCTGGCAGCTCCTCCCTGCCTCTGTTCCTTCTTCTTCAGACCAGTCCCTTCAGTGTTGTGATCCTTGGGGTATGTCCTAGGCCCTCTATTCTTGTCCCACAGCATCCTGGGAAGTTCATCTAAGCTCATCCATGGCTTCAATTGCCTGTCATCTGCTGCTGACTTCTAAGGTCATCCAGTCCAGACTACCCCCCTGGGTGCCAGGGCTAGAGCTCCAACTGCCTGTGAGACACCTCAATTTGGATGTCTTCTGGGCACTCTCCATCCACTTCCCCACCCACCAAACCTCTTCTTCCTACATCCTATATCGCAGTGACAGTCTCATCCATCCACCAGTTGCTCAAGCCAGAAACCGGGGAATCATTCTTGCCCTCTTTCTTGCTTTCTATCCCACATGTAAAGAACCACTGAGTCATGTCAACACCATCTGTTTCTTCATTCCCCTTGCCACCACCTCTGTCTCGGACGCCAGTAGGTCATCTGCAACAGTCCCTTAGCTAGTTTCTCCGCCTCCGATATTGCCCACCTCTTATTCAATTTCTACATTCCAGCCAAAGAGATCTTTCTAATGTACAATCAGATCATGGGGATTTCTGGTGAATGGTTCACTCCACTCTCCCCACCACCCCTCCCCCCCAAAATGTGAACTCTGGAGGCGCTATGGAGGGAGAGGGAAATGTGGAGGTGAGAAGAACTAGCACAAAATCTGTGGGAAAACTCTGGGGTGGGAGGAGGACAGATCCTGGCTCAGTGTGTGGAGGGAACGTGAGCCTGAGACGGAATGGGGGTCTCAGCAGTGGACAGTGTGACTCCTGCGCCCTCCCCTCTCCCACGCTTTGCCTGGGGGGCATCAGTGCCTGCCTGGCACCACTGTGAGATGGAAAACTGGGGGGGCACCTTGGGTCATCGTTGCAGTTGAAACCAAGAATAAGCAATGAGAGGCAGTTATGGGCTGAACTGTGCCCCCAGTTTGTATGGTGACATCCTAACCACCAGCACCTCAAAATGTGACTGTGTTTGGAGATGATATCTTTAAAGCAATAGTTAAGTCAAAATGAGGTCATTAGGGTGGGCCCTAATACACTATAACTGGTTTCTGTATAAGAAGAGAGGAGTAGGACACACACGGGCACGGAGGGAAGACACTATGAAGACGGAGAAGACCACCATCTACAAGCCAAAAAGAGAGGCCTCCTGACACCTTGATCATGAACTTCCAGCCTTTGGAGTTATGAGAGAATAAAAAAAAAATTCTGCTGTTTAAGCTATCCAGTCTAGTATTTTGTTATGGCGGCCCTAGTAAACTAACAGAGAGGTGTGAGGATTAGAAAGGAGAGCTAAAACTATCATTATCCGCAAGTGCTATGATCATCTGCATAAAAAGCCAACTGAACCATCAGACCCTGTTTTAGAACTCATAAAAGGATTCAGCAAGACGTCCAGGCACAAGACCAACTACTAAAAACCGATAGCATGTCTCAACACCAGCAAATATAGTCCCAACCATAAAACATAAGAAAATCAAATGCCACTCACAGTAGCTATAGAAAAAATATATATCTAGAAATTAATTTATCAAGGAGTAAAGACATCCCCTATGGAAGAAAAATTTAAATTCAATTAAAGGACATAAAAGGAAGTTTTGAATAAATGGGGAGACAGTCCGTGTTCATTGCAGAAGAGCAGAACATTGTAAAGATGTCAACTGTCTTCAAAATAAGAATTCCAGATGGATATGTTGAAAGATTTGACAAACTTATTTGAAATTAGTATAAATGTCCACAAATAGCTGATCCAACTTTTAAAAGGAAGGACTTGTCTCCTAGATATTAAGATATAACAAAGTCGGAGTTATAGAAGAATTGTGTGGTTCTGATGGGAAGACAGACAAACAGACCAACGGACTAAGATAGAGAGCCCAGAGCGATACCACACATGTATGGGAACTTGACCCACGATAAATATGGCATCACAGATCAGTGGGAAAGTTCCCACTGACTTGCAGATGGCTTTGAAAAATGAATGACTATATATATCAGAGTATAACTGTACCCCTACTTTTTCCAGAATATAAAAGTAGAGTCTAGATAAAGTCTAAATGTCAAAGGGTAAACAATCAAGCTGATGGAAGACAACATAGGGGAAGTCTTCTCAAATAAGACCTCTCAAACACAAAGCATAAAATAAAAATTAATTAATTTTAATAAAATAATTGACTTTTAATAACATTTGAAAGTTATGGATTTCCAACCAATGGGATTAGATCATCATAACCCAGTTGGAGGGATAACCCATAGACCAGTGGTTCTCAACTGGAAGCAGTTTTGCCCTCCCTGCCCTAGGAGATTCAGCAATGTCTGGAGACATTTTTCGTTGTCACAATTGGGCCGGGGGTGCTAATAGCATCTATCGAGTAGAGGCCGGGGATGCTGCTAAACATTTTCCAATGCATGAGACACCCCACAACAAAGAATTGTCTGTCCAAATGTTAATAGTGCTGAGATGGAGAAACCTCCCTACGGATGAATGCCATATAGAGATGCCATATTTAAAACCAACATAGAACCAGAACCTAGACTGTATAAAGAATGCTATAAATTGTTAAGAAAGAGGGAAGGAACACAAAAGAAAGTTGGGCAAAGTATACAAATACTTCATAAAAGGGGAAACACAAATGACTTGTAAGTGTAGGAAATGATGCTCAAACTCATTAATCATTAGAGGGATACAAATGAACACAACAGTGAATTATTACTCTACACTCACTAGCCTGGCAAAAACGAGAAGGTTGGATAATGCCAAATGTTAGTAGGGATGTGAGGATCTCCTGTGTACCACTGGTGGGCGTGTAGATCAACACAGTGGTTTTGAAGAGCCATAAGGCAGAATTTAGCCAAGATAGCATATCTGTATGGAAGGATCCAATAATCTCACTGGTGACATCCCAGGTCCTCCTACACAGGTCCAAATGGGGACATCTTCAAACATCTTTATTGTGGTGCTGTTTTTGGTAGCAGGACCCTGGAGGTTCCTAGGATCCACCACTGGAGAAATGGAAAAGTAAAATCTGGTGTAGGTTCATAATAAAACACTATGTGGCTGTCAGAATCTACAAACTAGATATGGATATGCCAATGTGGTTAGATCTTAATTAAACAACTGTAAGCATTAAATGAAATAAGTTAGAATCATGCCTAGCACACAAGTTAGCTTTGAGGGATGCCTTTGCACGTGCCATTTAGATACATTTAAATACATGTGCATACATGTTTTGGCTAGAACATGCACATGTGTGTTATAAATGTACCTAAATTCGTCCTATACCTGGCTTTGTTCACTCAGTACTAGTGATATGATGTCAGTTAACACTTACTCAGAACTAACTGTGTGCCAGGCACTATTACTTTTATCACTCACCCCCTCATGCCTGCATACGTAATTATTTTAAGGAGTTGATATTTGTATATAATAATGTATGTGTATGGGAGAGGTAGTGATAAAAACTAATTAAAAAAACTTTAACAGGAGAAAGGCATTGTATCAGTCTGTCTGGGTTGCTATTAAAAAAAATACCATAGGCTGAGTGGCCTAAACAACAGAGGTTTATTTTCTCACAGTTCTGCAGCCTGTAAGTCCAAGTCAGGTGTTGGCAGGTGTGTTTCCCCCGAGACCTCTATCCTTGGCTTGTAGATGGCCACCTTCTCCCTGTGTCCTCACATGGCCTTTTTTCTTGTGGTTCCTTGTTGTCTTTTCCTCTTCGTGTAAGGACACCAGTCCCACTGGATTAGGAATCATTTAATGGTAATTACCTCCTTAGAGGTCTGTCTCCACATACAGCCACCTTGGGGATTAGGGCTTCAACTTAGGAAATTTGAAAGGACATAATTCAAGTCCACACAGCCTGATTGATCTTGAAGAGTGTGTGAGTCGGCCCCCGGGATGCTTGTTACGTTCCATTTCTTTTTTTTTTTTTGTCACCCTGGGTAGGGTGCAGTGGTGTCATCAGAACTCACTGCAACCTCAAACTCCTGGGCTAAAGCGATCCTCTTGCCTCAGCCTCCTGAGTAGCTGGGACTACAGGCACATGCCACTATGCCCAGCTAATTTTCTATTTTTAGTAGAAATGGAGTCTCGCTCTTGCTCAGGCTGGTCTCGAACTCCTGGGCTCAAGCGATCTTCCCGCCTTGGCCTCCCAGGGTTACAGGTGTGAGCCACCGTGCCCTGTTACATTCTGTTTCTTGATCCGAGTGCTGGTTGCACAGATGTGTTTAGCGGGTGACAATTCACTGTGCAGTTAGGATTTATAGACTTTTCTGTGGGTATTTTGTGTCTCAATGACAGTCTTAAAGAGGGTTGAATTTTAGCCACTGTTTTTTCTGCATTTACTGATATGCTTATATGGATTTCCTACTTTGATTTTTTTTCCTGTAGTACTGTATTACTTTGCTAGGGCTGCCGGAACAAAGTACCGCAGAATGGCTTAAACAACAGAAATTTATTTGCTTGCAGTTCTGGAGGCTGGAAGTCTGAGATCAAGATGGCAGCGGGGTTGGCCTTCTAAGGCCTCTCTTTTCGGCTTGTAGATGCTGCCTTTTTTCCACGTCCTCACAGAGGAGGGCTCCTCTTTGTATGTGTCTGGGTCCAAATTTCCTCTTATTATGAGGACACCAGTCATATTGGATTCGGGCTCACTCTAATGACGTCATTTTAACTTACTAATAATTACCTCTTTAAAGACCCCATCTCTAAATACAGTCACATTCTGAGGGACTAGGAGTTAGGATTTCAACATATGAGTTTTGGGGGACACAATTCATCCCAGAATAGGTGTATTACATTAATGGATTAAATGAAGAAATATCCTTGTAGCCCTACCTGACATGAGGTATTTTATACATTGCTGAATTCAAATTGCTAACATTTTATGTAAGATTAAAAAAAAAATCTATGGGCATATTTAAATTTGTGTCACATTTTATTTTATGATGCTATCCCTGTCGGCTGTAAGTATCAGGGTTATAATAACTTTATAAAACGAGATAGGTAATTTTTGCTCTCTGCTCTATTCTGCAACGTACCTGCTGTAACCTCATTTTATGTGTGCCTTGGAGGCCTGGTGAAACCGAACAGCAGAACTCTATTACCACAAACAAAAAAGTAAACCAAAGGCGGAAAATAGGAGGGGGTGATCGTAAAGGTGGATGATGAACAGCACTGTGAGTGTAATTTCTGTATCCAAGATCCAACTCCCACCCCCTCGGAACACACAAAGGAGCAAGCAAAACAGGTCAGATCAAGTCACTCCTCTGCTCAAACTCTTCAGTGGCTCCCTACTGCCCTCCACAAAAGAGCCCACTCTTTACCATAGTCTTAGGTTCTTTGTGCTTTGGCCCTGCCAGCCCCTCCAGTCTTCCTCCCTCCACCTGGAACGGGATTCCAGTGCATCCACTTTCATCTCACTTCTGCTCTTTTGTTGGGATGCTGCCCAGACCCCCATCCCCTCCCCTGGAGAACTCCTCCTCCTCCTCCTTCAGTACAGACCAGATGGCACCTCCTCCAGGAAGCCCCCCCAGGCCTCTCCCATCCCGCCCCACTCCAGGCTCAATTAGATGCCCCTCCTCCTGCTTCCCCAACCTCAGCCCTTCCCACCCCATGGCTCTCGTTGCCAGGGGTCCTTCCAGTCAGAATCTGCAGGAAGAATGACAATCTAACTCAGTGGGTGAGACCCACAGACGCACATCATGGAAACAGCCTTCCCCTAATTAAGCATTCAAAGAAATGGGAGTCAGCATTTGCTTTGTCGGCCAAACCCTTTTTGAGAAGATGACAGCTCTCAAAATTACGTCTAAACACTGTACAAATTCTTATTTTGGAGTGAGATGGACTTGGGTGTGCAGGGGCACACAGCACCCCATTTCTCATAAAGCTCGTAGCCTGTGGAGGCAACTTTTCCCCTTGCTGCTGCTCCTGGGCTGGCTGAGACAGGCTCTGTCACCCTTAAGGGAGGGTATAGTGCCTCTAGCCTTAGTATTATTTCCCCTCCCTTCTTTGATTCTTGAATGGGCCTCTTTGAAAGAACATCTGGCTCTTCTTTGAGCCCCAGGGGCATTCACCCCTTTGGAGAGACAGTATCGGGGATCTTAGAGAATAGCAGCTACTCCAGCACTGTATGCCAGGGAAGCTGAGACCCAGAGCGGGGAAAGGCTTGTCCAAGTCCACTTCCAGTGGGGCAGAGGCGGGTACAGGAATAAGGCTCTCGCTGCCAGGTGGAAACTCTCCTGGCAGTGCATGTTCTAGGCCAGGTGTGATGCCGCTGCCTCCTTTCTGGACCAGGGAAGAGGGGTGCAGCCGTAGGGAGTCGTTAGCAAGCTCCGTTGCATTGTGAAAAAGCACAGCTCCGCTAGCCACAGGATTTGAATACCCGGCAGGAGTGGCCTCTATGAGTCATGAAACCGCAGGGGGCCCTACCTCTTGTGTTTTTCTTGGAATTGGGTGTGTGGGTGTGAGCGCCCTCTCATGAAGACCTCTGCAGCGTTGCATCCTGAAAGGAGGGTGACAGCTGACCTGTGCAGAGAGCGCTTTGCAGTTTACAAAGCGCTTTCACATGCCTTGACCCATTTCTACCCTAAGGTAGCCCCAGGAGTAGGGATTCTCACTCCCAGCCAAGAGCTGAAGGGACCGAGAGGGACTTGCCCAAGGTCAGCCCTTGTAGGTGGCCACACTGGGATTCAGAATCTGGTCTCCCTGCTCCCAGGTGGAGGAAAGGGCACTCACTGGGCACCTGCCACTGCCAGGCCCTTGCCATCGGTCATCCCAATCCAGGAGGAAGGTTGAGGCCCAGGTAAGTGGGGCGATTTGCTCAGGGTCTCCAGCGGGGGAGAGCTGCCCTGAGGGTCTGAACCCGTGTGGATCTGACGCCAGAGCCAAAGCATGTGTGAATTCACGAGATGCACGGCCTCCCACAGGGATTCCTGATGGGTACAGCGCTGTGGCTTGGCACCTTGTTGAAGTGGTTTCCAGCCTGGAGAGTCATCATCTTCATCATCAGCCTCACTTTGGGTAGCACTTATTGAGTGCTTACTATATGCCAAGCACTGCCTTCTGTGCATTAGATACTTGGTTTTCTGGACTACACTGTGTAGTCCTCCTCTGACTCCTGCCAAATCCTTACGTTGCTGTCCTAACCCCGGATATTTCAGAGCATGATTGTATTTGGAGATAGGGTCTTTAAAGAGGTTAAAATAAAGTCACTAGGATGGGTCCTAATCCAATATGACTGGTGTCCTTATAAGAAGAGGAAATTTGGACACAGACACACACAGGGGAGACCCCGTGAGGACACAGAGGGAAGGTGGCCATCGACAAGTCAAGGAGAGAGGCCTCAGAAGAAACCAGCCCTCTTGACATCTCCATCACAGGCTTCTAGCCTCCAGAACTGCAAGGGACAAGCCTATTTAAGCCACTCGGTCTGAGGCACTGTGTTTTGGGGGCCCTAGCAAACTAATACCCCTGATCTCATTTAGTTCTCACAGCCATTGTGGGAATGAGCCTTCTAATCCCTAGGGAAGCCCAAGGGAATGGGCCTCATGAGGCTGCCGGAGAAGGACCTGCTGATGGCCAGACTGGTGCCCACAGCGTGGCACCTACCCTGGAGAGATTGCCACGGTTGGGGCTGGTGGCCCCCAGCTGTGTGAGTTCAGAGTCAGCCCATCGAGAATGCAAATAAGCCTTGACTGGGCTCCACCTCTGTGCCAGGCATATAATTGGTGCTGTATACACAGCGAGCCTGTGGGGTGAGCGCTGTTATCCCCTCCCTGCACAGATGGGGACATAGAGCGTCAGGTAGCTTCCCTGACTTTGCTGGGGCCACAGAACTCGTAGGGACGAGAGGCGGAATGTGGACGCAGCTTCGCCTGGTCATGCCAAGCTACCCAGAGAGAATGGCATCTGTATTTGTAAGCCTGATGCCAAGGGACCCATTTCCAAAGGGCAGTGTACCCTCTGTGTGGTCTGGACTGCTCTGCAGGTTTGGGAGGATGTCTTGTTCCCTGCAACCGGGCTTGTCAGAAGCTTGCTTGGTGACACTGGAATTGGAGAAAGGAGAGTGATAAAGTGTGTGTCTCCTCTTAAGCCAACAAGGCACAGTGGTTAGGAGAACGCACCCCGTGGGGCCAGCCTGTATGGGTTTACATCTCAGCTCTGTCACTTGCCAGCTGTGTGACCGCAGATAAGCTGCTTAACCTCTTGGTGCCTCTGGCTTCCCATCCAGGAAACACAGAACATTCGGATCACAGAGGGAGGCCTAGGGGGTCAGGCTCCCATTCCAGTAGAGGAGGGGCCTGCGGTGCCGAGAGGAGGGCAGTCTTGCCTTCCGGGCACCCTGGGCTGGCTCGGCCAGCATCTCCTCCTTGTCCTTCTGTTTTCTCGACGCCAGATCTGACCAGCCCTGGTTTGTTCACTGTCTTTCTCCGAGCAGAACCCAATCCAGCAGGTCCCGATTGTTCTCCCCGGGGTTTTGGAAACCAGGCTCTGGGCACTACACTCACATTCTCCTGGTCCACACAGACGGCTCATCTCTTCCTCTGTGGGTGGATTTTGGTAACGAGAATATTCCACCCCTCTCTCTTGCTTCTAGGCCTTTGTGTCTGCGTTTCCCTTTGCTTGGAAACTTCTCCTCCTGCCTCTTAGTATGACCAACTTTTACTCATCCTTCGGTGTCAGCTTAAATGCCGCCGCCTCTGAGAAGCGCACCTTGACTTCAGCCTGGTGTCTGGGTGCCCACAGATCCCACCGTAGAGATGGCCACGGCGTTGCCGCTGCTCCTCCAGGTGGTGGTCTCTCTCCACGACCCTTCTCCTCCTGCCCTCATTAGGGTGTAAGTTCGCTGAGGGCAGGAGTGTGTCCTTCTTGTCCACGACTGAACCTACTGCTGGGATATGCCCGAGGTCGCCGTGCGAGTGGGAAGAGTCAGGACTAGAATCCGGATCTCACGGCTCCCGGGAAGAGCTTCTCATTCCTCGTCCCTCCCTTCACAAACACCAAGCGTGGGGCCCCGCGCCAGAGCTTGGTTTCCAGCAGGGAAAACACAGGCACGCACCCCGCACCTTGATGGATTTCCTCTCGTGCCTGTGCCCCTCGCTAGCCTCCTGTTAATCACCCCATTGTGCCAACTCTTGCAGCCTCTGGACCTTTGTCCCTGCTTTTCCTCTGTCCGCAGCTGCCTTCTCCCTGCCCTGTGCGTGGCTGGCTCCTTGAGCCTCATGTCCTCCCTCCCGGGACGCTGGTCCACTACCGCCTCCCCCGCCTTCCCTTGTGGCCGTGGCTGTGGTTTTGCTTCCTTTGCGCGCTGCCACGTCGCAATCTGCCGGCACTGGCTGGTTGGCTTTTGCTGTCTGTGCCCCAACTATGCTTTAAACCTCGCAAGAGCAGTGGCCCTGTCACTGTATTTACCGCAGTGTCTACACAGGCTTCTGAGCTCAAGAACTACCTGGTGCTGGAATAGGTGAAAAAGTCTGCTTTCTAGTGGGAGAAAGACTCTTTGACAAAGGATCACACAAAAAAGTAAACAGTGACCAACTGCTGTCACTGCTATGGGAGAGTGTACAGGTTGCCCGATACAGGGGAGCGGCCTTTGTGAGTCTTGCACTGAAGCCTGTGTGACACTGTGGGGTGGTAGCCGGGTCGCTTCTGCAGAGAAACCTCCCTGATACCCCGGACCAAGGTGGGCCTCCCGGCCGTAGCTCGGTAGGTCCCTGTACTTTCTCTACAGCACTTCTTTCCAGATACGTATTTGTACAAGTAGTTTTATTTTTATTGTGGTAAAATATACACGAGATAAAATTTATCACGAGAGACATTTCGTACGTTTACAATGTTGCTCAATCATCACTGCCGTCTGGTGCCGGGATTTTTTCATCATCTCAGAAGGAAACTCCGTACACTTTAAATAGTCGCTCCCCGTTCTCCACCCCAGCAACCACGAATCAGCTTGCTGTCTCTACCAGTTGCCAATTCTGGATCTTTCATAGAAGTGGAATGCAATTAGTCTTTAAAATATGTATATATTTTCCTCGTTGTCATCTGCCCTGGGGTAGGAATTGCGTCTGTCTGTCTCACCTTTGCCAAGTCCCCGACACAGAGGTTGGCACGTGCCATACGTCCCGCAGACAGTGGGGGCATGACAGAGGACGTTTTCTCTGCCACACGTCTGCAGGCTCGCTAGATGAAGGCCGTGTGACTTGTGGGATCACAGGAGTCCGAGTGTGCAGGTTCGGTTCTTTCAACTGCCTTTTGTTAGATCAAGTGTTACCTTAGGGTAGTTACTTAACACCTTGAAGCATCAATTTCCACATCAATGAAATGGGGATAGTGGAAATGTCCACCTCCTTCTGGTGACATGGGAACAGCTGACAACCTGCCTGCCTGAGTGCCTGCTCCGGCACCTGGCCCAGAGCAGGTGTGCAGAAATGCTAGCTGTTGTCATTTATTATTTTCCCTGTGTTTTTCAACCCCAAGTTCTAGGCTGGGTAATGTGCAAAGTCCATACTTGGCAAATGTATTTTAGTTTGAAGGATGCCTAAAGGGGCTTAAAAATTAGGCAGGTGGGTATTCAGGTTACAACTGCAGAGAGTTCAGCTGGGATGAAGATAGAGACCGCTCACATGAAGACATGTCTTTTGTGACGTTATTCTGCAATGCCAGCATCTCAGGATCTCCCAACGCTGGAAGTTTGTTTTGCTCGCTTGGTCAGTCCCTGTGGGCCGGCTGTGGCTCTGCTCCACGGCTTCTTATTCCAGGATGCAGAATGAGGCAGCGGCCCTCATCTGGGCTATGCTGTTCCTGTGGCAGAGGAAGAGGCAGGGGATGGCTTCAAACCTCCTGCTCCTACGTTGCAGACATCACTACTGCTTATATCCTGAGGCCACGCCAATCGTAGCCAAGCCTGATGTTGAGGGGGTAGGGGAGCAGCAGGGACCTCTTCTGGGGAGGGCAGCAAATGATTGGGAATAACGATAAACCAGCCACCCTTTAATCTTAGAGCTTTAGTGATTTTTGTGGGCATGGTCTGATGCATCCCTTCAGCTCACTCACTTAAATTCCCCACCTACAAGTTGAAACCATTACACCAAGAGTTTTGGGAGTGCTGTCCACTAGAAGTAGGTACCACGTGGTCTGTGAGGGTCTCCTGCCCTGCAGATTTGGTTCCCAGATGGAAATCTTTGAAACTCCCTTATGGCAGTGTTATACATGGCAAAGAAAAACTGGAAACAACATCGATAGCCAGCAATGGCGGAATGGCAAAGGCACAGTGGTTGGTTCATGCAATGGCATTCTACACGCTATTAAAATAAGTAAGTGACAGCTAAATATTAAATTGGAGAAATCTCCAAAACATAAGGGTGAGTAGAACAAGCAGATATGGGATGATACCAATATAAAAACATGTAAGTGTTGGAAACAGTCTGGCAGTTTCTGAAAATGTTAAACATGGGGTTACCATATCACCCAGCAATTTCACTCTTAGGTATATATCCAAGAGAATTGAAACATAGGTCCACATAAAAACCTGCACATGATGGCCGGGGGTGGTGGCTCATGCCTGTAATCCTAGCACTCTGGGAGGCCAAGGTGGAAGGATCCCTTGAGGCCAGGAGTTCCAGACAAGCCTAAGCAAGAGTGAGACCCTGTCTCTACTAAAAATAGAAAGAAATTAGGCGGGCAACCAAAACTAGAAAAAATTATCCAGGTGTGGTGGTGCGTGCCTGTAGTCCCAGCTACTCGGGAGGCTGGGGCAGGAGGATCACTTGAGCCCAGGAGTTTGAGGTTGCTGTGAGCTATAATGATGCTGCCACACTCTAGCCTGGGCAACAGAGCAAGACTCTGTCAAAAACCAAACCAAAACAAAACAAAAAACACAAAAAAACTCGCACATGAATATGTATTGCAGCATTATTCATAATAGCTGAAAAGCAGAAGCAACCCAAATGTCCATCAAGTGCAAGTAAAGAAAATGTGGTATTTATAGATCATGGAATACTACTCAGCAATGAGAAAGAATGACATAGTGTCTTTTGCAGCTACTTGGATGGGACTTGAGGCCATTATCCTAAGTGAAGTGACTCAGGAACAGAAAAGTAAATGCTGCATGTTTTCACTTGTAAGTGGGAGCTAAACTATGGCTACACAAGGGCACACAGAGTGGTATCATGGACATTGGAGACTCACGAGGGGGGAAGGGGTGAGGGGACAGTGTCCACCACTCGGCTGATGGGTACAGCAAAAGCTGCCACTATACAATGCATACATGTACCAAAGTTCAAATTGTACCTCCTAAATCTATTTTTAAAAAAGGAAAAAAAAAAATCCATCAACAGATGAATGGAAACATGAAGTGTGGTATATCCACCAAATGGAATATTATCGGGCCATAAGAAAGGAACGAAGTGCTGATACCTCCCACAACACGCACGAACCTTGAAACCATTATGGTTGAGTGTAAGAAGTCAGTTGCAAAAGTCACCTATGACATGATTCTGCTTGTATAAAATGTCCATCACAGTCTAAACAGACAAAAGTCAGATTCGTGTCTGCCAGGGGCTGGGGAGAGGGGAGAGTGGGGAGTGATTGCTTAGGGGGTGTGGAGTTTCCTGAAGTGATGAAAATATTCCGGAATTAGACAGTGGTGATGGTTGCACAACATTGTGAAGATACTAAATGCCACGGAATTGTATACTTCAAGATGGTGAGAAGGTGAAATTTTATTATGTTATGTGTGTTTTACCACAATAGGGAAAAACAGGCAGAACAACATATATACAGTGTGTATGAAAACCTGCAAGGAACTATATATCCCAGTATCAGGGCAGTGGATATCTCTGGGGAAGGAGGAAGGGTGAGTGGGTGATGAAGGAGTTTCCATTGTACTGGATCTGTAACATTTTATTGCTTTAAAACGCCAACATTGATTAAATCTGGATTAGTGCCTGAGTATGTATTGTATGATTCTCTGCATTTTTCTGAATGTTTGAAATATGGCATAATTAAAAGAGAAGAACGCCCAACACCTTTGAAACCCTGTTTCTGGGCAGCTGGAAGTGTGAGTGTGCCTCCTGCCCCGCTGCACTCCAGGAGCAGGTGACGTAGGGACCGGCGACCATTACATTTCATTGTGTTTTTGCCTGGCTGCATCCCATTATTCTAGTTTCTATTGAAATTAATGATGCAGGGACCTTATTTTTTTTTTTCCACCTAGACCTGGAACTTCACTCTGATCAATGAATTCCATCTTCTGGAGGCATGGTGACGGGCTAGGGGTTTTCATCTCAGATAATTGCTTTTTCCCCTTTGTTTGGTGAAAGACAGAGTTTTCCTTTCAGGGCCAAACTATTCAAAGATAAGGCAGTAAACTTGTTTTCTCAGTTTGCGATTTTTTTAAATGAGTTATTCCATCATCATTATAAGCAATTCTTCAATCTATAGAGCCTCTCAGAAATGATGGAGTGGGAGAGGGAGGAAGCGAGGGCGCTAATTTTAGATGTTACTGATTATGTCGCTTGAACAAACAAATTCTGAGAGTGTCTCTGGGGACACGAGGCAGGAGAGGGTGGGGGTGGTTTTTCCTCAGTAAGATTTAACAGCTTTCTGTGTCTTGTACTTTTTCTCTGTAAGGCAAAGCGATTGCCGTTTTTGTTTCAGAAGTACCTATGCAATGAAGGTAATAATTTAAACAAAATTTGGCTCAACTTACATATTCAGCAACAAGCATAGTGTCACTGGGGTCACCTTTCCTGAAGGTCCTTTCAAGGTCATATTTTCCAATAAACTCATTTTATAGATGAGATAACTGAGGCTCAGTTTGGCAGGAAGACTTGCCCAGGATCCCAAAGTCTGTTTTCTGTTTCAAGGTTGAGTATCTTTATGGTCTACTCACTAAACTACTTCACTCACCAATCTTAGACTCAAATGTCTTTTATCTGTTTCTAAAAAGCAAACTTTTCCTTCCAGGGATATAGATTTCCCACTAAGAAGATTTTTCTATGGGACCATTGTGGTGTGAAAAAAAACCTACATGTTGGAGTCAGAAAACCTGGTTCAAATCCCTGTTCTGCCTGAGAATCCATATAATTTTCAACCAGTCACATATCTTGTATGACTGTCAGTTTCCCCCCCTGTAAATTGGGCTAAGGATCCCCAAATCTAAGGGTTATGGTGAGACAGCAGATGTTCCCGGTGTTTGAGAAACTTGGATTCAAAGAAGGGGGCCCAGCAGGTAGTGACTTTTCGGACAGACCTCACACACATACAGTGGAATATTATTAAATCATAAAAAAGAAAAAAATCCTGCCATATGCAACAACATGGATGAACTGGAAATACGCCAGTTGCAGAAAAGCAAATTGCATATTTCTATTAATACTTGTATGAGGTATCTAAAACAGTCGAATTCATAAAAGCAGAGAGTAGAAGGTGGTCGCCAGAAGCTGTGTCTGGGGGCAGAGCGGGGAGTTGCTATTCAAGGGGTATAAAGTTTCAGTTATGCAAGGTGAATAAATTCTAGAGCTCTGCTGTATAACACAGTGCCTATAGTTAACAGTACTGTATTGTGCATTCAGAAATTTATTGAGAGAGTGGATCTCATGCTAAGTTTTCTTACTACAGTAAAAAAGAAAGCTCATATTAAAGGATGCAAAATTGTATTAGAAAGGAGGAATAAGTTCTAGTATTCTATACTACTGTCAGATGACTATGATTAACCATAATATTAATGTATTATTAATATATACTTTCAAATAGCTAGAAGGAGCATAGTGGATGTTCCCAACACAAAGAGATGGTAAATGTTTGAGATGATGGATATGCTAATTTCATCACTATACATGTATAGTGGTTATATGTATGGAAACATCACTATGTACCCCATGATTATGTACCTCATAAATATGTACAGTTGTTAATGCCAATTAACAAAATAAAATTAAATTAAAGAAAGAGCTTGTGAAGTTTTACTTTTTTGAGATAAGGAGGACTGAAGAGGGAGACCATGTATTTTGTAATGATATTTTGCAAGCTGACCCAGGAGGCATGCAACTTTCTTAGCGTCATCTGCTTCCAGCAATTCTGTTTGTACTAGAGAAATATCAGTGTAGCCATTTGCCCATCAAGGCCTCTGGCTTTGCTCCCTGTGGACAGAGTCCCCTGGGGCTTCCACTGCAGTAGAGATGGAACCACCAAGACTGGATTGGGGTCCCCAGCAAGGGCCCCACTAAAAATCTTTGCACGTGGTTTACAAGGCATGTCATATAGTGGTGCTCTGTGACCCTTTTCCATTGCTGAGCAGAGCTCTGGTGCTGTCCCAGGTTCCCCACAAGCTGGTGGGCCCTGGGTAGGGAGAAAGATCTGGAAGGAGGCAGAGTTTTGAAGGCCCTGCTTCCTGCCCTCCCTTTCCCCCACCCACGCTGCACCCATCCTGTCCCTGCTTTTCCTTTCAACCTGGTACTCACAGCCTCGTGGGCAGAGACTCTGCAGCCCTGGTCCTGTCCCTGTCCTTTTTAGCATGTATGGTACAGGTTGATGGAGCACATTCTGTCACCTGTGTTATTTCTCTTTTCTAAACAAATTCTTCATTACTACCATGAAATGAGGGTCCATCTTCTTATCAACCTAAAGTCTGCCTTTGTTCTTACCAGTAGTTCAGGTATCTTATCTTTGATTCTGAAATCTAAGAAGCTCCATAAACCAGACGTTCCTCTGCTGGGAAAGTTCTTTTTCCTGACCTCATCTGAACAGACACAGGGCTATTGCTATTCTTTATTTATCCCACTTACGGTAATTGCGTATCTGTTCTACAGCAGATACTAGTGTTTTTGTTGTACTGCCCCCGACTTCGCTGGGTGCGATATACAATAGAATATAAGCAACGTATAGCTTCTAAAACTGGGGACATTTTGATTTCTAAAATGCATCAGGCCCTAGAGCTTTGGGATAAAAGATTGTGCACCTGTAGAATGCACCACACAGGCTGCTTGGCTATTCTCTTGTTGCTGTGTGTTTGAGATTTTTTTAAAACACTATTCTATCATATAAAGATATAAAGTTACTCCTCACCAATCCCTCCTTCCTTTGGGATTATTTCCTTGGGAAGCCTCCTCAGAGTGAAATTATTTTATCAGATAGTGGGAGCAGTTTTATAGATTGTGTGACTGGTGCCAGGTTGGGCCTTCAGACTGTTAGGTTTGTGAGTGTTATCCACACCTGTTCATCCTCTCTTGACCCTGGGGAAGGGCACTTGTGTAAGGTACCATCCTGTTCAGATGAGGCTGTGACAGTGAGCAAACTGCAGGACTCCATGCAAATAATCAGTTACCCTGTGAATGTCTGCTTGGAATTCCTGGGTGCAGTGTGGTCTCACCAGTTCTATTGGCTGGCTGAGGCCCAGGCTAGTGGCTGGCTGTCTAGGGGGTATCCATCCACCCATCATCCATCTGTCCTTCCATTGTTCCATTTTCCACCCATCCATCCACCCATTATCCATCTATCCTCCCATCTTTCCACCCACCCATCTATCCATCATCCATCTATCCTCCATTGTTCCATTTTTCCATCCATCTATCCACCTGTTATGCATCTATCCTTCCATCTTTCCATCCTTCCACCCATCCATCCACCCATTATCCATCTATCCTCCCATCTTTCCACCCATCCATCTATCCATCATCCATCTATCCTCCCATTGTTCCATTTTTCATCCATCTATCCACCTGTTATGCATCTATCCTTCCATCTTTCCATCCTTCCACCCCATCCATCCATCCTTCATGGGATATTTATTGAGGCTGTAACTGTTATCTAGGAATCAGGATTAAAGCAGCAAGCAAGGCAAAGTCCTTGCTCTCATGGATCCTGTGGTATAGTGGGGTGGGGAATGAGAAATGGACAAAAAAACAACAAATGAATAAACAAGATGGTATCAGATAAAGTATCATGATCAACATAAAATGAGGTGACAGGATTGAGGGGAGGCTGATAGTTTGTACAGGGCAGTCAAGGAAGACTCCTTTGAGGAGGTGGTGTTTGCTATGAGGCCTGGATGGCAAGAAGGAAGCTGTTGTACAGAGATCTTGGAGAAACAGCCTCCCATCCAAAGAAACAACGAGTGTGAAGGCCTTGGGAGGGGAAGGAGCTGGCGTTCCGGAGGAAGACATGGGAGCAATTTCTCCCTCCCCTCAGTCCCTGGGAATCACCATTCTACTTTTTGATTCTATGAGTCTGACTACTTTAGGGGGGGAATTATGAAATATCTGTCTTTCTTTTTTTTAAAAAATAGCTTTATTGAGATATAATTGGCATACAAAACCCTGCACATACGGGTACTAATGTGTACAATTTGATGAGTTTGGACATAGACAAACACCTGTGCTACCATCACCACAGTCAAGGTAATAGACACACCTAACACCTAACTGGACAGTGAAGATATAAAACATTTCCACTGTTATGCAAAATTCTCTTGGACAATGCTGGTCTAATTTGAAACATAATCAGGCCTATCATTTTCCCTGGTGACTGCTCTGGGTTGAATTGTGTCTTCCCAAAATTCATATGTTGAATTTTAAATATGCCAGTATCTAAAAATGTGACTATATTTGGAGACAGGTTCTTTAAAGAGGTGATTAAGATTGAATGAGGTCACTGGTGGAGGGGGGGCTCTAGTCCCTTATGGTTGGTGTCCTTCTAAGAAGAGATTAGGACCTAGACTTGCACAGAGGGAAGGCCATGTTCAGACGCAGTGAGAAGATGACCATCTATGAGCCAAGGAAAGAGGCTTTCAGAAGAAACCAACCCTGTTCACACCTTGATCTTAGACTTTCAGCCTCCAGAACTGTGAGAAAATATATTTCTATGGTTTAATCCACCTGGTCTGTAGTATAATACTTTGTTAAGGCAGCCTGGGCAGACTAATACAGTGTTTTATTTTGTTCTGTTTACAACACGTGAGGGTTCATTGAACTCTTTGGGAATTCAATTCTGTGCCGTCTTGGCCTGTGGAAATACACCAGCTTTGATAGCCTGGGCGTGGATGTTGAGTATTGCCATGTCATTCCTGGTGTCCGGGGCTGTTACAGTCGCCACCCTCTGTCATGTGACTTTTGAAGAATGGTTACAGAGTAAACTTTGTGGATTGCTTTCTTTCTGTAATTAACTTTATGACCTTTAATCTTAGGTCTTCATGTACCCCTTTTTAATTTTTATCTTTTTTATTGCTACATCATATGGCAAGTATTCCTCTTTTTAAATCAGTAGCTGGGTTGTACAATCTACTCATGGAATAGACATAAGAAAAAAAATTCCAAAGACAATAACAATACAGAAACAGGAGCAAGGAAATCAGATTTCTAGTTCAACATTGCATAGTCAACATAAAAAATGTTATGTAATATTATATATAATATAACATATAGTTACAGTATAATCGTAATGTTACATATATACTATTTTATATATACGTGTGTATCTATCAGTATACATAGTATTGCAGTATCCTTGGTTTTGCTTTCCGTAGTTTCAGTTACCTACAGTCAACATCAGCCCGAAAATATCAAATGGAAAATTCCAGAAATAAACAATTCAGAAATTTTCCATTGTGCACTGTTCTGCATAGCGTGATGTAACCTCACACTGTCTGCTCTGTCCCACCTGAGACATGAATCATTCCTTTGTCCAGTGTGTCCACCCCGTACACACTCCCCGCCTATCACTTGCTTAGTAGTCGTCTCAGTTACCAGATCAACTGCCTTGGTGTTGCAGTACTTATGTTTAAGTAATCCTTATCTTACATAACAATGGCCCAAAAAAGCAAGAGTAGTAATGCTGGCATATTGTGATAATTGTTCTATTTTTTATTATTTATTAATTAATTTATTAATATTATTGTTAATCTCTCATGAGCCTAATTTATAAATTAAACTTCATCATAGATGTATATGCATAGGAAAACGCATGGTATATATAAGGTTTAGTACTCTCTGAGCTTTGAGGCATCCATTGGTCTTGGCACATATCCCCTGGGGCTACTGTAAGTTATGAATTATATTCAAGTGGGTGAACCCACCACCCACAGGAAACTTTTCCAATATTGTTGGATTGATCTGTGTTCTGCTGCTAATACCTTTCCTCTACCTCTCTTTCAGCAGCCGTCACTACCCTGATATTTTGAAGAATCATTTCTCTGTTTTTTTAAAAAATATGGCTGCAGTACTTCTCTATGTACCCCTTAAAGAATTATCTAATTACAGCTGTTTGTCTTTGAACTACATAAAAGTGGTATCATGCTTACATGAGTTATACTCCACGACTTGGTTCTTTTTATTCTATATTATGCTTTTAAGATTAATCCATGTTTCCTATAGCTATAATTTCATTTTCTCTGCCTACAGTACTCCGTTGTATAAATACATAATTTACTTATCTTTTGGTAGACATTTGAGGTCTTTGTGGCTTTCCATGTTATAAACAATGTTGTTTTGAACATCCTTGTACATGTCTCCTATTGTATATTGCAAGAGTTTCCCTTGGGCATGGACCTATAGAGCTTTTATAATTTAAAAAATGTAAAGGACATATACAAATGTAAAATATGCTTGAATATAATTCTGCTCTATTTGACTAAAATTAAACAAATGGATTTTTTTTGTTTGAAACAACCTATACTTAGGATATTCCAGAAGGCTGATATTTTATGGTATTACTAGGCATTCCTATAATTTATCTCATTTCTTAAAATAAATAAAAGTAGTTTAGAATTTTTAACCGAGTAGTTTTCATGGAGGTAGTTTTAAAAACTCTTACATGACATGCTAAAATCTTCCTTTTACTTTCATATCTCTGTCCTGGTTTCTTGCCTGGACAGTAAGGAGTGAGAAGACACGTAATAAGGATATATTGCCTCCTTTTATGGGGAAGGAAATTGAGACTCAGTGAAACTAAGTAATTTTCCCAAGTCACACAGCAGATCTGGGAATCAGTCCAAAGCCCATGCATGTCCCACTGCATGATGCTGTGAGTCACGAACGTTTGTCCCCTCATCCCATGACATCTGCTGTCACCTCTTACTACTGGGGTTGGAAGAGGAAAGGAAGTCTCTGCGTTTGGCAGGCCGATTGTCTATGGTGGCTACCATTTCTCACATGCCCACCATGTGCCTGCCAGACACAGCACTAGATACGCATCGATGGCTCTCAGTGAATCCTCATAACAACAATATGATGCTGATATTATCATCCACATTTTTCAATTTGAGGAGAACAAGGCAGAGTGAATAGATATGCAGGGTAACACAGGCAGAAGAGATGGCAGGGTTGGGTGGCTAATCCAGCTCTGTCTTACTCCAAAGGCTTTGTTCTTTCTAAAGATATCATGTTGTCTTTAGAGGGAGAAAACACCAAATGTGGTGTCACTTCCTATCGGACTCTGATTAAATATATACACCTATGTTGCTAGAAGGAAGCAGGATGATGACAAAAATGTTTAGAATGATCATGAAAATTCAATTTAGATGCACCTTTGGGAGGACACCACCCTGGGCTCAAACCCAACCAGAGCTTTTTGTGATTCTTGACCTTGAACCCCTGGTTGGAGTCCTAGTCCCTACTGGGATTTCGCTCAGGGGTGGTAGAGATGTTGATTGGCATCTACACAGACAATGGATAATCTTCATAGTGGGGTTGGGTTTAAGAATATGGACTCTGAAATTGGGTGGACTTGAGTTCAAACCCTGGCTCTTCCACTTACGAGTTCTGTGATCTTGGGTGAGTTACTTAAACTCTTTGAGCCTCAGTTTTTGCATTTGTGTGACAGGGATAATTAATAGTGACTTCTTTATTGAGTACTTGTGGTGATCGATTTAATCCATGCAAACCTCTTAAAATAATGCTACTGTAAACACCCAATATCAGCTATTGTTATTATTTAGTGATAATGATAAAGAAATAGAGCACTGAATCAGGAAATGAGAGGAATGCCCAGGTTCTTCTATTGTGGGTGATTAAAAATCTACACCTTTGTGTTGCTTTGTAATCATTGGACAAAGTCCACGAGATCTTCTCAGTGGCCTTGCTACTGGGATGCATCCTGCTACCAGGTGGCCCCCTCCTATCTATGAGAAAGCTAGGCCTGGCAAGGGGTGGGGAGACAAGTGACTCACTCAAGGTCACACATGCTCTTCCTCTCCCTCCCTCCTCCCCTCTTTCCCTTCTTCCCTCCTCCCTCCCTCCCTCCTCCCCTCCCTTCTTTTCTTTCTTGTTTTTTCTTTCTCTTGACAAATAATAATTGCACATGTTTATGAGGCATAATATGATGTTTTGATATATGTATACATTGTAAAAAGATTATCAAACTAACTAACATATCCATCATATTACTTATCATTTTTTCCCCACTTGCTCTTTCTGAGGACAGAACCTGGTGGCTTATTTGAGCCCCATGTTGAATGAAGTCTTCCCAGTGGTCTTTTTAGGTTCCAGAGGGACCTGAAGAATAAAACAGAGACTTCTAAAAATCCTACTGAAAAAGACATTTCCACTCCATTGCAAAGACCCAACATGACCACTTCTTTTGGCATTTATTAAGATGGTGATTTGGCACTGTTAGAGCGTGGGGTCTTACGTAAATCATGTTTGGGGTGGCAGCTGTGTTGGTGTGAAGGTGATTTGCTTTCAAGCCCTGTGGACTGTTCTGTCTTCATGGACAACCACCTATGGCAGAGACTGGTGTCTGAAATAAAGGGTCTTTTGCTAGTTCATGGAGAAATCAGGCATTCTGTTGTTATTTTCTCTTAGAATTATCCAGTTATGCTTGGGAGTTTTCTTTCTATGTTTCCAAGAAGTCGCCATAGTTATAGCTTGGTTGGTTTGTATCAAAATCAAAACATTAACATGGTACATTTTAAAAAGAAGTAACATAACTTTTTGACAATATAATCGGGCGGGGAAATTACCCAGTCCTGGGCAGAATTCAGCTAAAATGCTACTGCTGACAGCATGGCTGAGCTTGGCCAAGGGTTCAGGTTCTTGGACAGCAACTGCAAGCTATGAGGTTTGGTGTTTCCATGTCAGAGAGAAGGATCTCAGCCCTGGAGGGGAGCGAGGGCTTAAGGTTTGGCCCTGGCTCTGACATTCGTCCTTGGTGTGACCTCAAGGTCACTCTCTTCGGCCTTCCGTTGTTCCACCTATAAATGAGGATGTTAGACTAAATGGTCTAAGATCCCTTTCACTTCCGGAATTCCAGGATTTTGTGAGTTCTGCTTTTGCAGCTTTGCAGCCCATTTGAGAACCATACTCTTTCCATTTAAGACCACCAGAGGGCGATACGTCCCATGTCTTGTACCTTCCCTGGGCCTGAGACACCTAATTGCTGTGCTAAGTGCCTTGGAAGAGAAAGTCAATGACTCAGTCCCTGCCTTCCAGGGCAGATAAATGAGAAAAGACACGATTTAAGCTGTCCCTTGGGCCTACAGTTGACCAGGGGTCTTCATATACATTGTTTCTTTGATCTGACGTCAGTTCCCTAAGCCACATGCTGGCTGCCCATTTCATAGGCTGTGGAACCAAGGCTCAAGGAATGGAAAGGACTTGCCTTGGACTACCTGGGTTTTCAGTGATGCACTTAAGACCTTATCTGCCCATCCCTGACGTGTCCCTTTGGGCCTTTTCCTGTGGATCTAAAGAGGCTGCTTCTGTTTCTAAGGTGTTTCTGTTGAGTTAAGAAGACAATTTATATATGAATTGATTAGGGCAAAATATGAAATCATATTGGAGTCAGGGGTAGGAGCTGAGCTGCACGGGTAGACAAAAACGTCCTTCCACTGAAGCTCTTCTTTTGGGATTTGGACTAATGATCTATAAAATGTGGTGGCCAATAGGAACTATTATATAATGGTCTCGGTTCTGAGTTGCAGGCAACAGAATCTACACTGGCTCATTTAAGTAGCAAAGGAATTTTTGAAAGGGCGCTAGGAAACTCTCAGAATCTCCAGGAGGGCCAGAGAGGGAGAATCTGAAATTATGTAGCCAGAAATCATGACCAATCCCAATGTGGGGGCTTTTCTAGGAAAACACACACATGCACACACTGCTACAGCTGCTTGGCACTTAGGGTGTTTGGGACTGGGGCCAACGTGGACATTAATACTGATTGAGCACCTCCTGTGTGTTGGGCCCGGTGCTGGGCATCTATCTTACTTCATTTAATCCTATGGAATCCGTATAGTATCCCTAATTTACAGAGAAGGAGTACAGGCTGGGGGAGTTTTATGACTTGCTTAATTAAACCCAGGCCTCTCTGACTTCAAAGTCTGGGCTCCAAGAACAACAGGATATGGACTTTGGGCTGGAGTTTGGGACTACCCCCAGTCCTCGAAGGGCAATGTCAGGAGAGGAGGGACTTTCTTGGTGTTTCTTACTGCCTTGGTAACTCTTTTGTTTTTTAGTAATATGGAAGGAGAGAAACAAAAAGGAATGTTAAATTCTCATTTTGTATGTATTTTATCCTCTTGTGCCTGTGGTCCCTCTGACAAGTAGAAATAGCCCCAAAGGCAGGGAGTATTTCCCACTTGATGCTCTACAGGGATCTGGCTCTCTTCAAATAAAAGATTGTTGGAGTTGGAAGAAACCATGACATAGACGCATCCAATCTTGTTAGTTTATAATCCGGGAAGCTGATTGGAAAATTACTTGCTCAAAGTCATATAACTGTAGTAAGATAATGGTTTTCATACCAACAACAAATGTTTAATGAGTTGCCTACCACTAGATACAGTATAGGATAGACAATTTCCCTGTTGCCATGGAGCTTTATGTAAACAGAGGTCCCAGGGGTAGCCTCACCTGTAGCTCTCTAGCTACTTTACTTTGGTAAAGTAAATCTGGAAAAAAAATCCTTTTGGATCTTTTTCTTAATTTAAACAAAACAATAAAAATAAAATAGCAATTTTATCCAATGGCGGGTAAATAGAAAAAAGTTTAACTTTACTAGTTATCACAAAGTGCAAATAAACCTTTTTCCTTACTTATCAAATTGGAATATTTAGGAAGAAAGACTGCCCAATGATGGTGAAGATATGGCAAATTCTGTAGTCCAATATACTACTGATGTGAGTATAAATTAACCTTTGTGGTGGAAAAAGTTTGCAACATGTATCAAAGCACTCTTGACCCAGAATTAACTTCTTAGATTATCTCCTAGAAAAATAATTATGAATGTACATGAAACTGCATCTAATAAAGATCACAGTTTAGTTTATAATTAATAGAAAAATCTGGAAATAGCCTAAATGTTCAACATCTGATTGATTATATGAAGCATGCTGTAGTCACTCTACCCATTAGGATTTGAGTTGGCCGTGTATCACAGAAAACCCAAAATAACAGCGATTTAAACATATATGGATTTACTCTTCTCTATCTAGGAGAAACCTGGAGGTAGGCAAGTTTGCTGTGGAAGAACTACAAAGTCATTTGGAACCCAGGTTCCTTCCGTCTTTTTAGTATTGCTATTCCTAGTGTAGGGTCAAAGTGTCTGCCAGAGCTCCAGTCATTGCATTCACATTCTGCATGGAAGACAGGAATGGCAAAGCCAGCGTCTCACTGGCCAGAACTTGGCTATATGCATCTACAAAGAGACTTGGAAGGGTGGATTTTCAACTGGGCACGTTGCCCGTAGTTTTGGCATAAAGAATAGAAGGAAAAAAGAGAGAATGGATATTGGGTAGGCCTATAGTCTTCAAAAAATTTTGCTTACATATTCCTTAAAGAATTTTGAAAAATTATCTACCACTTTGTACATTGTTAAATTGTCCCTGAACATTTTTTTTTTTTTAAATCACAGGTGTATATGGATGTGAAGGATACAATTTCTAGCCCATTGTAAATATTGACATAAAAAATAAAGTTAATGTATCATCTTTTAAAATACATCCAATGGGATATAAATACCACTGTGATGGGATAGCCACCATTTCTCTATCTGAAATATAAATAAACAAGCTCGTGAATAGTTGGAAATTTTCTATTATTTATTTTTTTCATTCTATTTCCTCTATAGATTTTTTCTATCACAGTATATATTTTTCTGTGGGAAAGTTTTTTTATTGATCATCTCATGGTACCTCTTAGTCACAACAATGTGTATGGAAATAGAAAGCTCAGACTCGGGGGGGGGGGGGCATGGGCAATATATATAACCTGAACTTTTGTACCCCCATAATGAGCTGAAATAAAAAATAAATAAATAAATAGAAAGTTTAATTTTAACTTCATGTGGCTATAAGAAACTAAAAGTTTCAAGTATTTTCTTTAAATTATCATCACCATTATTAATACTATACAGTTGATTAAAACAAAATAAACAGCATTCATTTTGAAAAATATGAAACAAAATGCATCTCTTAATGATAGGGATGAGGGTTTTTGAAAACAAATTTATGTATCTGTGGATGACTATTAGTGCTAGAAAGGGTAAACATCACCATCAATTATATTTATGATTTTATTTTTATAGATTTTGATAGAGAAAACTTGTTTGTCCAGTAAATGAATGGGAATGGAAGGAATTGTTTTAGAGTAATGCCACTCAATTCCCCGAACTCTTTTGAGGTACATGTCAAAAATCCTATAGTGGTTTGTCAGCAAGCATTATTTCTGATGATCTATAGGCTGAAAACTAACTCCTTTAATTTTGTTAAAAACAAAGAATTGGAAACCATATGACTTGCAAAGGGATTTTACCCAGTCATTAGCTTCATTGATTATCTTAACATTGACACTGACATTTTGAATTGTCCCTTTTAACACCCTGAATCATCATCATCATCATCATCACCATCATCATCATGATTATCATCATCTTCTTCAGGGTGGGTGAAAAGTGTACTTTTCTTTTGTAAAGTGGAAAAAAGTGACTTTCAAAGGGAAAGCGAGAAAGGGGTGAGCCTAAAGGCTTGCCTTGCTCGAAGATGCATTCTCAGGCAGTTCAGTTTTAGGAAAGTGCTCAAATGGACCCGGATAATCTAATCATCAATTTCCTTACCGTGATCCCTATCCAAGTGACCCTTGGAATAACCCCTAGTTTGAAGATTGCTGGTGAGGCAACTAGCAGTTTCTGCCACATCTATACAAGGTTACGAAACATCACTATGTTATACAATGCCACTGTATCACAGTAGGTGCCATTAAAAATCTTATTGAAGGACAAATTATAAGATATAGTGTTAATTTCAAAAATGGTTACAAACCAGTATGGGCAATATGATTCAATTTTTGTATCTAGAAAGTTAAAAACAAATGCTCTTCTCCAGTTGTAGGAATTAGACAAATTTTTTATTTTTCTTACAATCCAAATGTCCTAGCCCTCAACAACATGTGAACACATCTTCCTTCTTTCCTTCTACAATTGAACATATATTTAAAATTTTGAATTATTTTAATTTTTAATTCATATATATTTTAACATCTATTTTTAATTTAGATCTTGAGTATAATCATTCAGTTAATCTTGATGAATGCATGTGAAGACACTGAACATTTCCATCAACCCAGGAAATTTTCCAATATCTCTTCCTAGTCAACTTGCCCCAAAATGGCAATCCTCAAATAACCACTGATTTGACTTCTATTGCTATAGGTTATTTTTGCCTCTTCCAAGTCGAATCATATAGCATGTACTTTTTTGTGTTTAGCTTCTTTCACTTAGCACACTATCCTTAAGATACATTCATGTTGTTGTATACATCAGTAATTTATTTCTTTTTATTGCTGAATTGTATTTCACCATATGAGTGTATCACAGTTTATTCCTTGTGTTCATGTGCATACATTTACATTTTAAAAAAATAAAGCTTAATTTTAGAATAATTTTAGATTTACTGAAAAGTTGCGAAACTAGGTCAGCGGGTCCCCCATCCAGTTTTCCCTGTTGCTAGCATCTTATGTTGATATGGTACATTTGTCACAACTAATGAAGCAATACTGACACAATTTTAAGTCAAGCCCCTGATTAATTACAATTTCCTCAGTTTTCCACTAATGTCTTTTTTTAGTTGTTCCAGGGTCCCATCCGGAATAACAAACACATCACATTTGGTCATCGCATCTCTTCACACTCCTCTGTGTTGTAACAACTTCTCAGACTTTCCTTGCTTTTGATGATCTTGATAGTTTTGAGGAGTGGTGGTCAGGCATTTTGTAGAAGGTGCTCCATTTGGGGTCAATGCTGTCTCGTGATTAGACTGGGGTTAGGGTTTTGGGGAGGAAGACAGCAGAGCTAAGTGGCATTTTCATCCTGTCATATCAAAGGTACATATTGTCAAGATGAGTTACCACTGATGGTGTCAGTTATCAGCGACGATCCCCTGGCTGAGACGGGTTTGTCAGGTGTCTTTATTGAATTCTTTCCACATTCTGCTGTTTGCAAGTCGCTGTGCTCAGCCCACACATACAAAAAGAATCAGGCAGTGCTGCTCCCGTTCCTGGAGGGCACAGTGTCTACAGACATCATTTGGAATCCTTTGCTATGGAAGATTAGTCTCTTGTCTCCCATTTGTTGACTTATTCACTCTTCCATTTATCTCAATACAGACTCATGAGTATTTATTTTATACTTTATACCACCCTATTGGTTTGGTTGCTCAAATTGTTCCAGCTTTGACCATTGGGTGCTCTTTACTTGGCTCCTGCGTGCCTTGGATATAACCCCATTGTTTTGTTTTGTGGGCATTTTCTTACTTTCCAACACTACAAGATGGTCCAGGCTCATCTTGTGTAATTTTCTGCCCCAGCTGTAGAATCAGCAGTTTCTCCAGAGTCTGGTTCCTTGTGTTGGCGAATAGTATCACAAATCAATATCTGGGTGCTGGACTGTGTGTTTCTTTTTTATCTTTAACTCTCTGTTGTTCACAGGTCAGCTCTGAGAGGCCATTTCTGACTGTTAATTTAAAATAGCACCCCATCCCCAACTGATCACTGTCTATGACATAATTAAAAACTTTTTTTGGACTTATCACTACATAAAATTATCTTTTTTGTGTGGGGGGTTGGAGTATAGGAATGTTATTTTTGGTAGCTAAACTCCTGGATTTTTGTCAATGGCCATTCTTGTTTTTCGGGTGGATGAAAGACATCCAGATGATTCCAGCATCTGTCCTGGGGACACTCCTCCTGGGGACACTCCTCCCGTGAGCACTCCTCCCACGGAGGAGACTCTGGGAGAGGCTCGGCAGGGGCGCCCTTGTCACAGGCCTGGTGGAGTATGTGACTGAGACCCAGCAGAGCTTGCAGGGCCAGCCAGAGAGGACCATGAAGGTCCAAGTCAGGCCCGATGTCCCTCAGTAGACACCTGTGATGACCCAGAGGCCACAGCGTGGGCTGGAGACCCTCTCTCCTACCATATTACCATCACGCCAGCTTTCCTACTCACCCAGAACAGAGAGAAAGCAAAGAGTGAGCCTTCGCCCAAAAGAACCTGAGGCACTTAAAAGAGACTATTGCAAATGGAGATGACTGAGATACCATTAATTGGCAAATTAAAGTTTCCCTCTCTGTTTTCTTTACTGCCGAGTCCCCAGAGATTAGAACAGTGCCTGGCACAGAGAAGCCATTCAATAAATATTTAAATGAATGAACCACAGGAACAAAAACCCATTTCAAGAGGCCAATTTTGGGGAAGAAAGACAGTCCCATCCCATCTGGCTTTTCTTTTTTTTTTTTTTTTTGAAAAATTGCTCTCCAGACCTTTATCCAAACCCCTCCCTTGTTCGGTTGTTATCAAACAAACGTTCCCATGGATGTTAATGAACACAAACAGATGCTGTGGGACGGAGGGTGGCGGGTGGCTATGGTGACTGGAGGGGAGAGGGGAGGATGCAGGCTTCCAGACTTCTCCTGGGTATGACACAGAAAGGAGAGCGAATGAAGGATCACATAGAGTTTTATGGGCTAGGTCTGGAAGGGGCACATACAACGTTTTTGGGCAGGATTCATAGGTGTAGGTTTGCAGTTTTAGTAAAACCCAGTCAATCTGTAGTTCATTCTTGTTCTTTAGTTATGGCTTTTTTTTTTTTTCTTTGGTTTTGGATTGAAAGCTTGGTCTATCTCTGTCTCCTCATGTCTCCAAGATTGTGGGGCTTTCAGTTATGTATTTTGTTGGTTTGGGGTTTAGTTCTTTAGCCTCACATTACCCACAACTTCAAAAACTGGCAAGTGTCTTGATGTCTTGTGTCTGAGACAGCCTCCTTCCTTCTAGCAAAGCTCCTATGCACTATATTATGAGAGATTTTACTCTGCTCCTTAGAAACCCTGGCCTATCTCTTCAGCTTTCTGTACTGCCTCAGAACTTAGCACATTTTTCTAAGGGGATTCTGGGTATACTAAGGTCTCCTTAAGTTTCCAATAATATGTATGCATGATTTACATATACTTGAAATCAAGCTATGCATTGTGTTCTGCAACTTGCTTTTCTCAATTTCACAGTGTATTATAGAGAACTTTGCAGATCAATATATATGACTCTATCTTATTTGAAAAAATAACTGTTTATATTCTCTCTCTCTTTCCCTCCACACATGTAATAATTTTTACATTGATGGAACACTAGAGAATTTCACATTTTCCACTATTATAAACAGTATCATAAAGAATATACCTCTGTAAATTCTTGTATGCTTATTTTTAACATAAACATTTAAAAATATTTTTTAAAGCATTTACTAAGCACTGATCACTGTACTAAGTGCTTTTACATGTGTTGAGCCATTTAACCCTTGCAACAAATGTGTAAGATAACTGCTATCATCATTCCCACTTTACAGGTGAGAAAGCCAGACTAGACAACGTGTCCAATATCACGCACTTGGTGGATGTCAGAGTCTGGATTTGAATTCAGGTATGTCTGACTCTAGAACCAAAAAGCTTAAATACTATGCAATTTTGTATATGACAGGAATTTGAAGGGTTCAAGGTATGCACTTTCTTACAATTTCCCATATATATACCCCAATTGCCTTTCCAAAAGCTCTGCATGGTCTTTCAATCTATAATTCTGCTTTCTATATAAAATAATAATTCTGGCTTTTGATGTGAGTTTGATGGTTAATCCTCTAATAAAAACTCTCCCAAAGAAACACGTGTTTCCTTACTTTGGCTTCTAGGACTCTCCCTATAGTAAGTTAGTAGGATGCTTGTCAATTATTTCCAGATCTTTGCTTTCTTGGTATGTGGTAGAATTGTACTTTAGCCAACTCTGAGTTTAGTGTGGTGATATATTACTTTCTTTGGCCAAAGAAATATGACCAGAGGTGAGATATGTCAAACTCCTGGGGACTTACACTGAACATGTTTTGTGAACCAGAAATAAACTCTGATTGTTTTGAGCCATTGAGATTTTGATTCTTTTTATTAATGCAATGTAACCTAATTTATCCTGATGCATACAGCTCAATCTACACTCTCCATTAGCTGTCTTGTGATCCTTTTGCACAGAAGCATTGCTCCATTCAGTTTCCCTAAGAGTATATCTTCCATTCTCTGGTCTTTTTCATTGCCATCTTATTTGCTATAGCCATGATGAAGTTATACCTCCTCCAGGAAACCTCTCCAGACCACCCAAATCTATAGTAAAATGTAGAATATGGGAACTTTGAATAAGGCAGGTCTAAATTTTAAATCTGTTCTCTGACACTAGTGGGTTGACTTTGTATACATAAGTTGATGTCTTTGAAACTTGTTATATTTGTTCAAGAGTGTTAGCTACAGTAATGGATAAACCCCTACGTGTTGGTGGCTTATCACGGTTGAATTTCTCACTCCCTTGAAGTCCAATGGGGGGTGCATTCTGCTCCATGCAGTGATTCAGGAAATTGGACTAAAAGACTCTCTGTCAACTTTAACACGTGGCTTCCAGGCTTCTCCTGGGTATGACACAGAGAGGAGAGGGAAGGAAGGATCACATAGAGTTTTATGGGCTAGGTCTGGAAGTGGCACATGCAACTTTTTTCGGGCAGGACTCATACCCATAGTTATACCTAACTGCGGGAGAGTTTGGGAAAAGTAGTCTACATATATGAGCAGGAAGATGGGAACATGAGTTTGTTCAAGGCTTGCCAGTCTCTGCTACATTGAATTTCTTCTCCCACCATATACAAAATGTGGAGAATAAGTTCCATCTCACGGGTTGTTGTGAAGATTGAATGAGACGCCACATGGAAAGCACTAATACAGTGCCTGGGATATAGTAGGTGTTTGAAAATGTTTAGTTTCACCAACTTTTTGAATTTGTGCCTTTAATTTGGGTCTTATACACAAAACTCCTTCCGCTTCTAATGTGACTTCTTCATCACTGAGTTTTCCACCGAGCAAGGTGTGATGACAAATGGTAGGTGTTCGATACAAATCTGGTGGTTGACTGTGTTTGCTGAGGTGTGGGGAGTGGGTGGGGGGAGAAAGTTGAGGCCTGCAGACTCCAAAAGTGCAGAAGCAACAGATACCAGAGAGCATATACTAGGCCTAGCTCTGAGCAGAGAGAAGTGGTTTGTTCTGAGCAGAATAATTATGGTGACATGTTACTTCCTTTTTGCGTGATCACTTGAAAAAGCAAGAGCAGCGGACATCGCTGTGACACCAAGACCACAGCAGCTGAGGAACAATGGGTGTGCGAGGTGAGGCTAGGGAGTAGGTGGGGACAATTCTCACACAAGAGGAAACGCTACCCTTTGTCTAATGTTACCTCCCTACGCACAGAAACGATTTTAACCACGGGTGAAGGGCTGGCAATTTGTGTGGTGGAGATAAAGGAAGTCCAGGCCCCAGCTCTCTTTGGTGGGGAATTTGAGATGGACAGAGATGACTATGGGTGATATCTCTTGGATTTTCTTCCTTTGTTCTCTTAAACAGGAAGCGAGAGCTTTGAGGGTGATATCAACAATGGTCAGCCCCTTGTTGGTCTTGGAAATTTGACCTCTCGGGGTTCCCTTGTTCTTAGGTGTCCTGCTGTCGAGAGTGATTATTTCTTAGCCCCACTTCTACCCTGACTCTTCACCTCACAGACTGTCAGTGTCTCCATTTATGGGATGGGAAGAATGTCATCTCTCTTACAGCGTTGTTGTAAGTGCACATAAATAACATGTGATATTAAAGGTACCGCCTTCCTGTTGCTTGGACCAAGCTTGTTTGCTCCCCAGGGTCATCTAGCTTTGAGAGTAGCACTGCCCTGCACTCAACTGCTCAAGCCATGATGCAAACGAGAGAGCACTCGGGTCAGAGGGTCAGAGGGAGGCGCGCTGGGAGGGGACCCTGATTTGTGGGCTGTCCACGCTCCTCCCTCTTCTCCTCCTCAGGGAGGGGCATTTGACTTTTCCGTCTCTTTCCTAAAAGCCCAGCTCCTGTTTTCTTCCCGTCTCCAAGATGGAAAGGGCTGATCATCTCATTTCTGAAGAACCTGAGACCCTGAGGCTGCTGGTGCTGGTTGTGGGACGGGGGCAGGTGAGAACAGGCAGAAATGAGAGAAGCTGGACTCTCAGGGAATGGCAGTGGAGTCTCCCCTGGGTGGAGCGAACCCCGTGGAAGTGCCTGGGGCTTAAAGCTGCCTGCTGATTCCTCTAAGTGGATCACTGACTGGGGGAAGGGGCTTTTGCAGGCAGAGGCTGTAGGATGGACCACTCAGGGATGAGAGGGTTGAGAGAAGAGGAAGAGGTCAAGCCTCAGCTGGAATTGGGTAGAAGGCAGAGTCCCCAGACAGCCCTCCAAAGAGCCACAAAGGGCCCGCATTTGAACACCAGCCCCCTAGAGGGAAACAGCCTTTCAAGAGGCAGACTGAGAAGCAGAGATGCCTGGCAGGAAGGGGACTCAACATCACCCCGGCACATCCCCATGGGTTCGCTCACAGAAGGGAACAGCCACACTCCCTACCAATAGTGAGGTGTGGACAAATGTCAGTCCAGTTCCTGCTCTTTCCTTCCCACCCCAATGCCAGCGGTACATGGCCAAGGAAGAACAATGGGCCACTGGGTCAAGAGTGCCCCACATCCAGCTCCCTCTGCCCCAACCTGCTGCAACCACAGCACAGCCTGGCCTCAGGAGTGAGGAGAACTTTTATGAGCTGGAAATTCAAAAATATTAATAGATTGACTAAGCTACAACAATAGGAACGAGGCTGTCTTAACATTTGAGCTGACTGAGAAGGAGTAGAATTGGACTGAGCCATATTAAGGGTGTCTGTGACCCAGCAGCCAAAGAGGGCCAGACCAAGTGCAAAAGTACCAAGAATTAGAAAAATAGTCAATTGTGGTGTACACACCAAGTCCAGAGTTTCTTAATCCTTCTAACTGTCCTGCAGAATAGGTTGGAAATCAGGAAAGTATTTTCATTTCCAGATGAAGACATTGAGAGTCATTGAAGTGACTTGCTAAAGATTGTCCAGCTAAAAGGTGGATAAATATAGTCTAGTGTGACAGCAACAGAGACTTGAGAAAGCACAGAAATAGTAAAAGGGGGGTGGGTGGGTGCTCTTACCTTCACCTTGGTCAATGGCAACAGCAACCACCCAAGTGCCAACGCGCCCTCCCCGGATTAGGTGCTAACCCTGGATCCTCCCTTCCCTTCAAGCCCCACATTCAATCCAGTAGTAAGTCATGTGGGAGCTATTGGAAAAACAAATTCCACAATAATCCTTTCTCTTGAATTTACATATATAGACCATATCCCCATTTTGTCTTGCCTTGGATCATCCAAACAATCTCCCAACTGGCGTCCTTCTTTTTCATCTCCTTATTCTTTTCAGTTCCCTTTGAGCCAGAGATACATAAAATGCTATTATAAATGGAAAACACAAGTGAGCCTCCAGGGCAGGAAGCGAGCTAGAAGAAAGTAATCTCCCAGAAGTACCGTCTTGCCTAACAACATTCAGTGACTCTTAGAACCCTCACAGTGAAGCCCAGACTCAGGAGGTCCATGACCCAGCTCCACCTGCTGCCTTGGTCTCACCTGCCGTTGCTGCCCTATGCCAATCTCTCTCCCCAGTAAACTCATCTTCTTCCCTAAATATCCAACTCCTCTTCTTGTTCCTGTATTTTTCACAGTGTTCTCATTCACAACTGGAATGCCTGTTCTTTTTTGTCTCAACACAGTCTTCAAAATTCATCCTATGCCCCACTTCCGTAGGTTTGCACACCTGTATTGAGCTCTTACTGCAAGGCAGGCTTGTTTAGCCATGTGATCTCAGGCAGCCCTCTTAGTGGCAGGCAGGGCAGGTACCACACCCTATGCACATCTTACAGATGGCCCTGAACTTGGCCTCTAGACAGGTGAAAGAAATCAGGGGAGGCTGTACCGGGATGAGGGAAGCTCTTGGAGTTTCTCCCACATCATTGAGAGGATCTGCTTTATTTGTTTTTACATGGTGGATCCCATCCGAACCAGGGTGAGCTTTGAAAGTCAGCCCGAGAAAGCCCCTTTGGAAGGCTCAGCTCTCGAGAGTGACTCCTAGGCAGCACAGCCAGTTTTATCTCCAGTGGGGCTGCTGTTTGTTTAGGTGAGCAACTTTGTCCTCCACTGACTGGGCATGTTGTGTGGACAACGCATATCTATACCTTTAAATGATGGAACCAGCTCATATTCTTGAAGAAAGTGTGGGTTGAGACCCTCCAAGGTTTCCAGTAGTGTCACACCTGTTCCCCTGGTGTAATGACCAGCGGAAGCCCACGAGATCTGACTTGTTGATTTTATGTTCTCAGGTGATACCACGGTAGCTTGGGATCTTGCCACTGACTGCTGTGTGCTTTCAAAGTGTCTTACATTTAATTTAAATGAAGGGCCCTGCTATTATTAATAAAATGTTGAGACCACAGCTCTATACCTCATCGTCTTCTGTACTTCAGCAAATTGCTGAATTTGCATTATGCAATATGCAGATGCACTATGTCTTGGAGGGAATTTGATGCCTACAGTGTAATTATTGCTTTGACGTTCTAGGAGCAGGGAATTCATTACCTTGATCCATAAATACAAACCTTGGTGACATTCCATGAAAAGTATGGATCTATAGAGTTAAATCAAACCATTTTGGCTTGAAAGAATGCTATCAAGGTGATTTTTTTTTCCTTAGTCCTAAGTTTTCAGAGTTTAAGGCTACTAAATCAGAAAGGTTGAGAGAAAAACGTTCTTAATTGAGTAAGCTGAAAGCAGCTTCATTAAGTGTGTATGAACTAATTAGGATTTCCAATCCCGTGTTAAAATACCTCAGTGAATTTCAGGAGGAGAATTTTCCTGCAGTTGACAACAGAACCACAGAAAGGTCCTGTGGGCTTGATATCATTTTAGGAGGTCACTGTATTCAGTTTATTTGTTCAGTCAATATTTACCCATTGGTTGTACCATTAACAACATTGATGGGGTTTCTGCTCTTAAGATTACATTAAAACCAAAACATTGTTTTGGAGAGTGGCACATGCTACGTACTGGCAATAGCAGCAGAGGTGGAGTGACAGGAACAAGGGGGTCAGGCTTGCTAGGGCTGGGAAAGGCCTCCCCAGGAAAGGGACATCTGAGCTGAGACCAACTGACAGGAAGGAGTGAGCTGCACAAACTTCTGGAGGGAACATTGCAAGCAGGAGGGCAGCACGTACAAAGTCCCTGAGAATTCCTGGAGGAGGGCGCTCGGAATAGTGGTCAAAAGTAGGTGAGGGCCCTGTCATGTGGGGCCTGGCGGACCACAGTCAGCGAATCCCACAGTGGGGATTTAATTCTAATTGCAATGGGAGGCCACTGGAGGGTTTTAAGTAGGAGAATGGGATCATTTATATTTAAACCTTTTCTGCTTGCCGGTCACCTTACTCCCCTGCAGAAGGATTAGATCAGAGGTTCTACATCACAGCACTCAGAAAGAATTAAAATGATACCTAGATCCAGGCCTGACCCTAAAGATTCTGATTTATCAGGGTTTAGGAAATTGGCACATCGACCCCTTCCCGAGTGTTTCCTGTGTGTGGCCGTGGTTGACTGTCACGGGCATACATCTCCTTTGTGGCAGGTGTTTACAAGTCGGGAAATGAAGATCATACATTATTAATTATGTACATTCCTACTTAGATGGGGATGAAACTTAAAATTAAATAAATGCAACAGAATGATGAATTCAGAAATTAAGTCTAGGAACTGACAGGTATACTGTACCATGTCTTTGTTGAGCACCTGTTATACATCTCAGGCACTGGGCCAGTGCTTTGTGTACTTTATCCCATTTATACCTGTAAGAAGCATGAGAGGTAGGTGTATTATCCCATTTAGCAGATAAAGGCCAAGGTCATATGACTGGAAAGTATATGGCTGAGCTTCCAGGTGAGAAGAGAATCGTTGCAGAAATGGGGCATCAGGCAGGACTGTGTGGTTTCTTCCTCGTGCACACAGAGGGATCCATCATTTTCATTTTGCATCTTGGATTTAAGGTCAACTAATACATTCCTAGCAATAATCAAATGAAAAAAAAAGCCTCCCGTTTTTTCCGGATGGTCTGAATCTATATCAGTGTATGGTTTTAGAATTTCCAAGCCCCATACCTTGTAGATTTCATTTCCTGTAAGGGCTGAGATGTCTTCACCACCTCTAAGGGAAATTAGTGTCTTCGCCCAAAAGTCCTTTAAAATTTTTAGTTTCTGTAATGCTCTCAGTCACTTTTTTAAATCTTTTTAATGGGGGAAGTGCGGTTACGGAGCTCCCAAAGCCACACCCAACCCTGAAATAAAGCTTCGTTGTTTTTCCTGAATCTGCCCCAGGTAAAGAGCATCTTTTCCCGGGTCCTTAAAGCCGACATTGCCAACAATGAGACTCTTCTGTGAGCTAAACACATCATGTTTCAAAACCACTTGTCAAAACACGCTTTCCTTGAGTTTTAAATTTTGTCCCTTTTAGGGTCTTGATTTTGTTCCAGTTTATGTGAAAAATTCTAGAACTATTCTGCCAAGCTGGGCTTCTTGCTCCTTGTAAGTTACTTCCAAAGATCTGGACCTGCAGGCTCATCCACCCCAAACTCCTTGCCATGGCTGACGGGGCCTGCTGCCCCCTCTCTGCTCCTGCTCACTATTGTCCCCTCCTTCCTCCCCTCCAGCTCCAGGGCCAGCCACACTGTCCTCTTTGCTGTTCCTGGAACTTGTTAAACTTCTTCCCCCTCCAGGGCATTTGGGCGTGTTCCCTCTGATTGGAATGCTCTCCCCCATGATCTTTACAGGGCTGGCGCCTTCCCCTCATTCAGGTCACCTTCCCAAAACGCCTTCCCTGACCACTGGATCCAATAGATGTTGCTCTCCCAATATCCTTTGTCATATTACCTTGTGTGTTTTTTCTTCATGTTGTATTATTATCTGAAATTATTTTGATTATTTCTCAATTATTTGTTTTCTTGAACCAGGACTTAAGCTCCATGAGAGCTGGGATTTTTGCCTTTCTTGTGTGCTGCTAGTATCCTCAGTGCCTAGAACAGTGCTGGCTCAATAAATGGTCACAAGATGAATGGGTCTAATCTAGTTGTTTTCAGACTGTTCCCCGCCTCCACAGGAGTGTAACCATGTTCTGCATCAAATATTAGACAGAATGTCAAAATAGAAAGCAACCAGAGTGAGGTGTCCCAACGGAGGCGGTGGCAGGGCGCTCCATGTCTAGTTAGGGCAGTGTCCCCTCCTGCTCCACAGAGGCTGAGAAAGTACTCTGTGGCCACCCAGGGCCCTGTGGAACTCAGTTTGAGAACCACTGCTCTAATCCAACACTTTACTTGTACTGCCAAGAAGGCTAAGACTCAGAGTGAGGACAGGACATGCCCGGGTCCAAACAGCGAATTCGTGGCACAGAGAAAACTGGAGCCTGGTTTGCCGTATTCCTGTAGGTCAGGGCTTTCTGCGGGGCTCCTCACTTCCTGCCAGTGTTATTTCCTTCATTCATTCACCTACCCATTAAATCACTACTTATTGAATATGTTTTAGGTACTAGGCATCAAAAAGGGGGTTAATTCTTTAAGCTTGAACCCAAAGGGTTGTCTTTAGATGATACCAGTTAGTGTCTCTGGGTCCCTAGCCCTGACCTTCTCATGTCTTCAGTCTGAAAGTATCAGAACAAAACTGGCAGGGTGGACATGCATCTTTCCCATTTCCTGTCTATCTCTGTGGATAACAGAAGATGTGCTTTCCATAAATGTGCAGTGGGTGACTGTCACGCGACAGGCACGGGGACACAGAGATGAAGCAAGCTCAGCCCCTGCCCTCAGGGAGCTCACGGTCTGGCGGGTGAGGCCGTGTAAATGGATCAGAGTGGATCAGCAGGTGAGCTGAGGCCTGCTGGGGTGCCGAGAGGGAGAGACTAATCCAGCCGGCATGTGTGGAGTCAGAGAAGACTTCCTGGAGGAGGGAGCACTGTGTCTGAGACCTAAACAATGAGTAGGAGTGAGCCAGGGAAGGCTGAGGGAGGGGAGGGGGCTGAAGGTGGGAAGGAGCTGTCCGGATCTTTGGAACATTCCATGTAAAGCCACTAAGTTGTCCAGTAGCTTTTGAGGGAGCTTCAGGTGGCTCAGAGAGGCCAGATGTTCTGGGAATAGAGTACAAAGGGCTCTATGGGAAGAGGGGCTGTGTGTTCCCATTCTAGCTCTGGGTTTTATTACATCGGAATTGGTATAGTTCAGGACAAAGATTCTTAGATCTAGTTTCCAAGTTAGTTTTACTCTTCTACTTGATTGACATCACACTTATTACCTTTTGAACCCCCCAAAACAAGGGCAAAAGCAGTAAGACTGCTCCCTCTCCAAATGTGCAGGACTGTGAGGCCACTGGTGTGTGGGACTGGTCCCCTGAGAGGAAAAGCAAAGTATCATCAGTCTCTCTTTGTGTATATGTACATGGGGGTGGTGAATATATGTGTGGGCACATGTGTGCTGTGCATGCATGGGTAGGGGTTGAGTGTGTGTGTACATGTGGGGCTGGATGTGTGTGTGTGTGTGTGTGTGTGTGTATGTATGCCTGCATAGTGGGTGCTATAGAGTGAATGTATGCTCCCAAAATTCACAAGTTGAGTTTAAGCCCAAAATGACAGTATTAGGAAGTAGAGCCTTTGGAAGGTGATTAGGTAATGGAGATAGACACCTCATGAATGGGTTTACTGTCCATATAAAAGAGACCCTAGAGATCTCCCTTGTCCCCTCCACCATGTGAAGACACAGGGAAAAGAGGGTTATCTATGAACCAGGAAGTGGGCCCTTGCTAGAAACCTAATTTGCTGACGCCTTGATCTTGGACTTCCCAGCCTCCAGAAGCATGAAAAATAAATTTCTGTTGTTCATAAGCCACCCAATCTATGGTATTCTGTTATAGCAGCCAGAATGGACTAAGACTCTCTGCTGGTCCCTATGCTTCTGAAGAGCAAGGATCTTGTCTTTGTTGTCCACTGCTGGGTCCCAAGATCCGGATATAGTGCCTGGCACACAACAGGCATGCAAAGATCGTTTGAATAAATGACTCAAATTTGGATTCTGTTTGGAATTAGTGATTAATTTTAATAAAAGATGCCTGGCATATCATTGATCCACAGCAACAAAAGAGCTTCTGGAGATGAGAACAGAGGCACAGGGTGGTCCATAGAATTCTGATAACTTCCCTTTCCATCAGCATTTCAGAAAGAGCATTGATTTCGGATCAGACAGATCTGGCCTCAAGGCCTGCTCCTTCCACTTTTTCTCAGAGTAGATTTGGGCAAATCATTCCCCTTCCCTGGGCTTTGAGTTTCCATCTGTAGTTTGCTATAGCAGCCTGAACAGACTGAGACAGGGGTGAATATGCATGTGTGTCCATGGAGGATGAAAGTGTGTGTTTAGAGTGATTGTGTGTGTGTGTCTCTGTGTGCGGGTTGTGTGTGTGTGGGGGGGGTGCGGTGAATGTGTGTGCATTGTGTGTCTGCAGGTGCAATGAGACAAGAGCAGGGGCTGGCAGCCAACCAATGAAACAACAATGAACACCTTTTCTGAGGTCCCACTTTGTTCCAGGAGCTGGGGGGTTAATACTGATTTCACAAAACTAGCATCTTTGGCTGGAGAAGCACCTGGCAGCTTATCTCACTCTCTCCAGGATTCTTGTTTTACCCTTGTAGTAAAATTTAAATTAACTTGCTTTGATGGTCTTGAGTCCACATGGCAGACTACACAAGATAGAAATGTGCTCACATTAGCAGAACAGAAAAAAAAATATTCAGGCTTACCCACAAAAGCTGACTCAAATCATTTGTGAGCTGATATCCTCCAAGAGAACTTTGACTTGCTTTTTTGAATATTTTGCATAAATGGGGAAACAGGCATGCAAACATTAGATAGTGCTCAGCCTATGGAAATAGAATTCTGGAATAAAGATTGTAATAATAGATAACATTCACCAAGAGCTTAGAGTGCACTAAGCAGTTTACACATGGGGTCTCACTTAATGTACACAATAATCTGAGGAGGAGGCATAATTATCCTCATCCTCATTTTGCTAATGAAGGGACTGAGGCTCTCAGCAGTTGCCCATGGTCACACAACTGGTAGAACTTAGAGATCTTAAGTTGCTTGCCCACAGTTACTCAGCAGGCAAGGAGCGGGATGGAGAGCAGAACTCCAGTTCTTGATCTCGTATCCATTGTTGAAGTTTCTGTAAGGTTTGCAATCACAGTGGGGCTTCCTTTGGAAAGACGCTCACTGCTTTGTTTTTTAATGGACTAGAGTGAAAATTTTTCTTTAGAGAAAAATCTCCAAGGGCTCACATTTTCCCAAGACTTTGGTTTTAGAATGGTATATGAAATCAAGTACTTGGAATGGTTTCTGTGTTGCAACTGGAAGATTCTGGCATTCTCAGGAAATCCAAGATCCTGAGTTCCAGCTCCCAATTGAAGAGAAAGACCAGTTGGTCTTCTCTGGTTCGGCCATTCACCAACTCTCAACTGTGGCTCTTCTTGGGTTTCTGGCAGGAGTCACCTTCTAACTTACTGAGCACCCACTGTGTGCCATTGTTGAGCTAGACACAAAGAAGAATATGACATGTGAGTTCCTGCCCTCATGACACTCACACTGTAGTGGGGGTGGCAGTTACAGATACTAAAAATTTGACTGCAACATGGCTACATAAAACAACAGGGAGGTACTTCTATAAGCCCAGAGCAGGCCTCTGACCTGGTGGTGGCAGGTGTCAGGAAATGCTGTAAATGACATCTCATCTGAGAACTGAAGGCAGAGGAGTTGTCTAGGCAAAGAGGGGTATGTGTGTATGTGGAGGGGGGAATTAAAAACAGAGGGAGTAACATGTAAAATCAAAGCTAAGCAACTCTAGTGGACTGCAAGACAGTTTGCAAAGGGAGAGTGGTGGGAGGTGAGGCATAGGTATGTGTGAGCTGTATCACGCAGGGCCATGCCTGGAAGGAGATGGAATTGATCCTAAGGGCAGTGGAGAGTGACACTGGAATATTTCTATTTCGGACCAATCCCTGACTGCAGTGAGGGGGCCTCGTTGGAGTGGTCAGACTGCAGGTTGGCAGTGTGTTTGGGAGGCCATTGCAGGGGTAGAACCCCAGCTAGTATGGAGGCTATGAGGCTGCAGTTGAAACAGATAGAAGGGGGAGAGATGATAAGGAAGGATTCCACTCATACCCTGAAAGAATCTACAGATTAGAGAGTGAGCTTCTTGATGACAATGTCAAGGTCTTTTTCTTTTATTAAATTGAAGTGTAATTTACATAGATTTTAAATGTACAGTTTGATGCGTTTTGACAAGTACATACATCCATGCAAGCCATATCCCTATCAAGGTCGAGAATATTTCCTTCATTCCAGAAAGTTCCCTAGTATCCCTTCCCAGCCAACCCCTGGCTATCCCCTTTCCAGAGGAGACCACTATTCTGATTTCTACCATTCTGATTTCTATCACTGTGGATTAGTTTAGCCTGTTTTACAACTTCATATAAAGGGGATAATACAGTATGCATTCTTTTGTGTCTTGCTTTTTCACTCAACATAATTATTTTCGAGATTCATACGTGTAATTGCATGCTGAATAGTAACCTGCTATATGAATATACTGCAGTGTGTTTACCCATTCTCTTGTTGATGGACATTTGGGTTGTTTCATGACTATTTTTGACTATTATGAATGTCTTCTCTATACATTCTTTTTGGGGAGATGTACTTTAATTTCTCTTGAATACTCAGGAGTGGAATTACTAAGTCATAGGTAGATATGTAAGGGTAATTATTAACATAAGAAACTGCCAACAGTTCTCTTATGTGACTGTACCATTTTACATTCCCTCCAGCAGCGTTTGAGAGTTCCAAATGCTCTACATCTTGGCCAACATTTGGTATTGTCAGTGTTTTTAATATTAGCCACGCTAGTGGGTGTGCTGTGGTTTCTCATTGTGGTTTTATTTGCATTATCCTAATGACTAATGATCTTAAGCACTTTTTCATGTGCTCGTTGGCCATTTACATGTCATCCTCGGGGACATAAATGTTTGAGTCTTTGCTGGTTTTTGTATCGGGTTGTCTGACGTTTTGCAATAAAGTTGTAGGGGTTCTTTATATATTCTGCTAACTTACTATTTTTTTTCCTATGGTTAGTGTTTCCTGTGTTCTGTCTAAAAGATCTTTGCCTGCCTCAAGGTTGGGGAAATATGCTCCTTTACTTTTAGCTCTTATATTTAGGTCTATAATCCATTTCAAATAATTTTTTGATATACAATGTGATTAGTATTTTTCATATATATTAACATATCCAGTCTCTCCTGTGCCATTTATATCAATAGAAAAGGCTTTCCTTTCCCCTTTGAATTATTTGGCCCTTTATTAAAAAATCAATAGAAGGTATAAACATAGGAGGATTCTTGGACTCTCTGTTTAATTCCACTGAAATATTTATCTATCCTGTGTCACTACCAAACTGTCTTGATTACCATAGCTTTACTATAAGTCTTGAAATCAGGCAAAGTAAATCCTCCAACTATATCCTTCTTTCACAAGATTGTGTTGGCTATTCTAAGTCCTTTGTAATTCTTTAGGCAGTTTAGAATCATCTATTGATTTCTATAAAAAAAGTCTACTGGGATTTTGATTTAGATGGTCATGAACTTATTAATCAATAATAGGGAGAAATGACATCTTAATATAATAATATTGAGTTTAGCAGTCCAAGAAGTGGTAAATTTCTCTCTTCTTTTAGGTCTTCTTTAAGTTATTCAAGCATTGTTTAGTAAGTTTCAGTGTAGAACAGGAGTTGGCAGACATTTTTTGGTAAAGATCTAGATAGTAAATATTTTAGGCTTTGTGCCTTAGAAACAAAATCAAAGTTATTAGGTAGATTCTCATATAACAAGAGAGAAAACAAATTTCTACAATTTTTTATTGATGAATTAAAAAATATGGGGACATTTTCTTGGTCTCCTTCTGTTATACCCTCTCAGTTCTCTATATCTTCACCAAGCCTTTACTAAAGCTAAGGTTTACTTTCATTCCAAAACATTATACCCCTTTGCTCTCAGTTTAACTCTTTTTATAAATATCATCCAATTGGAATTATTGAGTTAGATGAAAATTAAAATTCTTAAAGTTGCCAGAATCAAAAATTCACATGTACTCAGAATTCAGCCTAAGAAAAACTCTCTATTAAGGAGGAAAAACGAGATCTATTTTGGCTTTAAATACATTTTTGCAGGGCTTTAGTATATCTCAGGAACAGAATTAGCATCTTTTGTACAATGTTTTTATTTTTATGCTTCAATTTCAACTTAAAATTTAACGTCTTCAATTTTTTGAAGAGTCACTATAATTAAAAACTGTAAAGCAACTCAATGCAAACAGTTAAAGATGTATAAGATCTAAATTTCTTCCTTTCAGTAGGCTACTTTCCAGTCGAGTATTCCTTCATTCAGCACATTTTCACTGTGTGCCCACAACGTGCAAGACCCTGGGCTAGGAGCTGGGATTCAGCAGTCAGAAGGCAGATGTGGTTACTGCCTCATAAACACATTAAAAGAAACCAAAACTGATACAGGGTACCAAGTAGGAAACAAAAGAGATGTAGGGCTCCACGTAGAGTGATCTGGGAAAGTCATCCTACGGAGATAATAGATGAATTGGCCGACTTTGAATAACTATCAGCAACAGCACGTATGAGAGGGATGGTCTCAACAAGCCATCTGAGACAACAGCATTTGTCATTTCATGATAAATGAAATTGTCGCTTGTGGCAATATGAGATCTAGTTTCCTTTCATTTCCTTTCATTCAGTCTTAGAAGAGTTTCTATATGTGCCTGCTGAGCTGGAACTAACGCATATTGTGGCTGTCAAGCTGCGTTCGCTGCTGGAAGTTGTGGGCAGAAGTGCCACAATCCTTCTGGTACCTAAATACCAAGATGGTCAAACTGCAAGGAATCCATACCAACTTGTTCTATGGCATCCAGAGTCTGAGTTTCAGGATCTGAAAATTCTTCAACTAGTGGCTCATGAGCTGTAGAATTAGGAAGAGGCCCCAGTTCATCTGGGGGATTGGTACTGGGCCCCAGTGCTCAGCTACTTCATTTGGAGAGACATGACAACTTCTAGGAACACAATTAAAATCTTTCCAATCAACATCCATTTTATCCATTTTATTTGATAATTTTTTTTCATTTATTTTAGAGTCATTGTCATCTTCCTATTTAAGATCTCCATTTTTGTCTTCCTCAGATGAAGTAATATGGAGATGCCTCAAAGAGCTACAAGTAGAACTACCATTTGATCCAGCAGTCACATTACTGGGCATCTACCCAAAGGAACAAAAGACATTCTATAAAAAAGACATCTGCACTAGAATGTTTATAGCAGCATAATTCACAATTGCAAAGATGAGGAAACTACCCAAGTGCCCATCAATATATGAGTGGATTAATAAAATGTGGTATATGTGTACCATGGAGTACTTACTACTCAGCCACAAAAACCAATGGTGATCTAGCACCTCTTGTATTATCCTGGATAGAGCTGGAGCCCATTCTACTAAGCAAGGTATCACAAGAATGGAAAAACAAGCACCACATGTACTCACCATCAAATTGGTATTAACTGATCAACACTTATGTGTACATTTAGTAATAACAGTCATCGGGTGTCGAGCAGGTGGTAGCATGGAGGAGGGATGGGTATATTCACACCTAATGGGTGCGGTGTGCACCATCTGGGGGATGGACATGCTTGTAGCTCTGACTTGGGTGGGGCAAAGGCAATATATGTAACCCAAACACTTGTACCCCTGTAATATGAAGAAATAATAAAACAAAGAAATCTTGCTTTTTTGATATCCTTTCTCAGGTCCATTGTTTCAGCATCTCTAGTGCCAAAGTTCCCTTTCTAGGTTGAGAATCCAATTTGTCAACAGAAAGGAAACTTAATACATATTCTACCATGCTCATGCCAAGACCTGTACTGTTTGCATCACATTTACACCACTAACTCCATGAAAATCTGTCCAGATTTTCTCTGTTCATAATAAGCTGGGACATTGAATGATGACAACCTCCCCATGTGATCATTCTCCATCCGTCATCTCTGAACTGTGCATTTTTGTCTATTGTTTGTTAAAACTCTAAAACTGGTTAGTAGGCAAAGACTATTTATGAAGCAACAACTAGAAGAGATTGCCCTTTCCATGGTGGGTCAGGAATGTCATCCCGGTCATCTCATTCTCTGAGATTTTAACGTAAGATCTTGAAAGTCATACTTTATTTCACCTGCCGACAAATCCAGACTACTGCAAATCTCTCGTCTCCCCATCCTGCAATCTAATATCTATTTTGCCTTCATTTTTTGAAGGATAGTTTTACTCAAAACAGAATTCTGTGTTGATATGTTTCTTTCTCCAGCAGTTTAAAGATGTTATTCCATTGTCTTTCTGTGGTGAAGGTAGAAGTCATTCCTATCGCTGTTTTCCTGAATGAAATACAGCTTTTGTCTCTGACTGCTTCTAAGATTTTACTCCTCTTCATTCATTTAAATATGATGTGTTTTTATTTGGTTTTCTTTCTTCAAAAATTTTTTATTCTGCTTGTAGCTTATTGAGTTTCTTGGGACCATGGGTTATATATTTTTTTTTTTTTGATATCAAATTTGGAAAATTTGGGCCATTATTTCTTTATATGCTTTTTTCTACTCCAATTTCTTTTTTGTCTCTTTCTGGAACCTAATGAAACATATGTTGAACCTGACTTTGTCTCTCAGATCACTGAGGCTCTGTCAACTTTTTCCTTTATGCCTTAGTTTGGACAGTTTCTGTTGACCTGTCTCAAGGTCACCAATCATACTTTTTTCTGCAATGTGCATTATGCTATTAAATCTATCCAGTCAATTTAAAAATTTCTCATATGGTACGTTTCATTGCCAGAATTTTCTTTTGATTATCTTTAGAGTTTCCACGTATTTTCTGAGAGACCCCAGATATTCACTTATATCCATTTTTTCATTTAAAACTGTGGGCATATTTGTAATAGCTATTTTAAAGTCTTTGTTTTCTAATTCCAACAACTCTGCCACCTTTGGGTATGTTTCTATTGATTTTTTTCTTCCTGGTTATGTGTTATATTTCACTGGTTTCTTTCCATGTCTAGTGATTTTTTTTATTATGTGTTGGATATTGTGGAAGCTATGTTGTTGAAAGGCTTTGATTTTTGTTGTTTTCCTTTGGAAAGTATTGATTTTTTTTTTTTCCTGGCAGGCTTGATCCTATCAAGGTGTAAGGGCTTTTGGGGATGAGACTGATGCAGTGTAGGGCAGCCTACTCCTAAACATGAGTTCCACGTTTCTAGGTTCTCAGCTGGATGCCTGGGGGTATGGTGACCTGGTTGTGCTCTGGCCAGTCATACTTCCCTCTTGTCCCAGTGGTGTATGATCTCTGTACTCTCCGTTCAGCTCTTAGGCCCCCCGCAGCTGTTTCCTGTGATGCTTCTGCATGTGCATAGTTTAGCATTCAACCAAAAGGCCCCGTATGAAGATTTCTGCAGCTTCTCTGCATGGCATCCTTCTTTCTTGTATCCTTTCCCACAAATTGTAGCTACCTCAACAGCCCCCAAACCTGATATGTATTTCCTCCACCTCGTAAGATAACTGCTATTTCTTTGGGCTCCACTTCCCTGGGCCACAGTTTAGCAACTGCACAGGCAGAAAACCACGGCAATGTGGAACACGTCTCAAAGGTTACATCCCTATGTTGTCTGTTGTCCAATGACCAAAAACGGTTGATTCATATATTTTGTCTAGCTTTATAGCTATTACAACAGTTCTTTAGCAGTTCCTCTGTCAAGGCTGTAACTGGAAGTCCCAATGACTTCTTTTTCTTTGTTTTCTCAGAGCTTACAGTAATGCCTAGAACTAGGTGTTTGAGGTAGAACAAAACATAGTCCCCGGGTTTCCTGCCTTTTGGTATGGACTTTTCTATGCTGTATCACATAGGGCTTCATTTTATTTCTTTGTGGTTTTGGAACTGGGGCTCGCGGTTCATCCAACACATACCTTTGCAGAAAGAAGGCTTAAGTTCCCCATGAAGGACTTTTTCTTCTCTCCTTCATGAAATTGACACCCACACTTGCCATGAAACCACATTTAACCTTTTGAGATTCACTTTGGGGGACTATGGGGGAAGCACAGAGAAATGTCCAGAATTTTTCAGTATTATCTCTTAGCTTCCTTCTTCATTTAGCAAAGCCGCAGAACACTGCCCAGAGCATCGGTCTCATAAAGTCAGGACTTAAACTTTCCTGTTTTCTTGAATAATCCTAAGGACTAGCCTGGTCCTCCTGGAGAAACTGATTATTGGTCTACATTCTGTCAAGCTGACGCTGAAATATTGATTTCTATTTAAACCATTTCCTGGGAGCTGCTGCAGGGGGAAGTGGGGTGAGAAGTTTTTGTGTTGAGGTTAGAAATATGAACCATGCAGGAAGGAGGCCTCTGGAAGCTGAATTCTATTGCACGTGGGATGTGCAGCATCGTTGAGTTTCCTCAAGCTCTCTGAGCCTCCGTTTCTTTTCTTTTTTTTTTTTTTGGAGACAGAGTCTCGCTCTGTCACCCCATGCAGGGTGCAGTGGCATCATCATAGCTCCCTGCAACCTCAAATTCCTGGGCTCAAGTGATCCTCCTGCCTCAGCCCCTCAGAGTGCTAGGATTATAGGCATGAGCCACCGCACCTGGCCCAGTTTCTTTATGTGTAAAATGGGAATAATAATACCTAGGTAAGGTTAAATGAGTTCACAAGGATAAATCACCTGGTGTTGCACCTGCCTCAGGGAAGGTTCTCAATAATGGTGAATGTCCCTTCCCTTCCCTCCCCTTTCTTTTCCTTTTTCTTTCCCTTTCCCTTTCCCTCCCCCTTCCCTCTCTCTCCAGGGGAGAGGGAAACAGCATATTTTATTATAAAGGTTAAGAGCATGGTTTTTGCAATCAGTCAAATCTTGGTTCGAATCTTGGCTCCACAGTGCGTTACCTTAGGGACTTTGGAAGAGGCACAGCACCTCTGCGGGCCTCTGTTTATTCATCTGTGAAATGGAGGTATCAATTACCGACTGATAAGATCATTGTGAGAATTGAATAAAGGAAAAGCGGCCGCCTATGCCTGTTCTGTGGCAGAGACTCAGGATTCTCGGTCTCTGAGCTCTGGATCTGCCTGGGACATGCTCTAGGCTCAGCTGCTGGGCTGGCATAGGCTCCTCCCATTCCAAATCCCTCTCCTTCCTTCCTGCTAGGGAGAGTCCATCTGGGGCGGCAATGTGGGTGGAATCTGGATTTATATTTCTGCAAAAACACAAATGATTAAAACGTGTTTTGTGGATTTGGGTTGGAGCCTTCCTCTTCCAGTTTCCCCAACCTGCTTCCAGCCCCGCGTGAAGCCTGTGTGGGTTCTGGGCCGGACCCTCAGGGGTAGGTAGGATTGGGTACAAGCTGGGAATTGGAGGATACATAGGGAGGGGCTCCATATATGTTCAATCGTATGTCCCAGAAGCATTTATTAGAATTGGCTTGATGCTCACACCCAGGGGTGATTAAGACACCGTCTAAGGGAGAAGAGATAGCCAAGCAGACAAGCAGCCTGCCACGAGGGGTGGGGTGTCTGTGGGACCCCTGCATGGGGCATTTAGGGAAGGAGCCACAGATGAAGTGACAGCCGAACTGAGTCTCGACAAATGAATAAGAGTCCACCACGGGTCTGGGGGAGGGAGGCATCCTACCCAGAGTGAAAAGTAGGCCAAGAAGTGTGAAAAACACAGCTTTAATCAGCGGTGCTGAGGCCAGCGTTTACCAGCTCCTGAGAAGGGAATGTTGAATGTTTAGGAATTTTGTGAGCTGGACAGTAAACACAGCCACAGTAAAAATTAAATTACATAAGCCTATATCTATACAAATTATACTAAAACAAAGGTAGTGAATACTCAAAACTTATCACTTCCTAATAATCACTATATTTTACTATTATCTGTCCTTTTGAAGTTGTAAATTTCCATTGTGTCCATGTGTCAGAAATACTATTTCATGGTGTGCGACTACACATCTCTCGACTCCCCATTCGGTGACAATACATGGGCTGCTTGAAATTGGTCATGGTGGAAAGATTTGCACCACAGATATTGGCAAATGGTCCAAATCAGGGCTTTATCTTGGAGAGCTGGTTGTTAAACATTTATTAGCATGCCACTGCCTGTAGCACGGGGGGTGGGACATGGGACACCAGATGGAGCAGAGAGGTGGGTAGGGGCTGAATCAGGAAGGGCTTTGGATGCCACGTGCAGGAGCTTGGATTTCCCTTTAAAGGGCTGCCCTGGCATTTCAAAGCAGGAGAGCAGGAGAACCATGAGACTTCTTTTTTTTTTTTTTTTTTTTTTTTAATAGAAAGGCCACTCTGGCTGCTGTCCATCTGCTAGACTGGAGGGGGCTTCACTGGAGGGAGGGAGAACAGTGAGGAGGCTGTTGTCACAGAGAAGAAAAGAAGGGTCTGATTTGAGACTCAGGAGCTGGCCTTAGGGAGTGATTAACTGTGAGGGGAGGGGAGAGTGGCCGGTCTAAGAGGACCCTGGGTTCTGTCTTGGGGCACCTGGTGGAAGACGGTGATGCCTCTGAAGTACAAGTGCCCGTGAGCAGATGGATGGGCATGAGGGTGTCCTGGAGAGAAGGGCGGATCCCAAAGCATTCGGACCTTGCTCCTCAATTCCTGCCTGATTCGTTTTTTTCTGCATAGACTCCCAGAGTCAGGTCTCTCTGGCCCTTCTGCCCATGGACTGTACCCCTGGGGAAGGTATCGTGGGCCTGGAAACATAGTACTGCGATTGGCCAGATCTGGCTCGGTACCTCTACGCCTATGAATATGATGGTTTCCTCTCTGAGTCTCAGTTTATCTTTCTGTAAAGTGGGCATTCTCATCCAGTCCCTGTTCTCCTGTCCATGGAGTTCTTGGGAGAAAGAACACATGCTGGTAATTTTCCTTAACCTTATGATGTCAGATTGTGTTTACTAGTGCAAGGGCAAAAGCCAGGAGAGCTTCCTGGCACACAGGAAGGCAAAGCCTAGTTGGGTGTCATTATGGAAAAACACAGGGAGTGCCAAGGGGGACATGGGATCGCCCGGCAGTGGCTGCAGGAGAAATATTTCCCATCTGAGAGCCTGGAGTGCAGCCTTGGGGATTGGTGGGGTAGTCACCAGACGTGCCCGCAGAGTCCGAGGCGTGGCTTGTTTGCCTTGGCCAGTGCTCAGCCACCTTGTTCTTTGACCCCGAAGGTCCTTGTAATTAGCGGTCCCCACTGAGTGAGTCACACTTGCCATCAGCCAGTAATTTTGCTGTGGAGTCACAAGTTCAAATGTTGACTTAGTCAAACACACTGTGCAGAGTGGCCTCAGAGAGGCCTTCTCTGAATCACTCATTTGGAAAGTGGGTCCTGTTTTTGTTCTCTATCTTCTCACCCTGTTTCTTTCCTTTAGATCCCTTATCACAATATATTATTGCGTAGTAATTCCTTTATTGTACCCCCACCCCCAACTTCAATCCAATAGCACAGGAGCTTGGTGAACTCAATAGCCGTGTTTATTTCACGCACAGCAGCCAGCATCGAGGGTGCTTTTGCCACGTATCAGTTGGATGAATGAATAACCAAGTCTCCAGCCCATCATTTACCCTTTTCATTATGATCTTATAATTTCCATAATTTGGTGTTGCTTCCTTAAACATGAAAGAGGGGAAATACAGAGAGCAGAATCTTCAGGTCATTTTCTGACAGAATGACAACTGCTGTGTGTTGAGTACTGTCCAGGGGCCAGGCAGCTTCATGGGCATCATCTCGTTTTATCCTCACAAGGGCACCATGAGGAATGCACTACTATTATTCCCATTTTGCAGCTGAGGAAACTGAGGCTCATGTAGACTAACTCAGCTGTCTGAGATCTCGTAGCTGGAACGTGGCAGAGCTGAGGATATCATGCAGGTCGGCCTAGCTTCAGGGCTTGCTCTTTCTCTCATGTGCTGGTGCTTTGAAAACTGTGGTTCTCAACTCTGGCTGCACATTGGAATTACTTGGAAGTTTAAAAAAATACCGTTGTCGGTCTTCTATCATTGGAGGTTCTGATTTAATTGGTCCGGGGTGTGGCCTGGCCACGGGGCTTTTTAATCTAGCCCCACCTCACTCCCACCAACATGCAGCCCAAACTGGGAACTATTGTTCTGGAAGGCAATGCAATAAACGTGGAGTCAGTCAAACGTCTTTCCTCAGGGGGCAGCTACAGGTAGGGCTTCCTGGAAAAGGCTCTATGATGGTGCATCGTGGTCCCCTGGGATGAATGCACAGCCCAAGGAGGAGAGGGCTCTGGGTATAATGTCCCCTTACAAAGCAAGACCTTACTTGCTCATCTGGGGATGAGTCCAATTCTGGTACTTCTTGGCTGGAATCTTTGAATTTTCAGGCTGGAAGTGAACTTAAAGAGCCACATGGAGGCCCAAAGGAGTTAGATGATTTGCCCAAGACTTCTTGATGGGTAGGAGGCAGGGATGTGGGCAAAGCTGAGAGGCAGAACAAAACAGTGGTCGAGAGGCTGATAGGTCCAAATCCAGATTTATCACTCTGGCTGTGTGGCTTTGGGCCAGTCACTGTGTCTCACTGAGCCTCAGATTCCTCATCTGCAAAGTAGTCATGATGATTATGGTACTCCTCTCCGGGGTTTTATGGTGATACAAGGAAATTGTGTTTGTAAAGTGCTTAGCAAAGTTCTTGGCACAGGGAGGTGCTCAAATCTTTCTGTGGGTGACAAAAGCAGAATAGAGAATAGAGGCACAGGCAACATGGGGCTCCAGAGGCCAATCCGGATGAACAGTGACATTGTAGAGGACCCTGGGGACAGGGGAGATGGCTCCCACATAATCCCAGGGTTGGTAGCTGTGGCTGGAGTTAGGGCTCCCCAGCATGGGCAAGGTTGGGCTGACTGGGTAGTGGTAGTGCCAGTGTTTCTATTCCAGGAACCAGGAATGGGGCATGAAGCATGACCAGGCATTCAAGAAAGGAGGACATCCTTGAAACCCTGCAGGGGTCAGAGTGTTCAATCAATGGTCACCACTTTGAATGGAAGACCCAGTCGTCCTTTGAGGATTTGGTGGTCCATTCCTGGGAATGCCCACCTCTGTAGGAGTAGATGTGGAACTGAGCTGTGAACTCATCTTGGAGCCAGGAAGGCAGCCTTTGACTGAGGATTAAATGAGACGATGCAGGAAAAGTGCTCACACTGTACATGGCCCCAAAATGGTAGCTCTTACTGTTGATGATAAACTTACTGTTGATGATAAACTCTGAGAAAGGGGTGCCTGTATCCTGACTGAGTTGGAAACTTGGTTTAATGGAGTCGTTTTGGGCAAGTGGACTTAATCTCTCAGGCCTCATTTCCCTTATCCGTACAATGAGAGGATCATGCCAATCTCATTGCATTGTGAAATAAGATGAATTGCGCGAAGAGTTGAGCTCAATACCTGACATTTGCTAAGAACACAGGAAACAGCAGCCATAAGTGCTGGTGTTAAGGCCCAGCGTCAGCCTGCGAGGGTGGCGGCCTCGGCTACAAGGAATGGCTGCCAAACCCCACTGAAGGGCAGAGGGGCCGAGGGGGAATGAAGATGCTGTCAAAGTGGAACAGCACCGGCGGGCCCTGCAGTTCCCAGCTCAGTTCCAGCTACCTTTCTGTTTCCTGCACTGAAGAGGTAAAAAGTCCCCGTGTACTAGCCGCACGGCTTTGTGGCCTAAGGTACATGGGGAATTTTGCTTTCTCTTGGAGAAAACTTCTTGTCTGTCTCCACGTACCTGAAAAAGGGAAGCTCATTTGAAACTTACGCGCTACAAGCGTAGAATTATTGAGACTTGTTTCTAAACTGCAAAGGGAAGGGACTTCAGCTCCCTTCATTCCCCTCTGCTCTGGGTTCTCAGAACAGAAAGCCGAGACCTGCGGAAGCGGCAGGCCCAACCCCTCGCAGTTGCCAGCGTGGCGGACCTGGGCCTGGAACAGAGGTCAGCTGACTCCTGATCCACTGCACCTTCTGCAATTCCACCCTGGGACATTAATACTATTGTTTATGACGAAGCTGATAATGATGATGATGTGGGTGTGATCAGGGGGTTGGAAGCAATATAAACAGGGAGAGTAGTGAAAGTACCTAACAACCAGTATGGTATGAGCATCAGTCAATGAAAACCAATCACGTCGAATGAATCAGAACAGACGCCAGCCCTGTGCGTCCTGACCGAGGGTTAGCTGGCCTCTGCTTAGACACTGCATATCCCCGTGGACAACTGGACAAACATCAGGAGAGACCATTGGCTAGTTTGTCGTCTTGCTTAAAAGTTCCTAGGGATGGAGAATCCTTTTGAGAATTGACTGAAAGTATTGTCTTTGGTGACCTAGGTTAGAAGACTATCAGTATTTTTCTTCTGGAGAACTGGCATTATGGCTTTTGCAGATACTTGGTTTTTTAAAAAACTGTAGAGCAAATAATGCACCTCTCTCCACAAGTATAAAAATGTTTTATTCTTTTTTTTATTATTTCAGAATATTATGGGGTACAACTGTTTAGGGGTACATATATTGCCTTTGCCCCACCCAGGTCAGAGCTACAAGCATGTCCATCCCCCAGACGGTACGCACCGCACCCATTAGGTGTGAATATACCCATCACTTCCTCCCTCCTCCCGCCGGCCTGACACCTGATGAATGTTACTACCATTTGTGTACATAAGTATTGATCAATTAGTACCAATTTGATGGTGAGTACATGTGGTGCTTGTTTTTCCATTCTTGTGATACTTCACGTAGTAGAATGGGCTCCAGCTCTATCCAGGATAATACAAGAGATGCTAGATCACCATTTTGTTCTTATCACTCCTAGGAGTGGAGTGAGAACTGAATTTCAAGCTAATGGGAGAGCTGAATTTCAGGACATCAATACATTCCCAGGATCCCCACTGGGAGGGAAACTTTTGAGACTGAAGTTTTGGAGGAAAGCCTTACCCCTTTTCCCTTAGTGTTTGATTCTACGTACAACTGTTAGGTGAAAACAAATGACATTTCTAACATTCAATCCCTTTTGAGCCTCAGAAATGACACTTTTGTATGGTGCAACCTAATATTGACTGAGCGCCAACAGTGACCTCAGCTACTGCTCTGGAAAATGGAAAGAGATGACTGAGTTGAGCCCTTCTGATTTTTGCTGATTGCTGTTTTTATGAGAGGCAGCGGGGTGTAGTGTCAGAAACCGACTTAGATCTAAATTCTGGTTCCACCAAGTAGTAACATTGTTTTCTCTGGCTTCTCTTTCTATTGAGGGTTGCTCGACATGAGATTAAGCCACTTAACTACAAAGTCTCCTAATTCATAAAAGAAGTGTGCTAGATTCTCTCCTTCCCTCCCTTTCTCTCATCTGACCAGAGTGGCACAATCTGTGGTGTTTCACGATCAATTTGTTATGAGATTTATTATAAACCATGAGAGTTGTCTACCATTTTGCATTAAAGTACATAGAGAACTACATGTGTTTTTAAAGAGCCCAACTATTACCCTTAGACCTTAATCTAGAGAGAAAAATAAATGAACAGATTGACAATTAGCGTCAAAATTCAATGCTAGTTTATTAAGTTACATCTATTAAATACATCAACACTTACAACAGTTCATTTACAGGATTAGAATTCATACAATAGTGCCCGAAGACATGGGAGGCATCCCAGTTAAGTACATATCCAACAACATACAATATGCATTTTACCTTGGGGTTGATGTTTTAACATAAAACATAAAATCAATGAAAGCACATGGGGCTTATCACTAAAACCACATAAATGCCCACGTTTGTTCAATCTGTATACCCCTGAAACAAAAAAGGGGAAAATTACATGTTTTAATGACTTTAAGAATAAAATCATTTGATTAAATTCAGCTACCTTATTTACTTCACCTTGTATGTTTCCTTCGTCCCGAATGCACACACCACGAGAGTAGGACATGCTTGTCACGTCCCCTCTCAGCTCTCCAGCATCTAGGTAAGGGCTATGGTGTGACACGAGCTCAAAAAAATAGGTGACTCATGGATAAGTCTGGTGTCCTTCTGACACTGGGCTTGGTGTCAGGGATGCGGATTCTAGTCTCAGCACTCCAGTGAGCTACTGTCTGGCATTGGGCCACTATGTCACCTCTCTGAGCCTGAGTTTCTCCATCCTTGAAATGATGTAACTTGGACTAGATAGACTCTGCAGATCCTATCATCTCTAAGATCCCAAGTCATTGCTCTAGTGGCCAAGATCATAGAGTCATTTTGTGTTGGACACTCTCTGGACAAGTGGGAAATGATAGGTACTTCTAGGCTGGAAGCCGCTGAACTCTTGACAAGGCCTGCCAGGTTTGTTGAGATTAAACAGAATACATGGTAGTCAACTAAAAAAATGGCCACATGATCATAGATTTGGAAAAGACCTCAGAAATCCTTTGGCTCAATCCCTCGCCCAACCTCAAAGAAGGAATGGCCTCTCTAAAACCCTGGGGATAAGCTCCATGCTTGAGTACCCTCAGGGACTGAAAAATCTCTACCTGGAAAACTTCTGGTTTTTGGTAGAAAGTTCTTTTAGGTATAAAACCAGAGATGGTGACCTGTAACTGTAGCTCTCTCCTCTGAGGGGGGCATGGAAGAATCTCCTCCCCATATTCACGTTGCCTTATAGTTATTTGAAGATTCTCCTCCTGTCTCCCTCCAATTTCTCCTCCAGTCATTAAAATGAATGCTATTAACATTTCTTAAGAGCAGAGGGGATCAGGTGAGTCTGGGATTATGATTCAGGAAGACAGCATCCTAGGTTAGGATGCCTTTAGTTCACGGTGTGGCCCTGGGGAAGTAACTTCTCCTATCCAGGCTGGTAAGGTATTTCATCTTACAATGGGGAGATGGTGTGGCAGGCAAGTGTGTCTCAGAGCTTGGGAAGTTGAAAATACGATTGTTAGAGTGTGGCAGAGCATGGACGAAACTGCTCCGACCTACACTCTCTCCCCACTGGTGCGAAAGGATTCAGGGGTTAACAGTTCACTGAATTCTTTTTAGGCCCAGCTGCCAATAGGATGCAATGATGGGGGTATCCAGGGTAACGAGGTCTACTTAACAAAATTCTGCTAAAAAGGACAAAACGCTTCCAGAACTCTGGGCCTTAGGAGAGTAAAAAGTCCTGAGGCAAGAGACTTCTGCATGTGTTTTCGAAGGTACAGAATGAATATAAACAGTCCTGTCCTGAATAATTAATCCCCAATGTCACAATCATGGAAACAGGATTGGGTAAGGGCTTGGGAAAATATCTTGCAAGAGAATGTTGGCAGTGGCCATGCCTTGTTCCCAGTGAGTTAGCTGAACTTCTATAATCCAGAGGAATTATTTGACGAGCACAGAGGTGGAATTTCCTCTGGGGTGATGCAGCTTAGATTGAAGCAGAGCCAGGGTTTCTGGCACGTTAATCAAACAAACCTGACACATTTCAGGAAGTGAAAAGGTATACTTTTCCCTTTTCCTGCTAGAAATTTTAGTAGCTTAAGTAATTCTGTTCTGCCAAATAGATCTAAACCATGCTAGGGTCAAAATGTTAGTGACCCACGCATTTTGATCATGGTTTGTGTGTTTGCTGAGAAACAGACTTTTCAAAGCAGTTGAGTCATCCATACAATTATAATATTTTTAAGGGTGCTGATGCCCAACTTGAGTCCAGCAAATAAAAATCTCTCTCCACATGTGGCTTAAATAATGGATTCCACCGTAGAAAATGGTCTGTTTTTTCCCCCTTTTGTTTATGTAAAACTGTCCTTGAGTAGCTACTTACAAAACCACTTAGAGTGAACACAAATCATTTTGTTAGTGATCACCCTTCATCAAATGGCACCCATTTTCATAATGAGAAAATATCCTAAAATGTGCCTAAAGTTAGCTAATTAATTAGCTAATACAACCAAAATAAATTAAAGGATCTGCAGGCAGACAATGGAGTTGCTGAGTAGTTAAAATGAGCACGTCTGAGACTAAATTAATTTATCTCTGTGTCTCCAGGGCAAGTAGGTACTCAGTAAATGTTTGTGGAATTGATTTGAATTCAGCCTTTTGAAAGACATTTAACCAGTAAAGCATTTTCTCCCTAAATTAACTATTTTCTAAAGCAAGCTCCTTCCTACCCCCCAAACCCCTTGAATGTATCCCATTAACCCCTTTTAGGGGATCATCACATGTTCTTCAAAAGTATTCTCCCACCTCATTTTTAAAAATAGTACACTAATTTTTGCTATGAGATAATGCCTTGGAAACAGAGGTTCTGATTTGAGTCCTATAAGGAATGCGTGGCTGTGCCTTCCTGCATAGTAAAAGATATACTGTGCTGTACAGAATTTAACAAAATCAGCAGTGCAAAGTTGAGCTACAAAACAGTCTTCAATAAACAAGCTCACAACAGGAACAAGATGAATATATGGCAGGGATTTTTTCCAAAGCCTCAAATGTCTTAGGATGTCAGGAAATTCCTGTCTTGGATCAACTTCTAAATCTAGTAGATCCCCTATGGCATGCTGGCAAGTTTGAAAAAGCCACTCTGGCATCTTCTGTACGAATCTTTTGCTGCACCCCACGTGGCTTGGGGCTCTCATGTACCAGGAAGATAGGTGCAGATAGAGCATTTTATTTTCTTAGTGGATTTTAGTTCTGATTATGGAACCAGACTAGAGTCATTGAGGAAAGATTCTTGGTCTAACAATAAATGCTGTTCTAGGAGTTGGTTGAGGGAACGTTCTCTTATCAAGCTGGTTTTGGAGTTACTGAGAAACCTTTCTTTTCTACTTTAAGCCAAGGGTAATTCCCCCATCTGAGATGTCCTTTCCTTGTGGTCATCTGGGGCCCTCCCACCTTCTTTCAGGCTTTACTTCCTCTCTGAAGACTCTTGTGGACCAGGTGCAGGTGACCACACCCTTGTCTGTGTTTGTTCCCACTGAGTCCTGCGCTGACAGTTTGGAGAAACTGAAATCAAGAAAGAGGCCTGGTGCCAGTTAGCCTAGCAGAGGTTAGGGAACACACTTAGCCTTAACCTCCCAACTAAGAAACTGGAAATTAGTTGTTATTTACTTATAACTCAACAAATATTGACTGAGTACTATTACCGCACTGGCTGCTGTGCTCAGGAGCCTCTCACGTACCTGTCTGCTTCTATCGTCTCCTGGCAACCAGAGTAAGAGTGATTTTGGTGCCAAGGTTGCTCTCAGACCCATCCATGAGGACTCTCAGGGTAGGGAGCATTTGTAATAGAGGCCAATGTGCTGGAAGTCACGGGCCAGGTGACACCAAAATGCTCAGACTATACAAAATGCATGAAGTTCACACATTTCATGCCTATGAGCTCATTTGATCCTGGGAAACAAATTGGTGGAGTCCTGCTTTACAGACAAGTCAACAAAGGCTAAGAAAGCAGAGATACCCCTCCCACCCTTGATGTATCAGTGCAAGAAAATCAAATAGACTAGAGGATATGAACCTGTTGAAGCACAGAAGGACCTTCTCAACATCCAACCTCTACCCAGGGAAGAAGTCTTGGTTAAGTTGATCAGCTAATCCCATATTTGAATCCCTTGAATATTGTAAGGGAAAAATACCCACTTAACATTCTGTAGATAAAGTTGCAGATCAAACCTCAAAGCAGATCTAGGTTCCCTTCTCCAGATTTGATGATTGACTTCTTTCCCCTACCTCCAGCGAATAAGTCCATTGTCTTCTGGCATCAGCAAATTTGTTGTACAGTTAGTTAGTTAGAAATTGGTCTTCAGGTTTCTTGAGTGACCTAATCAGTTGGATATCTTACACAGTTAAGAGAGAGCCAGAAATCTTATGTAACAGTTTCAGATGATTTTTTAGGATTTGGAGTTATTTTTAAGAGTATGTTGACTGACATTTGGCCAGGAAGCATCGAGTGGTATTTATTTCCATTTTGATTAGAGTCTGTGTTGTTCTTTATAGTGTCTTCTGGGTTCAGGTAGTGCTCAGAATATAATAGGTACTCGAGAAAACTCTACTAAATGCAATTGTTGTATTTTTGATATGCCTATGAAACTCATACTTGCTTATTTTGATATCTGTGTGCATAATCAAAGGAAAGGTTGCTTTTCTCATATGCTGTAGATGGTATGAAAACCAATTCCTTTTTTGAGAGCATTTATGAGAAATGCCAACTCTCTTTTCATTATTTTTAGTCAAGGCATGAAAGTATGTGGAGAAACTGATAAAGGATTTTGCCTCTGAAGGTTTTACATTGTTTTCTAGAACTTTCTTGGACTTTCTTTAAAGCTCCTGACGGAAGCAAATTTATGATCAAATTGAACAATAATTGGGCCAATGGTGACAAATGTGTAGCAGGGAGGTGTGGAGATATCCTTCTTTAAATCCTGAGCCAAGTAGATCATCCATTCATTCATTTGGTGGTCAGTATTGTAATATTTAGAAACTCACCAATCCTCTAAGCAACCACGGTAATATGTCTGTTTGCTTTAGCATTTTCCAATTTCATCAGTAAGGCGTATGAAGTGTGAACTTTTGGGTCCTAATTTCATAGCTAAACCACTGTCTCTGTGGAATGCACCCTAACCCTGGCCCCAAGAAAACTCCTGGTTGTGATTACATATGACCGAAGAAACTGAGGAGCCGAGATAGCAGAGGACCGTCACATAATGATGGGTGCTTTGTCCTATAGCAAGAAGGCTCCAAAGAAGGTTTTATCTTCTTTCGTGTAATCCACCAAAGAGATGTCACTGACGTTCACCATCAGCTTGTCCCCTTCTTGTAAGGAGAACATGGCCCCTAGGTAGATGGGCTGGAACCAGTTGCTGCCTACTTCACACACGGACTTCGTCCCCATTAGGAGCTGGGTGGGCTCGGGGTAGCTGTCTGTTACCTTGGTGATGAGCACAGTGATGGAGTCCGGCTTGTTCAGTCGGCGGCTCCCTTGGCTGATTTCCCCACACTGGGAGGTCGTCCCTCGGAATGTGACCTGGGAGTAGACAAAGTAGTCTCCCGACTCTGGGATCACCAGGAATTTATTGGTGTAGTTCATCCGGTTCTTGGTGAAGGCCAGGCCTAGTTCATGCTCCCAGTGCAGAGCCGGGAACTGATTTTTTAAGTGCGGCGTGGGAGTTTGTCTCACAACTGCAATGACAAGAGAGAAGTTTAATTTGCTCCTGATGGAAGCTGTGGACTTTGCTGAAAAGAGTCTCATATCATTTTCAAAGAAGAGGAAAGTGACTGAATATAACCTACCGCTGACAAGTGCCTTGGGGAGGAACGAGTGAAGGCTAGGAGTGGAGGTACACAGTTGTTCAAAGAGGGTAGGGTCTTGGGCTTGTGACCTGGGGCAAATTGCTTTGCCTCTCTGAGCCTGAGCTGCCTGACCTGATGATTTCGAATTTTACCCGGGCCCTCTGATCTTGGAAAACAGTGAAGGTTAAGAAATCCTCCCTCCTTTGTGTTCAGGAAAACAGCTTACTGGAAATAATTACCCTTCCCCAAATGACTAAGATAAGACTCATAGATGCCCCTCTTGTGGACTGATGACAAGACCAGACTCCAGACCTTCCAAATCTCCATCCTTTGCCTCATAAATGATGAGCTGACCTGTTTTATCCCCACTGATCCATCGGAACAAATTGCTTGTCTTACAGGTAAGGGGGAAGTGATGGCAATTTGACATCTCCCTGGTATCAATCCTCACTCAGGACTCACCACAAACAATTTCCTCTTAGTCAAATGGCAATGTCTCCGGTCACAAGGATAGCCCCCTGCAGACTGCAAATTTTCTTATAGGGCAGGAGAATATGCTTGCTTTTTATGCTCAATGGTTTGTTTTAACCTATCTTTCTGCACTGTCTTGCTCTTTGGTCTGGAGTTTCAGAGGTATATGAACTCCAGGTGTGAGGTGCCTGGAATTTCCACCCCAGACTTGGAAAGTTGGCCAACTGTTGATAGTCTGAGATTCCTCTTTATCTCTTCATATCAATGAAAATCCTTTGGAAACACCTTCCTGGATATAAATGTCCAGTGACATCATCTTGAAAAGGGCACATTCAGATGGACTGAATAAATTGGCAACTTAGGGGACCTTTCATTTGTGACCACATCCAGAATTGCTTGGAGCTCTGAGTCTGAGGAAAGCCACTTCTCAATGACAGGGTGTGTGAATGAAAGAGAGTGACAGGAGAGAAAGGAAGAGGGCTCATAGAATCCATAAGAAAATGCGCAGGAGACATGGACCTTTGGACACCTTCCCAGGGAGAAAGACATTCAAAAACCCTCCACCGAGACGGGGAATCTGTTACCAAGGGGTGTGGTTTCCAGTTTTAAGCTTCTAGAGTGAATTTTGGTAAATATAGTGAAAGAAATCTCAGGACCATGGCCCGTGGTGTCCCTGAGAACACAGCAGGGAGGCTTACCTGTAAGGTGTGCCCTTGGCTTAGCTCCATCATCTCTGAGAGGCGTGTCTGCAACAAAAGGAGAAATGTGCTTTGGATGAGTCAAAGCGTGACTGAGGAGGGCACTGCAGGAGTTGCAGGGTGCCTGGGACAGGAGAGGAACACTGATCTCCTCCAGCTTGGTCTGGTCCCACTCCCTGTGGGTTTGGGATTGGATTGTGGTGCCCGCAGCAAGTACTGCTGAGGACAGGGGAGACCCAGAATGAAGAATCTTGAACTCATGGCTTTGGGCAAGTTATCTAGCCTGTCTGAGACTCTGTTTTCTCATCTCCAAGATGGGCACAGACATCTACCACGGATGGAGGGTGTTCAGCATGATTCTTGGCACATGGTCAGAACTCAGTAAAACCCAACTTGCTGCTCTTTCCCTCAAGCTGCTTCTGTGGGAGCTAATTAGTTTTTTGCTTTCTTCATGGGCCCTGTAACTATATCACTGACGGGTATGGATGCCCCAACAGAAATGGGAGAGGGAGTGTGTGGGGGTCATATAACTCTGTAGTTATATGACCTAGGTGGGTCCTTTTCCTCTCTGGACCTCTGTTTCCCCACTAGTTCTCAAGAAGACCTCAGAATTTCCCTTGGTTTTTTCAGAGATGATTACATTGGATTAAGTGTGCTCTATCTGTAGTGATGATGCTGATGATCTCTATCTAAAGATGATGTTGATGATGGCCAGAAACAAAAAACCATTGCACACTTTTGATGAGCAGACAGTGTTCTAATCGCTTTATAGGAATTAACTGATTTAATTCACACTAACACTGTTGGGTCAGTACTATTGTAGCCATTTTTACAGGTGAGTAAATTGAGGCAGAGACAGGTGAAATTATTTGCCTGAAGATCACACTGATAGTAGATTCCAGAGCTGGGGTTTGAGTTCAGGCTGTCAGCTCTATAGGCCATGCTCTTGGCCATGGCCACCTATCCTTCTTAGTGCCTAGGGAGGGGACTCACTCCTCCTCTGGGTTTGTATTTCTTGACTTAGCAACTTGGTAACTAAAGACCCACCTCTGAACTTCTACATGTCAGAACTACTAGAATTTTTTTTGTTCCCCACAAGAAAAGACATCAAAGACGAACACACTTACAAGCTCGCTGGTGTGAGGGTCCAAACTCTTGTTCTTTTGGAGTCTGTTGGGAAAGAAAGATATGGCTCAGACCATCTGCAGTCTTTGTGACCACAACACCCTACACAGCTGCCCAAAGCAGGAGTATGATTAAGGTGCCGCTGCCGCCCAGCCTGGGTCCTCTGCAATGGGGGGAATGGGAATAAGAATATTTTTGTTGATGGGAACCTGGCACCTTAGCTCTCCATTTTCCTCTTCTGGAATTCCCAATGACTTTTTTCTCTCTTATGCTTGTCACTGAATCCCAGCTTTACAGTTATTTCCTGAGAGCTTTTCTTGTTCTATTCTAGGGGACCTCAGCATTCTTGTCATTGCTTCTATTATTTGCATAATAATGGCACATGCTTTCTTTTCTTCTCCACAATTTAAAAATCAGAACTGTTCTTTAAAAATTCTACAGAAAAAGAAATAATGGCTATTTTGCCCTTCTCATCAGCTTCAACAAGTCTTCCTTGTTTCTGTGCTATAAAGACTTTTTCAAAATCAGTTTGCTGGTGAGTACATGTGGTGCTTATCTTTCCATTCTTGGGATACCTCACTTAATAGAATGGGTTCCAACTCTCTGCAGGAGAACCAAAGAGATGCCATATCACCGTTATTTCTTATAGCTGAGTAATACTACATGGTATACATATACCACATTTTGCTAATCCATTCATGAATTGATGGGCATTTGGGTTGTTTCCACATCTTTGCAATTGTGAATTGTGCTGCTATAAACATTCGTGTGCAGGTGTCTTTTTTATAGAATGACTTTTGTTCTTCTGGGTAGATGCCCAATAATGGAATTGGTGGATCGAATGGTAGGTCTACTTGAATCTGTTTAAGGTATATCCATATTGCTTTCCACAGGGGTTGCACTAGTTTACAGTCCCTCCAGCAGTGTATGAGTGTTCCTGTCTCTCTGCATCCATGCCAACATGTATTGTTTTGGGACTTTTTGATAAAGGCCATTCTCATTGGAGTTAAGTGATATGTCGTTGTGGTTTTGATTTGCATTTCCCTGATGATTAGAGATGTTGAACATTTTTTCATATGTTTGTGACCCCGGTTTGTGAGCCATTTCAGATGCCACGTGATAGTGGAAGGGGAACTGCCTTGGATTTAGACAGACTTGAATTTGAATCCTGGTTCTACCATTTATTAACAACATGACCTTGAGCAAGACATTTTTCCTCTCTGAGCTTTGGTGTTCTCATTTGTATCGCGGGAATAGTAACATCCATAGTCCTAAATTATTCTCAGGGTTGAGGTGAGGATCAAATCAGAAAATGCAGCAGTCAGTGCACAGAATGCACAGAAAATGAAGAAACTACTCACATGCCTGAACATAAAGCTTGAGAGCAAAACTATGCTCTTAGCTTAGGAATAATATCACCATCTTACATTTTACAGTGTTTTCGTAAAACCTTCTTCTCTAGTATGATTCTGACTCAACACTGCTTTGGTTCTTGTAACTACACAGCCTCCACTAACTGAGTAATCCTCTCGTCACCATGAACGCTTGATCTAATTTACATCTTAAAATCTGTGTGTGTGTGTGTGTGTGTGTGTGCGTGTGTGTTGTGAGTGTATAGTCAGGTTCTGTGGGTTCCACATCTGCAGATTCAACTAAGCATGGATCACGAATATTTGGAAAAAACCCATTAGGAAAACAATGTGACAATGAAAAATAATGCAAATAAAAACCAATACAATACAAGAACTGTTTCCATAGCAATTACATTGTATTAGGTACTATAAGTAACGTAGAGATGATATAAAGCACATGGTAGGAAGTGCGTAGATTATGTGTAAATACTGTGCCATTTTATATAAAGGACTGGAGCATGTGCAGATTTTGGTATCCACGGGGGTTCTGGAATCAATCCCTGCAGATACCAAGGGAGACTGTCCTGTGAATGAGGAATGTGTGCCTGTGTGAGTCTGAGAGGACACAGCTCCATCAGTGGGAAAGAGTGTGAGTTGATGTGTTTGACGTCTGCACATCTACATGTGTCGGTGCTGTGGTGTCGTGTGCATGGATGTCTCTCCATCTGTCTGTGATCACGTGGATGTGATCATTGCTGAGTCTGGGTCTGTGAGCAGGTCTGTGCTATCAGTAATCTTGTTAGACCTCGGACCTCCGGGCTTTCTTTTACTCCTTCGCCACGTACCCAACCTCTACTGGGAGCTCTCTTGAGGGCAGAAATCTTGTCGTTGAATGATTCACTGACTTCCTGGTCTCTCCAGCCCCTTTCCCCCACTTCCTAATTCTACTAATGGTGCTCCTACTTCCCTTGATCATCAGACCTAAAATTTGCTTCTTTCTTCTTGCACAAACCCAAGAGCTCTCCTTTCTATTTTGCAGTTTTTCTCATCCTGCTCTACTGGATTCTTCCAGCAGGTCTTCCTTCCTAACAGGGCTTTGTGCCTCTGGTCTCTCCCTTTTTGTGATCCATTTCCTAGCCTGCCTTCACAGGTTAGGAAAAGCTTCACTTTATTGAGACACAACTCTGTTCACAAACCTTCCATGGCTCCCCACGGCCCTCGAGACCCCATCCTATCTTATCTTAACTTGGCACTCAAAGTCCCAACTTACCATCCTGGTCTTGTTACCCCCTATTTATGCCTCTCTAAGCCCTCTGTGTTCCCAGCCAAAAGAGCAACCGCTGAGAATGATTCCAGGGATCTGAAAACCGCTGCAAGTGTACCTACTGCTTGCGGAGTGTAGGGACACCGTGCTATGCTGAGCCCCTCACAGGCATATTTCCCTTCAGATGTACAGCAACACTCTAAGGACGATGCTATTCATATCCTCATATTGCACATATGGGGCTCAGGGAGGATAAATAACTCCCAACATCCCACACCTGGAAAGTAGAGGAGTAGGATTTTAACCCAGGCCAGGTGACTCTAGAATCCCAAACCCTAATCCACCGCACTGGACAAGGTCCTCACCTGGTGAGGTAGATGGATAAGAACCAGCAGTTCCATGCATGATGACAGTGGGGCAAGTCCAGAATTCAGAAAAGAGAGACCTGGCTTGGAAGTGGGAGAATCAGGGGAAATTATCCCTGGATTGAGACTCAGGTCCTTCAGGTATTAGCCAGGTGATAAAAGAAGGAAGGACCATTCCAGACAAGGCCAGCAGCAAGGCCAATAGAGTAGGGAGGCCCAACAGAACATGGGGGTAGTTGGAAAACAGCAAAGCTTTCTGCTACCAAATGAACACAGTATGTCCACTTAGCATACGGTCATGAGTACAGTGGTCTTTGGAAACCTAAACCCAGTTGCTGTGACCAGTCATCCAGCAACAGTAACTCTGGATGGATTCAAGGAAGGGGTGGAGAAGCAGCCCAGAAATGAGCTCATTCTGTAGCCTGTTGCCTTACTTTCTATTGACAGAGCTGATAAAGGAATTGGTCCTTTGGCAAGGCAGAAAACTGAAGCTGGGGTTCTCAGAGAGAATTGGGGAGATCTTGATTGCATGCTCTTGTGTGGGAAACAGTACCTGCCTTGGTTGGCCTCCTTTTGATTCATTTCATTCTCTGCTGAAGAAATCTTCTTGAACATCTGCTTATCTTTGGCTAAGCAGACACTCAGCTAAGAGTTTGGAACATTCTCCTTTGACTCAGAATCTCACCGTCATTAGCATGTGTCTGGGATGTGAATGCATTTCCATGTTTGCCCTGCTGGATTTCTATAACTCGGGCACACATTTTATTTTCACGTACGGATGGACGTGCATGGATTTTAGTGGTGCAGAATGCCATGAAACATCTGGAGCTGGTGACAGTGCCAGTTGGCAGGCGCTTATACACAGCATTCCAAGAGTCCTCAAGAAGAATGTCAGTTGAGACTCTCTCTTTAAGAACAACGTCTAAGCCTTTCATTGCTGCTTCCCTTAATAATGACTCTGTCTACCATGGGAAGAAGACCATTGTGACAGGAAGCAGGAACGAAGGAGGAGGAATTTTGAGAGGATGAAATAGTAGCTTACTTGGGAAAACGTTTACGCATTGAAGCTGTCCCAGTGTTTGCTCTCAAGATAGTTGCTGGTGACACCAGGCCAATACAATGTCTTACTGTGTCCTACCCCTGCCTCATCTCTGTCACTTCTGGGCTATTCTGGGGTACCAATGAGACAGTGACTCCTGAGGATGCTGGTTACTACAACATTAGTCTTCAGTTCTGAATAGACATGGGGCCCAAGAGCACCTCTAAAGAAGGAGATTTGTCCCCTTTACATGCCTGCTCTAACCACTGGCTGAGAACCAGGGTCCAGTTTTATTATTTGTGTATTTAACAACTTTCTCTCTCTTGTGGAATCCAAGCTGCCTGCGGGTGGGGACCCTGTCTGCCTCTCTTGCTCACCACTGAATTCCCAGTGGCTTGGATGGTGCCTGGCACTTCTGCCAAATTATCCGATCGGAAAAATGTGCAGATTCTCCAGAACCGGGGAGACAGTGGCAGAAAAGAGAGCGAGGGATGGGGTAAAGTTTGGATGCAGTGACTTCAGCCAGAGATTTGCAACCCAAAAGTCCGGGAAAGAGATCTTTTTGTTTACATTAAAAAAGATTTTAATCACATAGAGGTGGGTAGCCATGATCCTTTAGTACAAGGGCCTCTAAAAGTCTTCACCAAGCTCTGCATGGAGCATAGTGGAGCATAGTCATGGTGCTAGAAATATTTGTTGAAAGTTGCAAGGCTTTGCCAGGAACCAGAGTCAGAAAATACAAACATGTATGCCCATTGGCATACAGTGGGACAGTGAGATGCCTCCTACCACCCTAGTTAAACAAGCTGTGTTCTCCTTCTCCCCTTAGTTCTCGTAGGTCAGGAAATTTTAACTCTCATTTGATTTTCTTTTTTTTTTTTGGTATGTTGATGGGTAATCCTTGACTCAAACTGACCATGACCTGTTACTATAGGCATTTTTGGAATTATTCTAATTCTTCAAATTAGGCAGAAGAAAGAATGGAGGGAAAGAGGAGACTGATATTTACTTGAATGCTCCCCAGGTGCCAGGTCCCATACTGGGCATTTATGTGTGTTCCTCATCTAATACTCCAGCTACTCTCAAAGAAGGGATCCATATCACCTTTTCACAGCCTGTGTGAGCCTTATAGCAGAGCCTTAGAGAGGTTAAGCAATCGTCCAGGGTCAAAGAGTGCATACAGGGCTTAGGAATCTGAACCTTTAGACTAAATACAGACCCTGGCACACATTAGGAGCTCGGTAAACATTAGCTGAGTACACAATAGAAAAACAAGCCTGAAGTAACATAGTCTTTGAGATTTCCTGGCATTTCCCCAGAAAAATCCCTTGAGTGTATTTTAACTAATGATCCACTTAGCCTTTTCTCCCATGTCCTATAGTCACTCTCTCTATCTATTCATAAACAGGAAGAGATATTCATAAATGCTGTCATAATGCTGCAGTTGCAAAGGCATAAATGTTTTATGACCCATAACATCCTCCCAGCACTTCTAGAAGAAATATGCAGACATTCGCCTTTTTGTCACTTCCCTTGCCTTCTCCCTGTTTATACTTGCACAAGTATAAATCCAGCCTGGAAATGTTTTATTCTGAGGTCATTTCACTTCATCGTCTTCCAAGGTGCCCTGGACAGGGCTGTACGTGCATCATTTAGCACGATATGGAGCGAAGATGCTGGTGTTTGCAGCTGAGCAAATTTGGAAATCCCAGCTCTATCATTTCCTGGTGCTCTGATTTTGACATGTCACCTAACCTCAGTGAGACTCAGTTTCCTCAACAATAAAAGCAGACAATGATTCTTTCCTCCCAGGACCATTGTGATGGTTCAGAAAGACCACACACATAAAATGGGCATTCAGTTCATTCTCCTTTTTCTTTGGGGTCAATAAATGCTTGTGGGCTGAATCATTGGTTCTGCACATCCTCCTTTTGGTCTTATGACTTCAGTTGTATGACAAGAGGCAGATTTGTTTGGATCTTTTAGACACTTTGCGTGGCTTCCTTGTTTTCCCAAGGACAGACATTCAAATGGAATCTATGCCCCGCCCATTTGAAATCCCAAGCTTGTTGCTACGGTCATTAAGGAGGTCAGGCTGGGAGATGACCTCTTGTAGCCAGTGTGTGGCTGCAGCCGGTGGTGTGAGCTCTGTCCAGCCAGAACGGGGGAGCTCTCCCTGCCGACCGGGCACTCGGCAGCGTGTGTGTTTGCTTTACCAGGTAGAGCGAGTGGATGCTGAAATTACCAGCTACAAGCTGCCTTGATGTCTGGGATTCGCACCCATTTCGCCTGCCCTTCCGGCTTCTGCGCTCCCCTGCCCTTTGCTCACAGGCTGACCTTTGGAGTGAATATCTTCCAGGTGTGCAGGGGCTTCCTGAGGCTACAGCAAGGGCATTGCCACGGAGGGAATGGGCATTTTGCAACTTCTAGTGTACTTTTATTTCAATTATCTGTTTTGGGGTAGGTTGGGAGTAGCATGATGGCAGTAGCTTTCTGGACATCTTGCAGAATTCACCTACAGTGCTATGAAGAAAGTATATTAACCTCCTCATTGGATAGTGAGTCTCAGGCTCAGGAAGGTTTGCACCCTGCCCATCTCTCGACCCCTCTCTCCATGCAGAAAACACCTAGTGAGTTCCTTGTCTGTGTCAGGTGCAGTTAGGTGCCTCCATGGGAGGAAGGCGACTGGAATTTATTGAGCACTTACTTTGTGCCAGATACTTCTCATGGTTAAATCCTCCTGACCACCCCAGGAGGTGGACACTTTGTTGGACTTATACCCAGCGTCAGGTGAACATAGTGGTTAGGAGAAATTTATAGAGTGGGTTTGAATCCCAATGTCACACTCTTTTTAACTGTGGGCACGTTGCTTAACTTCTCTAAGCCTCAATTTCATCATCTCCAAAGTGGGGATAATAATAGTACTTTCCTCATTTTGTTATTTCTATTAACTGAGATGATTCATGTAGCAATAATAGCAAACATACCATGTACCCCACGCTAAGTACTTCATAGGCATGATCTCATTTACTCTTCTTAAAACCCTTAATATGAAAATATTTAGCATGGTGTCTGGTATATAGTAAGTTATTAAAAGGCCACAGCTGGGATGTGGTGAGGCCATGGCTTTCCCTCCATCCGTGTGACCCTGAAGCCTGAGCTGGCAATACGATGGGGTCCTGTTGGTCGGGGTAAGTCTCAGGGGCATGCACAGGGGGAAGAAGGGTGCAGGGAGCAAAGGCCAGGAGCCTTGCAGGGATTTTCAGGAGGGGGCGGAAGTGAGATTGGAGGGAACTAAGGAGAAGATGGGGAGAATGTGCAGGTGATTCTAGAAGTAGGACTTGGAGACGGGGCAGTGGTTCAACCCTGGGCAGGAAGGCCTCCTGTGGTACTGCAGACAATTCATTACCCAGTACTGACTTCCCACTCTCCTGGGCTTGAGCTGGGCCACCTTGGTGCATTCTGCTTTGCCTGGAGCACGGACTGTGTGCCAGAGCCGTGCCAGGGAAGACAGAGGCCTGGCCGCATGGCACCTCGGCCAGGGTGGGGCCTGCGGACCCATCCTCAGGGCAGGGGAAGCCACTGAAGGGCCCAAAGAATGCCCAGGCTGTGGTCAAGTGCAGCTGGGAAAGAATGGGTTGGAGGATATGATGGGGGTTTCAGGGGTCAGACGGGGTGGGGAAGGAGGCCTGGAGACAGCGCATAGACATCAGAGACCAATAGGAGCCCTTCATTATCAAAACCTGCTCTCTGGCCAGCGACAGCAGATTCCAGAGCAGGTGGAGAAGTGACCTCTATGACGTAATTTCCCTGAGCGGGAAGTTCCCTGGTTATTTAATAATGATCACTGTCATTTATTAATCCCTCACTCCTTGGCAGACACTTTACATATTTTATTTCTAATTATCCCCAGTTCATATTTAAGAAGCTGAGGCCCAGGAAGATTAGGTAACATGGCTAAGAAGTGGCTAGGCCAGAATTCAAACTGAGTTTGAAGTTTCGACTCAAGATTTTTCCAAGATGCAAATCTGCCTAATATCCTACAGAAGGCTGAAGGCCCTAAAACATTTCACTATGCCCATTTTTGTTTTTTGCATAGGTAACATACACATTTTATGTGAAAGAGTGTAGGTTTACCAATGTCTCCCTCCTTCCCCTGTTGACAAGCCACCCAGGTGCCCTACCTGGATGCTAGGAGAGTTAACAATTTCTTTTATGCTCTCCCTGAGATATCCTATGCATTTATAAACACATTCACACATGTGAATTTCTTCATAAAACGAAGTGTACCATATTATATATGCTGTTGTGCACTTTGCTTTTTTCGCTTAACTTGTACGCAATGGGTTGTACCTACTTGGTTATATAAAAAGGTAAGGTTTCTTTTTGTCTTTGCAATCTCTCGGTCGGTTGCTCAAGATGCGTATCACGCTCTGGTTAATGCTTACTCAATCACAAAACTGTTTTCTTTATCTACTACCTTTGTGGAGAGGATTTTTGGGTTGGAAGAAGATTTTGTTTTCATTGTATTTCCACAGCGTGAGCATGCCATGCTACTGCTCTGCTCTTTACTTCTCTCTTTGAAAAAACATGGACAGCGCTACTCCCGCCCCCGGGCCAGGAGTGCCGGGAGGGTGATTCTGAGGGAAATGTAAGATTTGGCATGTAAATCTCCTCGCTGCCAGGCTGGCACAGGGTGAGGCTCAGTGACTGGCAATAGTGGCTGCTTTCTTCCCCGATATCACTGATTTCCTTCTTCCTTTGGCCCGCAGTGTGGGCACCTGACAGCTGGCCCGGCATGAACCCTACTGTCTGAATGCACGGGCAGGAGGTCAGATGGGCCAGTTTCAAAAAACTCTTGGCTCTGCCACTGACTAGAGGTGTAGGCTTGGGCAAATCTCTTCAGCCCTCTGAGACTCAGTTTCCCTGTCTGCCAAGCAAAGGGCTTTCAGCCGGCTAACTGTCAAGGGCCTTGTTACCTGCAAAGACCTACGGTCGTCTGATTGGCTTTTGTCTGTAATGGGGTCCGTGAGCTGGACCCCAGTCACAGCGTTCTAGCCACAGGTGCCTTCCTTCCCTCCTCCAGGAAGCCTTCCATCAACCACCCCTACCCCTGTGGCTGGGCTAGGAGAACATCTGGAATTCCACGGCACCTGAAAAAGCCTCTTTCCTGAGGCCAAGATCAAGTTTTCTCAGTAGTTAGTTGCCTGGTGCCTCGCACAGAGTGATGATCACTTCACAGTCACCGTGTGCATGTAGCTCTCCCCACATTCCCAGCATACAACGTGCTCCTGCACAGGCCTGTGGATACTGGCGGAGTATTGATGTCAGTACCCCCTTTGAAAAGAAAAGGAAACAGGCTCAAAGAAATGAAGCCACCTGCCTATTTTCACATGAGCAGAAGTGGAGGAGCTGGGTTTCAAACCCAGGAGTCTGCTTAAGGGCCATATTCCATCATACGATCACCCAAGCTTTTCTTGGTGACCTGGTCTTCCCTCTGGACTCCATCCTCTGCATCTCCTCTGAGCGGGTCTTCCCCGTCAGTCCCTCCAGATCCACCCTCTGCCCTTCCCAGGCCTGCCCTGTGCCCGGTGAGGCTGCGCCCGGCTCCTTCGAGCCCCGGCTTCCTGGTGAGTCTGGCCAGTGGGACTGGAGGCCGGGAGGACAGCGAGCTCAGCCTTCCCTGCCCCTGCTCTCTCCCTGCTGTTCTGGCAGTGCTGCCTTTCCCTGCTGGGCCCTTCCGTCCTCCGGGCAGGCCCTTGTCTGGGCTGTGGTTCTCTGGGTTCCTCTAACACTCCTCCTTCCTGCGCCCCTTCACGCCCAGGCGTGGTCACTGGCTGCCCACCATTGCTGACCACGGATGCTTCCAGCCCTATCTCAGCAGACAGGCCCTTCCCTAAACCCCTCCCAACCCCTCTGTAAATGTTGTCCTTTAAGCTCGCTCCCTTGAGTGGGCCAGCTGTGTCTTCTCAAGACCCCGATTGCTACATGTGCCTCAGCTCCACCCCCATTTCCCTTTTTCTTCTGACGCACTAAGAAGTTACACGGCCTGGCCAAACTGCAGCTCCGCACGTCCACTCTCTGGGTTATTTATGGTTTAATGATGATAAGGCATTATACGTAACCTAAATGTTCATAGGTTAAAAAAAGGAAACTGAAAATAAAAAAGAAACTGAAAAAAAATCATAAAAAAATAATTATGATAGAATGGGCAGTATGAGCCGCATTCATCTCTTGAGCATCTGTAGCAGGGCAGGCACAGTGACAGACTCAGGGGTGCAGTGGGGAGGAAGAGACCCTGCGCTTTCCTTCCCGGGGTATCCCGACTAGTGACAGCTCCTATCTCCAACTCGCCTCCTGACGGAGCAAGTCACTGGCCTCCCTGGACCGTGGCAATCCATGTGATGGTCTTCTAGACAGACAAAGGCATTCTCTGGCCTCTGCTGACCTGGGGGATCTCGGACATCGTCTTGGGTGGCGGGAACCCAGCGTGATGCTGGCTTCCCCTCAAAGCCCAGGAGGGTGCAGGTTGCTAGAGGCCACTCAGCACCTTTCAAGAACTGGCTCCTTCTGGCTAAAGAGAGACAGAGTCCCAGAGTGACGACTGGGTGCTGTGTGTGGCTTCTTGCAGGAACCAGCTCCAGGGTGGTCAAGGGGTTGCAGTCTGACCTCTCTTGCCCTGCCGTTCTAGTCTAGCCTGAATAGCATTTCCGGGTCATCTGCATATTTCTACATTTTACAAGCATTGGCGTGTGGCCACCGATGCTGCTGCCTGAATCACGGTCTGTTGACTCTGGCAGGGTAGTTACAGATTAGCCATGGCTTGTGCACGGTGTCTCTGCTTTTAAGCTGGCTGGGATTGCTTAGAGATTAGGTTTCCAGTTAAACCAATGGAAAAAGCCTGTTTTTCTCCTTTGGAATGTAATACTTTGGACTGAAACTAAATCAGCCATCATAGATTATGAAGGGGCATTTTATTACTTGAATGATATATTCTTGAAACTTTGGGGTACATCTTTGATGTTCATAGTCTGGAATTATGTTTTCCCCTTGACACCTGCACCCCGCCCCCACCATTCCTCTCCTTAGACTCTGTATTCCTCTCTTGACTTAGCTTCTCCCCAGCTTCCAGCCAGAACTTAGAGATAGACAATCAATCTTGAGTATTAAAAAATAATATTTCTATGTGGTATACACACACACACATACACACACACCATGGAATACTACTCAGACATAAAAAAGAATGAAATAGTGTCTTTTGCAGCAACTTGGACAGAACTGGAAGCCAATATCCTAAGTGAAGTAGCTCAGGAACAGAAAATCAAATGCAGCATGTTCTCACTTATAAGTGGGAGCTAAGCTATGGTTACGTATGGCCACACAGAGTGACTTAATGGGCAGCGGAGACTCAGAAGTGGGGAGGGTAGGAGGAGAGTGAGGGATGAAAAATGACCTTTTGGGTACAAGGTACACCGCTTGGCTGATGGGTGCACTGAAAGCCCAGACTTCACCACCATACAATTCATCCATGTGACAAAAAACCATTTGTACCCCCTAAATCTGTTGGAAATTAAAAAAAATATATATTTTTAACCCCAAGAAAGGGAATTAGGTAAATAAACTGTAGTATGCACATATAGGAATATGTGTCTATATCATCATGCTGATGTGAATTTATTAACATATAAATAAAATTATAACATACTAGGACACTCAGAGTAATCCCATTTTATTAAAACTAATATGGAATTATATAACCCACACTGTTAACAGTGGTCATCTCTAAGGGATTATGGGTAATGATGATGTTCTTCCTTCCCTTATCTGTGTTTTCGAACTTTTAAAAATGACCATGTGTTAGTTACATAATTTAAAAAGTTTTTTTTTTTTTAATAAAAAGGAATGTTCCCAGATTATCAGTACACTATGATTATAATTATCTAAAGATATAGGCCTTGAGGTTATTCCCATAGAAACATAAGGGACATTTCATTGCCTGGAAAGATTGAGAATAAAAACCAAATTGAACTTCTCCACCCCTTCCCTTCTGCATTTCCCTTGCATGTGTGGAAGGAAGTCAGGAATGTGGGGCGTCCAGAGCTCTGTCTGTCCTCTGTCCAAAGCTGAAATAGCTGCCACGGCCCGTACAGAATCTGTTGTCCCCCAGGTCACCGTGCAGCCTTGCTTACCTGCAGCTGTACGCAGGCCTCCCCGTGGGCCCGGAGCTGGCTGACGAGCAGGTAGGTGGTGAGCCCTGCCAGGAACGGGAGCGACACCAGGCAGCAGGTGAGAGCCCAGCACATGCTGCTCCTGGCCTTGGGCCTGCAGCCGCCCTCCTCGGGCAGCATTTCCATGCTGGCTGTTTCCCCAAAGCCCAGCCCCAGATCCTCTGCCATGCTCCTCCTGCTGGTGCTGGAGGCGCCTCTGACTCCTGGCCAGAGAGACCCCCCATTAAATAGAAGCCCAGCTCTCACAGTGGGTGAATTATTCACTGCCTACTCCTCCCCTTTTCCTCTCCCCAGCCCCGCTGCGAGTGTGAGTGCGAGTGTGCTGGGCCCTGCCCTGCTAGGGAATGTACCGCCTACAACAGAAACCAAGTTAGGTTTAAGGGGGGGAAAAAAAAAAGAAGAAGAAGAAAGCTTTCCCAAGCATATTTATATACAGTATACTCATGTGCTCTTTCCTTCGTTTACAGAAGGAAGTTAGGAAAGTCCCCGGAGGAGGAGAGAAAGAATTCATCAAGTCAGTGGGTGGAGCAAGTTAAGATCTACCTGGTCCCTGTGCTGGAGGCTTGGCAGCTGTGCCAGTCTGGGAGTGAGCTGCTTCTGGAAGTGAAAGTGAGGGATGGGGGTGGGGCTGTGGCTTGCAGACTGGGAAGTGGAAATCATGTTTGCATCAGCCCTTTGCAAAGTTCTGCCCAGCCCTCTTCCATGTGGAACCTCACAGGAACTCACTCCCATTGTACAGATGGGAATATCAAAGTTCTGAAAGGTGAACGCACTTGCCCTAGGTCACCTGAGGATTGAGACAGAGGAGCTAGGAAGATGACCCAGTTCTTCGACATCATGGGGTTCTGGCCTCTACCACACGGCTGCCTGTAAAAGGAAAGTGTATTTCTAGCCTACATTGAGCATGGTCTAAGCAGAGAGTGTGAGGTGTCTTGTCCGTGAGGGGAGGATGTTGACTCCTGTTCCCTGATTAGCATAAAACTAGTTGATCGCCAGTGATATGCCGTGCCCACGGTCGGGTGTGTACCAGGGCCACGACATGTAATAAAGGGTTATATTTATTAAGCACTCACTTCGTGCCAATCACTGTTCAAAGTTCAATGTGCCAATTAAATTATTTAATCTTGAGATAACTTGTGTGGCAGTAAAGTTATTATGCCCACTTTACAGATAAGAAAATGAAGCCTAGAGAGTAAGTGGTAAAGCCAGGGCTGGGCCTTAGGCAGGCTGGCTCCAGAGTGTCTTCACCATCATACTGCACGGCGTGTACCGCTGGACAGTGTGGTGCACGGACAACTGTGCCCACTCTGCCCAGGAGGATGGAATCTCCTCCAGGGTGGGGTTTGGGGAGGTTTCCTGGAGAAAGAGGAGGTGCTGGAACTAGGCCTTGGAGCTTAGGGAGGGAGGAGTGGTCTCAGAAAGGAGTAGGAGGCCCTGCAAAAAGACGGGTCCCAGAAATAGGAGAGCTTAAGGAGCGGCTGTGGCATATATTGGGGACCACTTTGACTAGAGCCTCCATTCAGTTGCTACTTCAGCTTTTAGCACAGCCTAAACCCTTCAGGCTACTTGGAAAGGCCTTTCGTGGCCTGGTTCCTGATCCCTGTCACCGCTCCCTAGTGTCCAACCTCAGCTCTTACTACTCTGCCAAGCTTCAGTCCCCAGGCAGACTGTGGGCTGGCTGTCCTGTTGCACAAGCTGCTCCCTCTGCTGTGGGAGCTACCAGTCCTGTCCCTTCCTATCGCCACACTCCCCTAGTCCCTGACTGTGTGCACAACCTTTCTTGCATTCCCCTGTCTCTAAGACTGGGTGAGATGCTCATACTCTATGTTCTTACAGCTCCCCATTCTTCCCTATCATTGAACACTTCATGCTAGACTGTGTTTGACTACTTTTCTGTCGCCCCCATTAGACCATCAGATCTGGGAGGGCAGGTGCTAAGCTGTGTCTTTTCCCATGGCTGTTGCTCCTAACATATTAACTGTCCCACAGGGGAGGACTCATAACTAACATCTACTGAAATAAGCATCTGACATATTTTCAAAGAATTCCAGCATAGAATGCTTTTCATGTCCCGTGGTTACTCATTCTTGTTTTTAACACATCTATTAAGAAAATTCTTTGAGACTAACCTAAATCTTTGCTATTGTAACTTAACCTTTCTTTTGATGACTGAGTAGTATTCCCTGGTGTGGATGTACTACAGTTTGACTATTCACCCACTGAAGGACATTGGGGTTATTTCCAGTTTCGAGTCATTATGAATAAAGCTGGAAGGAATATTCATGTACAGGTTTTTGTGTGAACATGTTTTCATTTTTCTGGTCTAATTTCCCAAGAGTGAAATTGTTGGGATATATGGTAAGCACAGGTTTAATTTTGTAGGTAACTGTTGTAGCCTTTTCCAGAATGGTTGTATCATTTTACTTCCCACCAGTGGATGTGTGAAAGATCTGACATCCTCTCTGCATCCTCTCTCCTGCATTTGATGTTATTGCTATTTTTTGTTGTAGCCATTCTGATAGGTGGGTAGCAATAACTCACTGTGGTTTTAATTTTCATTTCCCTAATGGTTAGTAATGGTGAACATGTTTCACGTATGTATTTGGCATCTGTGTATCCTCTTTGGTGATACAGACATCTGTTTTTGGCTGCCACAAAGAAGTTCTTGCCTCCTTCTTGATTCTCAGTGGATTCAAGGCAAAAGGTAAACCACTTACAGATAAATGATGTGTCACTGCACTTGAGTGCCTACTATGTGCAAAACAGTGTTCTAGGTACTGAGGATAAAGCAGTGAAGAGAGTAGACAAAAATATCTGCTTCCATGAAGCTTATATTCTGATGGGGGAGATGACTAGTAAATATAATAACTATGTTAATTTATAGTACCTTCGATGATCTTAAGTGGTTTAGGAGAAAAAACACAGAAAAAGGAGATAGAGAATTACCTTGATTGCAATTTAGAATAGTGCAATCAGAAAAGGTCTCACTGAGAGGTGCCATTTGAGTGAAGACCTGAAGAAGGTGGGGGAGGTCATGTGGGCGTCTGAGAAGAGAGCTCCTGGCCAGGTGTGTGTGGCATCTACAGGGAGCATCGAGGTGGCCATGATGGCTGGGGCAGGGGGTGTGGAGCGGGGCAGGGGCCATGAGGTCAGTGGTGACAGAGGAGGCTGACTGTGTAGGGCCTCCTAGGCCTAGGTAGGATGCGGCTTCTTCAGTGAGCTGGGGGTCTTTGGAAAGTGTAGCACGGAGGGGTGGCAGGTTCTGATCTCACTTTGAAAGGGTCCTCCTGGCTGCTGTGTTGAGAACAGCCTGCAGGGAGGCCAGCTTGGAGACCCATGTAACCATCCAGGCACCCAGACAAGACCTGATCGTGACAGTGATTTGGAAAGGTGGTGGCAGTGAGGGTCACACAAATAGTGGGTTCCGGATATATTTTGAAGTACAGCAGACATAATTTCTTTTTTAATTTCAGAATATTATGGGGGTATAAATGTTTAGGTTACATATATTGCCTTTGCCCCACCCGAGTCAGGGCTACAAGCTTGTCCATCCCCCAGACAGTGCGCACCTCACCCGTCCCATTACCAGACGTCATTTCTTACTGAGCTGGATGTGGTGTGGGAGAGAAAGAGAAAAGTCCGAGTCTGAGATTTCAGCACCGGCTGGATAAAGATATCCTTAATGGAGATAGGGAAGATTGTGGTGGAAGCTTGCGAGCTCGGATTGAGACCAGTGCCACTTAAGGGGACTTTTACATGACCAGGCAGAGATGATCTGGAGGCAGTCGGATGGCAAGTCTGGGCTCCCAAGGAGAGCTTGCGTGGAGATGGTAATTTGAGAGTCATGCTTGACACAGCACGTATCACATAGTTAGTGCTCAAAGTGGAGGTTCTCCATAAGGTGACGGTCCTCCAGTCCAGTATCTAAAATCCTTGGGGCCATGTTTTAGAAAAGCATTAGGTTGAACCATGTGAAACTGCCAATATCTGATCACTTTTGACCTACGATAATAATAATTTCATATGGTTCTCCTGAATAATACACTACGTATACCTTACATCTGTGGTCCCCAACCCCTGGGCCGTGGACAGGTACCAGTCCGTGGCCTGTTAGGAACCGGACTGCACAGCAGGAGGGGAGCCGCGGGCGAGTGAGTGAAGCTTCATCTGTATTTATAGCCACTCCCCATCACTCACTATTTCCCCCCACTCCCCAGTCTGTGGAAAAAGTGTCTTCCATGAAACCAGTCCCTAGTGCCACCAAGTTTGGGGACCGCTGCTTTATAGCACACAACACTCTCGGTGGGGTCTAGAACAGCACCTGATAATCAAAACCAGAAATATCTCTGCCGCCCGACACGCTCATATCGAGTGTGATAGATAAAGATTCCAAACAACACATGCCCTTTCAGGTTAGCTTTTGCTGCCAAATGGGTTTTAGAGCTTTTTGGATTTTAGATTCTGGGCTTGCATTATGAGCGTAGTGGTGGTGGTTACTATTACCATTCTGTGTGGCGTCCAGGGGCTGAACTAGGCCAAGGAGTGGAAGTGACTGAGAGGCTTCATTTTAAGACTATATCAATACAGTTCAGATAAATCATGCTGCCTCCATGGGTGACAGCTCTCTGTTTCAAGGTCAAGGACAGTACCCGCACAACCACTTACTCGGGATATTTTAGAGGAAATTCAATTATTGGAGAGGTGATGGGAGTTGAAGTATTTTGCAGCTCTTGATCTTACCGAGACAGGAGGACTCTAAAATCATTTCTACTTTCAGGTCTTATTCTCTCCATCTGTGAAATGTGTCTTGGGAGTTGAACTTGGGGATTGCTAAGGACACTTCTGCCATTAATGTCCTCAGGGTCTCTGTGCCACTTTGTGTCTTGTCTTCGCTCATAGGTTGTTCCCGCACCTATCTTTGGACAACTGTGCTTACATCCTCGTTTGCTGAATAACACCTTTCCCAGGCTGCACCATGGCAATTTCTCTAAGGCGTGCAAAGGGAGATCAGCATGGGCAGCTCGGATGGGTCAGCAGATGTTTTCCCTGTTGCTTCTTGAATAGGGAAAAAAAGATCATTTTTCAGCAAATACTTCTTGTTATCTAAGCTTGTTTGGGCCTGTGCAGCACCCACCGCCTTTCTGCAAGATGAGCTGTGCTAATCTGGGGCACGGCTCTACCCCCCTGGACTGGCACTGGTGGTCGCAGGGCCTCCCTTGCTGCTTTTCTTGGGACATGAGCTATTCAGCAAAAGAGAACTTTCTATAGCTGACCCACAGCCCTCTAAGTGACAACAGAAAAAGGTCAGCCTTAAAGTTTAAATAGAAACCTTTCTAAAATATAGTCTAAACTTTTAAAACAGTTTATTTTTTTTTATTTTAAAAGTAACATATTTTGACTTTAGAAAACTAAAAAAAGGAAGACAATTAGGTTCCATGAACCACAAGGAGCAACATTGTTCTTATGCTGAATACGCCCTGAAAATTAGGCTTTTAGAATTCTTCCTTCTTTTCCTTTCTCCCTAATTACTTTCTTTCTTCCTGTTTTGCTTAAATCTAGCTTCCCCTTGGATTGATCAAAATTCCCAAGAGGGTTAGAACCAACTATTCCACTCGTAGGCATATATCCCCGAGAAACCCTTACACATGTTCCCCAGGAGGTATGTACAGGGAACACAGATCTTCATTGCAGTGGTCCTCACGGCCGCGCAAGCCTGGGTGCACACCAGCAGCCTGTCGCCAGGGAGGGGAGTGAATAAACTGTGCTGAGCTACCAGAGGGGGCATTGTACAGTCGTCTACATGAAGGAACAATTACCCACACCTCAATACGGAGGAAATCTTAGCACAGTCATATTAAGTAAAGAAGTAAATTTCCCCAGATTATGTAGAGCAAAGGTCACGTAAAGTTAAAAATAACACTTGTGTGTGTGCATGCATACAAGTGGATGTGTATAGATACAACTAGTTGAAAAGGAGAACAAAGCAATGATGAATACAGGGCGCAGGAGGATGGATGCCCTGAGCAGGAGAAGTAAGAGAGTGGGTTGGCGAGGGGTTTTGTGTAATGTCATATGAAACCTCTCAGTGTCCTTGCTTTCATTTTATGTCATGGGTTAATAGGTACGTAAAACATTGTAATTGATTAATTAATGAACTGACTAAATACAAAGCAGCCCAAGCGTTGACCTTGATGACAGTGTGACATGATCCAAGGATTATGGTGATTCCAATTCTGTGTATCCGAGATCCCAAAAGTAGAAAAGAAATAGGAGTCAGTGGGTACTGTGTGTGGTCCTAATAGACTTTCTGTAAATCAGGTGGGTGAGTGTCAGCACGCAGATTCCAGGGTGTCTATTTTGGCTTCACAGAGGAACATTTCAAATTTTCTTCTTAATTCTTAGCTCTGGTCCAGGCAGCTAATGTTGCAAGAGAGATGAGATTTTGTTGAACTTGGTCTCCTTATGAAAGCTATTAAACATTTCCTTAAAAGAGCCTGGAGTTAGGATTTTGTATTTGTTGGCCATCTGGGTCCAGCTGGACTCTAGGAGAAGACCTGTCTCTGGATAGGTGACAGGCTCTGGTTGAGAGAAGAGCGCCCATGTGGAGAGAGGATTGGCAGAGTTCAGGAATGAGGAGGGCAGCACAGAGATAGAGAGAAGTACCGGGTAGAGGCCGAGCGTCTGCAAGTTCTCAGCAAGCAAGGAGGAGCCCAAGGAGTCTTGGCCAACCACACTATTTCACTGGACTCTTTCTCCCTTTTCTGGCTTGACATTACTGCTCAGTTTTAACCAATAATGCTGCCAAGTTGTGAGGCCTGGCTGTGAGTGTGGGCATGCTGTCATTCCTGGGGTACCTACTCTGTGGCCCAGACTCTACCAGAACCTGGAGATACAGACACAACCCAGATCTAAAGTTGGAAATCACCATTATTTTGTCCGTGATTGTAGCCCTACCTGTCAGGAGTCGACAAGTGGAGTCGAATGGACCATGCTGTTAAGAGGCCGAGGGCTAAGCTGTACGTTGCATTTGCAGTGGCAGCCCAGGGCAACTTTAGATTTCCCTCTTCTGAGTGTGCCCAGCCCACACCTAAATGACTGCAGTCTTATCACACTGCATTGTCATGATTTATTTACCGAGCACTCCCGCCCACTAGCCTGTGAGCATCTCAAGGGTACAGACTATGTCTTTTTCATTGCTAGGTCTCCCAACTTCAGGACATAGGAAATGCAAACAAATGTTTGAGGGGATATAATGCATTGTACCCTGTGGTCAGTGCCGGGCGCGTGGGACCTCAGAGTGGACACAGATTATCACTGGTTGGGAGGGATCCAAGGGGAGTTTGGAGAGGAGGGGGTGGTTTGGCTTGGACTTTGAAGTCATGGATGGAGAGCGGGGTGGACGGTGAGGATGGGGATGAGGGGGTTTGGTGGTGGTGGTGGTGGTGGTGGTGGTGGTGGTGTGTGGATATGCAAAGTAAATAACAATGGGAACTGCATGTCTGCTGACCCCACAGAGTAGGCTCTGGCTGGAAATAATCAGTATTGCCACTCCTGTGCCTACTGGCTGCTGGTCAGGTCAGCCCAGAAGATGGGCAGGGCACGGGGTTGGGGTTATGCAGGGGTGGAACGGGGATAAATGTTTCAGCATCTTCACCATTCTTCCCGCTCCGTCTCAGGTGCTTTCTGTGCATGATCCTTCCTGATTCTCACTCAACCTTAATAGATCGGCACTATTACTCCAATGTTGTAGAGTAGGAAAGAGATGCCAATAGCAGAGCTGGAGCTGACGTTGAACCCAGGTTTCAAGTTCCTGGGCCTGTGCTCTGTTCCCTCGGAGGGCCACGGTGAGGACCAGGGTGTGAGCGGGAGCCCTTGGACACATCCAGGGAGAGCTGGGGGAGAGTAGGAGATGAGGCTTCGGCAGGGGGCTGGGCGGAGAAAGCACCCTATTTGGGCATCTGTGTTCAGGGGAATTCTATTTCTTCATAGCCAAGAAAGTTCACGGTGGCCACACCCTTGGCTTGACCTTTCTGGGGAATGTTTCTGGAACTGGACGCAGAGGTCAGGCTCTATGGAAGGAAAAATGCTGTCCTGGAATCGGACCAGAGATAACAACTGTGGCATTTAGAGGGGAGAGGCTGGGCACAAGTCTTCACCTGTTAGGGCCGACCTCTACGCACTAGGTGTTGACAGCACCATAACCTCCAGTTTGGACAACCAAAAATGCCCCAGCTATTGCCAAATGTCTCCAAGGTCAAAAACGGTCCCCAGTTGAGAATCACAGCCCTAGAGCTATGGTCTGTAAGGATATTTTATATATCCCTGTTTCCCAACAGCCCCTACACCCCCTGCACCCCTACAGCACACACCATACATCCCAGATACAATGGTGGAACAGGGACAGGAAGCCACGATAAACACACCTGCTGGCAAGAATGGGACGCACACACAGGAGTCAGAGATCCAGGGTGGTTCTGAAATCCTGCTGGGTAGACGTGGTGAAACTCCTCCCCAGGTAGCTCAGCCTTGTCTACTGCTCTCGTGACCCCTGGCTCCACCCTTTGGGAGGGGGGTATTTCTCACTCCCGTGACCTTCCTTGAACATGCATGTAAGTGAGAATTAGGGATTTTGCCCTCCTTGGAGTTTGCATAGTTTTCTTAATCCGCTTACTGTTCACAGAAGGTTGGCATCCCAAGGATTATTCTAAATCTCGAATTTGTCTAGCCCAGACTGATGGTTTCTTTGGCATTGCGTTTCACTCAATGACTTAATAGGCTTCTGATCTATTTGCCAACGGCTGCAGGCAAGGATCTCTCTAAGACACGGTTCTCACATCTGCTTTTTCCCTGCCTTTTCCTCTCCTTGCTTCTCTCTCTCCCCCTAATTGCAGCTACCTTGAGGCTCTATGGAAAAATCAATGGGAAGACCACACTTTTAATTTGATCTTTGCCCTGAGTCCTTTTTCTGGATAAGAGATTTTACCGAGCCTTTGCCACTTAAATGGTTTTTAAACCTCATCTCTTATTGTGTGGTATCTGGAAGTACTTTGCTGTTTCAACTTAAGGCCCCATATTCCTGGACTCTCTATTTTTCTTAATTTCTGCCTGCAACCCTTCCAGTAATTTCTTGAGCTCATGTAATACTCAGAATGCCTTTCCAAATACAGCCCCACTACCATCACTCTATTTTCCTGGAACGACGAGTTCAGGGTTTGCCTTTCAAGTCGTTACAGGTGCCAACTTTCCAGATACCTTGCCCTGCCTAACCTGATCTCCATTCTTTCGGTTTCCCATCACTGGTCACGTGATCACTAGTCTAACATCACATATTTTTATGTTTTCGTTATGAAGCAACTCACTAGCGAATATCAGTTGCTGCGTTAGACTAATGGACACTGGCTATTAAAACAGACAAATCCTTAAAATTTTAGTGGATTAACACAATAAAGGCTTATTTCTCAGTCATTCAAAATCCAATGAAAGTAGGCAAGTCCTTTTCCATCTTGGGGCCACAGAAAGAGTGAATTGCTTCTAGATCCCAAGCAATAAAAGATGGGGCTGCTTGAAAGGTCTTAAGGGATAAAGACCCAGTAAACCAGGTAAAGAGATCAGATTAGAGGTGTGTTCCTGTCTCTCCATGGTCTTGGCAAACTCAGTGGATACGTAGTTACACAGTGTAGCTCTGAGAGGCAGAGGAGGACCATTCATGGGTGTAATCACCAAGTGCTCCAACAGCATCACCTCCCTGTAAGTTTCTTGTCCACTACTGGCTCCCAAACATCAAAAGAAACATCAATAAACCTGAAAGCCTCCATGAGTGAAGGTGGTGTGTGTCATTTTTGATAGAAACTTTCAGAAACAGAGTATGGAGACTCCTGTTCTCTTTTTCTTCTTCTTCACTCTCCATGATCAAAAGCGATAGTGTCCACTTGATCATCCTGGGTCCTGGAGTGACTATGAGTTGGAGCAGAGTTGTTCTGACCTGCAATGAGCATTTAATGTGAACAAGATAGTAACCTTTGTTCCTGGGAGCCCCTGAGATCTCGGGGCTACTACAGCATCCTGCAATGCACAGGACAGCCCCTTACAATAAAGAATTTATTCAGTCTAAAATGTCAATGCTTTTATTCCCTGGTTTAGGGGATCAGAGAGCTTGGTGCAAAGTTGAGGTTCATTCCTTCATTCAGCCGAGTTGGAAAGAGGTGGAGGGGTGGGAATTTGTCAGGGTAATTAATGCTAGTTGCTGCAATAGACAACTTCCCCTCATCGCAGTGTCTTAAACAATAGAAGTTTATTTTTCACATCATGTCAGGGAAAAATCTGTTTTTCTCCTGATCAGCAGGTATACTTTTTTCCCTTCTGGGCAATGTCAACCTGGTAATGGATTGATTTTCCTCATTGATTTGGCTACTAGGCAACTCATTATAACAACTGTTCTGTGCTGTGTGGTGATGTTCCCCGGCTCATCTTAACTAACGCTTATTTGCACATTAGTCTGATTTCTTCTTCCTTGTCCCCCTCCGCCACCGCCAACTGTATTGTACATGCTTTGTTCTGTTGCCTCAAAATACCTTTGCAATGAGATGAGCTATAAACTAAATGAATGAAGCAATAGAATTCCTTCTGGCAGATGGCTACTGTGAAAGAGAAATCAGGGAACCAGTAAGTGCCTCTTTCCTTTTTTAAAAAGGAAAATGGGGCTTTGGGTCTTGGCTTGAAGGTTTGCAGAATTGAAACTGCATGGGCTCAGGATCTTCAAATAACTTTTCTTTTTTTATTCCATAGTTTTACTTACCCCTTTAAAGTTGCCATTTCCCATGTGCTTTTGTTGTGAGAGGGAGAAAAAAAGACAACCTTTTTCTCTAAGCTCTTTCCGGGGAGTCACTTCATGCAAATGTCTTTGTCTCAGAAGGAAACTGCTCCGAGGTCAGTCTGCCCACTCCTGAGAAGGCAACATGCAGAGTTGGTGTTTTTTACTTTTGCTTTTCTGTTTCCAAATTTGAAAGAGGCAAGGAATCAGGAGACTAGTCACAAACTGGCTGTGTGACTTCAGGCTATTTAACACTGTCCCCACCCCTCCCTGCCCCCTGGTCTCCAGAGAAAAAAGTGGGCTGAGAACCCACCCAGATCCATGGTTCTCATCTGTGTACCAGGGGAGTGGGCTACTCCAGTGAAATGTGCTTTCTGGTCATCTTGGATGTGTGAGATTCCAGTGACATCCAAACCCTATGTTGAGAAGAAGCCTGCTCCGTCCTATGAGTGTGGAGGAAGTGATGGGCTTAGAGGCCCAGGCCGTGGTCTCACTGGTGACAGTCTTGAGAACCGGGTCCCAGTGTGAACCCTGGAGCCCCACTGGCTTCCACGTGTCCCACAGTTGTGTAACGTGGGGGCAAACCATGCTGTCTCCTTAGGCCTTGGTGTCCTTATGGGCCATACCAGGATGACAACCAGAGAACCACATGCTGTGAAAAGTAAATGACATCATGTTTATAAAGTGCTGGACACATGGTACAATACACATTCCTGATTACTGCCCTTCCTCGGGTCTGACACAGCTGAATTGGGGTGTGGCCACCATGGGGACCCAGCCAGGATGCCCTCACCCAGGGCCCCACTGACTGTCCTCTTTCCCCTATAAGAGATCAGAAAATAGCTGCCCCAGCCACTCTCCCTGCACGGGGTGGCAGGAAGGGTGCGGAAACATCCTCACAGCTACGTTTCCAGACAGCCAGCTCGCTGATCGTGATCGATCCTCACGACATCCTCATGAAGCGGGTATTATTGTCCTCTGCTTTGCACACAAGGGGAATGAGCTGCTGATAAATGATGAAGCTGGGACTCGACTTCAGAGCCTGTGTGCTTCACCACTCCCCAAAATTTGAAATACAGGGGTGGTCTTTTGAAGAGCAAGGCAATATGGTTTATTTGGTAAACGCATAGGATTTGGGACCAAGGGGACTGATTTGGAATCTCACCTTCCTGCTGATGAGCTCGTTACAGCCCCCGTGCTAAGCCCCGTTTCCACCATTGTTAAACTGTGGGTAACACAGACCACGTGGGTTGTCGGAGATTAGAATGAGGCCAAGAGACATATGACCCATCAGGTCCTTCTCAGCTAAATTGTATGTTTGACAACAATGCATAGCACTGTGAACTGCTTTTGTTCCTTCCCTGCAACCCTGAGTGTGGTGTCCGTGTTCCTGGGGCAGCTGAAAACCTCATGCCGCAGTGTATCACCTGGTCCCACGGTCCCTTGGGTGTCTAGACAGGTGTGGTGGTCTCCCATCCCTGCTGCCTTTTCCCTGGCCAGGCCGCCACACCTGTCACCTGGACTCTGCCTCCACTCTTGTCCTCACCATCTGTCCTGACACTGCGGCCAGAAGGATCCTGCTCCCGGTGACTCTCACCCGGTTTCCACTTCCTTGTCTTGGGGTAGAGCCCAGCTCCTTAACTGGCATGAAAGCTCTTCTCATCCTGGCTCCTCTTCTCTCCATCCTCCTCTTGGCCTCCTGCCCCCTGTTTTTCTAAGTTTCAGCCATATGGGACCATTTACAGTTTCTTGAAGGCACCATGCTCTCTGTTCCTTTTAGCCATCTGAATATGTTTTCGCCTAGCCTAGAACACTTCTCTGCCTTTTTTGCTTTGACCCAGATGACTCCTTCAAGCCCTGGCTTAGAGTTCACTTCCCCTGGGGGACTTCTCTGATCCCTAAACCTGGGTCAAGTATAGTCCTGCATCACCTAACGACGGGGATATGCTCTGAGAAACGCATCCTTGGACGATTTCACCCTTGTGTGAACAACATAGAGCATAGGCACACAAACCTGATGGTCTAGCCTGCTACACACCTGGGCCGCATGGTCTAGCCTGCTACACCTGGGCTACAAATCTGCACGGTATGTTACTGTACTGAATACTGACAGCAAATGTAACCTAATAGTAAGGATTTGTGTATCTAAACATAGAAAAGGTACAGTAAAAGTACAGTATAAAAGAGAAAAAAATGGTACGCCTGTACTGGGCACTTCCCATGACTGGAGCTCGCAGGACTGGAAGTTGCTCTGGGTGAGTCAGTGAGTGAGTGGCGAGTGAGTGTGAAGGCCCAGGACGTCACTGTCCACTGCTGTAGAGGCCATAAACACTGTACATTTAGGCTACACTAAATTTATAAAAACGTTATTTCTTCAATAATAAACTAGCTTTAGTTTACTGTAACTTTATTACTTGATAAACTTTTTGCTTTTTTTAAAACTTTTTGACTCTTTTGTAATAATATTTACCTTTAAACACAAATGCATTGTACAGCTGTATAAAAATATTTTCTGTCTTTGTAACCTTATTCTGTAAGCTTTTTTCTATTTTTAAAATTTTTATTTTATTTTTTTACTTTTTGAACTTTTTTAAAAAAAATTAAGACACAAACACACACATTCGCCTAGTCCTGCACAGGGTCGGGTCATCAGTATCACTGTCGCCCACCTCCACACCTTGTCCCACTGGAAGGTCTTCAGGAGCAATAACACACATGGAGCTGTCGTCTCCTATGACAGCGATGTCTTCTTCTGGATACCTCCTGAAGGACCTGCCTGAGGCTGTTTTACAGTTAACTTTTTTTATTTAATAAGTAGAAGGAGTACACTCTAAAATGATGATAAAAATTATAGTATAGTAAATATACCAACCAATAACATAGTCATTTATTATCATTATCAAGTATTAATGTTAGGTACTGTGCATAATTATATTTGCTATAGTGTCATATGACCGGCAGTGCAGCAGGCTCGTTTACACCAGCATCACCACAGACACGTGAGTAATACATTGCACTACACTGTGTTGGCTTAGATGTCACTAGGGGATAGGAATTTTTCAGCTCCATTATAATCTTATGGGACCCCTGTCGTATATACAGTCTGTCGTTAACTGAAATGTCATTATGGCACACGTGACTGTACTCCTGGAGCGTTCCCTGCTAAGGCATTTACTGCTCTGTGCTGTAACCATCTGTGGACATGTCTGTCTCCCCCACCAGGCTGAGATTTTTTTAAGGTTAGCAAATGTGTCTTTGTCTATTATCCCCAATGCTGCCACAGGCACTGTTGCTGCGAATGTTGGTAGCACACATGAATGGTAGATGGTGTTGCGTGATTTAAAGAGTACGGTGAGGACGAGGGAAGAAACCAAGGCAGTGAGCTATCGACTCTGACAAACAGTCACCACCAGCCCAGAAACTGGCTCAGTGTCCCTTCTTCCCGCCTTAGCATCTCCAGGCATTCAACAGGTGAATTTTCTCATTCGGTGGAAATGTGACTCAAGGTAACTTCACCTTTGACATTAAGATAAATAAAAAAATAATTCTGTACCTGGCAGGGAAGCTGTGTTCCTTTCGTGTGCTCCAAATGTCAGATGGGGAGGGGCAAAGACCCAGGAGCTATGGGACCTGTGAGTCACTCTTAGCTTAGCCAGTAGGGAATTTATTAACACGTCTCCCTGCTGAAGTAACTTGAAAAACCAGATGAGCTTTTGGTGTGCTTCTAGAGCAGGATTTCTCAACTCTGGCACTATTGACATGTTGGGCCAGACGATTCTTTGTGGTGGGGACCTTGTTCTATGCATTGTAAGATGTGTAGTAGCATTCCTGGCTTCTACCCGCAAGACACCCGTAGCACTCCCTCAACCCTAATGGTGACAATCAAAAAATGCCTCCAGACATTGACAGATGTCCCCTGTGGGGACAAAGTCAGCCCTGGTTGAGAGCCACTGTCCTAGAGGAATTAGGATTGGAGCCCATCTGACGGAACCAAAGAAGCCCTGGGTGAACGCTGGGTTTGAATTCCATTGCCAGTGCTGCCATTTATCGAAGATGTTTCTCGTAAGTCCTATCTGAATTCAAAGTCGGGCTGTTTGACTTTTGGCAAGCAGCTTGACCTCCCTGGATAGCAGCCTTGTCGTCTGAAGTAATAGAGTGATGCAAATCCAGAATGCTGTCGATACTTGTGAGTTCAGTTTTGGTCTTAGGAGAGAACTGGGTTATGGGCGAGCTCTGACCTCTGATCTGTGGCCCGGCAACCACCGTCGGGTGATGAGATTCATGTCCCTGCTGGCTCGGGATGGCATGTCTCCACGGGCTGGCTCTGCTCTCTCCCTGGGGCTTCTCCAGATGTCCCCAGGAGGACTCTTTCTGACTCAGTCACTTCTTGGCTTCCCTCCTCCCTAGCAGCTTAGACTACCAGAGTTGAAAAGTGCTTAGAAACATTTGGTATGAGCCCTTTGCTACAGAGGGGGAAACTGAGGCTTGGAAGAGGGAAGAGACTTGGCTGAGGTCGCATAGTCAGCGAGAATAAGAGCCCCTATTTACCCAAGTTTCCCTAACTCTGAGAGCCCACACTGGGTCTGCTCAACCCCTGGTGGAATTACAGCCTTTTCCTGACATTTCTTTTTATGTCACTGAAACATGCATCTCTTTGGTTTTATATTTCTTGCCTTCTCCTTTCTGCTTGGTGACAGCCATCTAATGTGAAAGTAGGACCATAACACTTTAGTGAGAAATAATGGGCTTACATTACCTCCCAAGTGCCACATTTGGTTTTTAGTTGAGCTTTAATCCAGTGAAATGAAACTAATGGTAGGCATTTGAGGCACTGAGCTAGGTTTAGAAAGACTTTTGAAGCAGCTAGACCTTTTTAGGAAATTCCCCCATCCTTAGGGGCCATCTAGTCTACCAATGTGTAGGGTTGCATGCTGGGGTTATTTCCCATCTTGTGATTTAGAGGAAAGAAACTGGGCTATGGACATCAATACATTCCAGCTCCACCACTTGATAGTGGTGTGAGTTTACCAAAAGGATAACACTATTTTTAAGTGATCATGGTGGGCTGGTCATGCTACATATATTACTTTAATATGTCTTACAACAACCATGTGAAGAAGGGTTTACAGTTTATAGATGAGAAAACCGGGTGGTAGAGAGTTTAAGAAAAAAAATTACTACATTAAGTAACACAGTTAAAAGCATCAGAGCCAAGAGTTGAACTCAAGGCAATCTGGCTCAAGATTATAAATGACTAAATCTAATTCAAGATTAGAAAAAATGATTAGACATAGCATAACTTTCTTGAATTTCAGTTTCTTAGAATGCTAAATTGGGATGATAATACCTTGTTAGAAGAACTGCTATGAAGAGTAAATAAAATAATGCCCATATAGCACCTGGCATCCACTAAGTGTCTAATATATGTCTAGTCTTCCTCTCATTAGCAGGGGTTGTTCAAGTTAGTTTAATGTCAGTAATGTTTGTAAGAGCTCACTTGGAGTAGACAAATTGCTAAGTAAGTTTACATATGTAATTTCCCTGAATTTTGCAAAAACTATTCGAGGTCAGTATTATTTTCTCTGTTCCCACTGAAGAAATTGAGGCGCAGGGAGATGAAGGAAACTGCCCAAGTTCAAACAGGGAGGAGATGGCAGAGTCAGGATTTGTGTTCACGCCTGGCAGCCTCCAAAGCTGCACTCTTGGCCCTGGGCCGTGCTCGCCCCAGTAGCTACTCAAAGCTTCAGAAAACCTCGGATGCCCTAAATTATCCCCTTGGCATGCTTTGCACCTTCACAAATTAAAATAAACCAAATTCTCATCTCAACAAGTAGTAGATCTCTTCCTGTTTGAGAGATGGGTGCCTTGAGGACCATCTGAGTTCTGTTAAGCCTTGAGGATGCTGGAGTCAATTCTTGTTTATCCCTGGTGAATTTCTAATTTAGGCTCCTTTCCATCCCTCTTCCATCGTACCCAGTATGTCCTCAGGGACTTCAGACTAATATTCAGCTGAATTGAAGTGAGATCTAATTAAAGCTGTTCACAATCTGGCCCCAAATCACCCAGCCAACCTCATTTCCCAACACACCTTCTCCACCTCGATCCCCCCTGTGACTCACAGCTTCCTAGACTCTGAGCCTGTAGCCAGGCAGGCCCCTGCTCCTCTGCTCGGCACTTCCAAATCCAATCCAGCCCTGTCTTAGCTGATTCAAACATTTCGTCTCGCTAATGCCCGCAAGTGTGGAAAAGGTGGGGTGGGGGGAGGTCAGAGTCACATTTTTCAGGCCAAAATTATCAGAGCGAAAGCTCATTATTTCTTTATCTCTGTACCTGTAAGAGCTCAATGATGCCACAAACCGTAGGCCCTGATGAATGCCTGGTGAAAAAATAAGAAACTGCATAGGACATAGAAGCAGGAGCTATGGAGGCAGACAGACCTGGGTGTGAATCCTGGCATTTATTAGCTCTTTGATCTTAGGTGAGTTATACTGGACCTCTCTGAGCCTCAGTTTCCTTATTGGTAAACTGGGACAGCAATGTGGGTGTTGTGAAGATTTAAGGAGGTCATATCTATTACATAAAACCACTTAGCACTGCTGAGTTTGGTCCAAGCAGATGTTTGCTAAATCATAGTGGAACCATAGGTTTCTCTTCCTGGTTCTCATCTTTCATGGCATTTTGGTGTATCGCTTTGAGCCATTTAAAATTTTCCACATTGGTAGTGATTAATTGGTTATGTACTTATGTTCTGTTAGTCTGAGCTCCTTGAAGAGAGGCCTCATAACAGACTCATCTTTGATGTCCTAAAACACCTTGTAGAGAGATGATTAATATACAGTTGTTTCATTTACAAATAAGATGAACGATCTTTGGGAGAAAGAGGGCTCTGCTGTGCTCCAGAGAGGAATGTGTGCGAATCAGGTTGTGACGTTAGAGATCGTATCTGTCTCAGTCCCCAGCACTTGGCACAGTGACAGGTGATATCCAGTGTTCAACAAATACCCTCTAGATAAATGAATATAGGGTCCAGGAATATTGAGCCTATCAGAGTGCATAGAACTCACTTGGACTGATGCCCACCTAGTCTCAGAAAGAGACTGAGGCTCAAGGAAGGGAAAGAACTCTTCATTTCCACACAGGGACTCAGCAGCAGGTATTTTAGCTTATCTAGTATGTAAGGTTATAACCTGGTACCACCATAGACTTTGGCTGACAGAGGCTGACTTGGTGTGGCCAGTCAGAACTGATTCTAGCCCAGTTCTCTTGCTCCTCAGTGACTGGCAGGAGCTGAGCCAACCAGAGGATGAAAGGGGAGAGTAAACATCTGCATGGTTATCCATTTGTGTACGAGTTCTCTTCGGGCTGAGATTTGGTGCATTTCTAAATCAACTGTGTGCTTTGGGAGGAAAACAAGGCTTGGTTATTTTTACGAGATTTGCCTTGACCTTTAGACACGTGGGAGTTCTACAGAGTGATAGGGCATGTTCAGGGTGGTATGGTCATAGACAGACTCGTTCCTTGACCTGAAATTGAGCCCAGGCTGCTGGGGTGAAAGCACAGAATTTTAACTACTAGTATACAAGGCATACTGACCTTCTTTCCCCCAAAGTTGTGCTAAATCAGCTAATTCTGTCTTCCCTGGAGGCATTCCCATTGGGACCTAGAGTCTTGCCATACAAAGCATCAGGGTATGTTGTGTAGCCAAAAACAACAGTTGGAGACAACTTCTCTTCTTCTCTTTTGGTTTCCTGATTTTAAACTCATTGAGTTTTCTTTCATTCATGGCTGCTTTAAAAAATAAATCTTTCCTGTGATTCAGATGGGTCTAAGACAAGGAACTAGAATGTAAGCTTCATGAGGGCAGAGATGTTGGTTTTTTTTTTTTTTTTTGGTTACTGTGTCCCCACTACCTAGAATAGTGTCCCCTGTAAGGTAATAGCTCAATGAATGAATGAACTTATTGTTCTTAGAGAATGGAAAAGAACCTTGGGGACAAGTTCTTGGAGACCATGAAGCTCTCTGTAGTCTTGCTAATAGCCAACTATGTATCTCTGGGCAAGTGCCCTACCCTCGCTGGATTACTGGTTCATCTGAAAAATTAAGTGGGTGGGATAAGTGGCTGTAAAGAGGGTTGAAAACATAATGGATAGAAAAGTATTTTGGAGAAAACACTTTTCTTTCATCATTTTCCTTTCTTTGAAATGTCTCTATGGGAAAAAAAATCTCTGGATATGTTTGTTTTTGGATAATAACAGCAGACAAACAGCTCTTCACCAGGATGAATTCTGAAGCTCTGGCCAGGTGGCTTATGACTGGTGGGTTATAACTAGGTCAAATATGTATAAGTGGCAAAGACAGAAGCATTTGCCATAAGTTTGCTCTGGGGGTAGCATTTATGCCTCTCTGACGGATGAAGCTCTGAGCAGCACTGGGCTTTGCTGTAGTAGACAAGGAGGCTGAGAGTGGCACAGAGGTTGGTTGTGCTGCTTGGGATGAGCATATCAGTAAGGCGGGCTGGCTGGCTGGCTTTCTTTCTTTCTTTTTTTGAGACACGGTCTTGCTCTGTCACCCCGGCTAGAGTACAATGTTGTCATCATAAATCACTGCAACCTTAAACTCCTGGGCTTAAGCAATCCTCCTGCCTCAGCCTCCTGAGTAGCATGCATGCCGGCATGACTGGCTAATTTTTCTATTTTTAGTAGTCTCGCTCTTGCTCAGGCTGATCTCAAACTCCTGGCCTGAAGTGATCCTCCTGCCTCGGCTTCCCAGAGTGCTAGGATTACAGGTGTGAGCCACCACACCTGGCCCCATATCAGTAAGACTTAAAATTGAAAATTAGGATTGTTCAGGCCAAATTTGTGTTCACAAATGGGTGGAAAGGAAAATGAGGAAAGATAAAAAAAAGTTGAGATCGAGGGATTGTGAGAAAGCAATTGAAAAAAATGAGTTTATCAAGAACTAGTTCATGCTTGAACTCTTATAATTGTAGGACCTTGGACAAGTCATTTCTACAAGAACCTGGCACTGTCTTATGCCCTCTGGGGGAGAGAGATGAATATACTCAATGTCTGCCCTCACATCTCTGGGAGAAGCAAACAGATTGACTAAAGATGTCATCGAGAGTGATGACTGCTGAGATAGAGGGGTGTACAAGATTCTCTGGGAATGCAAAAGGGAGAGGGGATTAAACCTGCTTGAGTGCTTCTGGGAAGGTATTAAAAAGGAGGTGGTATTTGAGATGGGCTTTAAGGGATGGAGAGACCTTTGCCAGGCAGAGGAGTGATGATGGGTCAGGTGGCACCATTCTCAAATGAAGGAAGAGCTTGTATAAAGCATGGAGGCACGAGGTAGCCTGGTGTCTTCAGGCCACAAATTGTGACTTGATGCAGCTAAAGCGCAGGCTGCATGGAGAAGATAGTGGGGAAGAAAGGAGGTATAGGTCATAAATACCCAGTAGACAAGGCTCACTGGGACTTTTGTACCTGTGGGCAGTGATAAATCACGGAAAGATTGTAGGCAGGGGAGGAACTCGATCACATTTGCATGTCAAGGCAATCATTCCAGCAGCTGTGTGGAGGATGAGTTGGAGGCAAGAGGCTGGAGGCAGGGCCACCAGCGGAAGTTTGTTGCCCTTATCTGGGTGAGAGATGATTAAGGCAGGGGCCAGGGAGATGAGATGGAAGGGTAGATGAAAATAAAATTAAGATATGTGATCATCACAGCTTCAGATTCCTCATCTATGAAGTTAAATATTTCTGAACCCAAGTTTCTATGATAGCCTCAAAGACTAGAATGAAATATAACTACAGCTAACATTTGGGATGCCCTGGGAATACCCTTTTGTAGACTCCTTATAATTTTATTGGCTAGGTATTTTTGATGGTGGTGGTGGGAATTGTTCCAATCTTTGTAATAGGTCTGCTAAACAGTGAAGAAGCGCTATGAACTTGAAGGATGGGATCTAAGGTTGGATATATTCAAATGGTGGCAGGAGTCTCAGTGTTGGAAGAGCCTTAGAAGCCAACTTGATGGGTGCTCTCAACACCTCTACAATATGCTCACTGAAAGACTGTCCAGTCTCCGCTTGGATCTCTTCTCTAATGAGAAGACATTCACCTCCTGGATAGCCAGTTTCTTTGCTGAAAATGGAATCAACACATCTGTCCCACTTCTACCGTGCACTGGCCAGAGAGAGCAGTGTGTTTGAAAGAGATCATCTTAAGAATCCTTGCATGGAAATACTTGATAAATGAAGGCATTACAAAGAGAAGCCATCACTTGATTGAAATTGATTTTCATTTTTTCTCATTGGAGGCCCAGTAGTATTTCAAACCGTATGTCAGACAGAGACAGGAACATGGTTGAACTCAGGAAGGATTTTTGTCAAGATAAAGCTCTGGCAGCCAGATGATTCTAATGCCAACAGTACAGTTGTGAGATGGTTCCATCCACTAAGGGGAGTCCGTATGGGGAAGGGGGGGCACAGGGTAGAGTCCGAGAAAGTTGGAATCCATCCTAGGTGGTGGGGATGATGTGAAAGCATGAACATAGCATTAGCTCACGATACCTTGGATGCACATGGGAGCTGCTAAGAAATAAGGAAGAACCTGCTGCAGTGAGTGTGACCAGCGGGCTGGGAAAACATTGAGGCAATGACCACAAATGCAATGGGCTGCCTACTGCCCTCTCTCACCCCCGCTTCCCTTATCCTCCTCCTACTCCAACCTCTTCTTCCCAGTTTCTTCCATTGTCCTTTATCTAAATTGACTCCCTTCATCCTCCTTCCTTCCCCACCCAGATCTTTCTCCCTCCAGGTTTCTGTCTCATTCCCCACATAGAAACCATGCCTTACATTTTTATAATGCCTGGCAGTTCACAGAGCCATTTAGAAAACATTATCTCATCAACTTCACAACCACACTCCCAGGTAGGTGCTGTCCCCATTCTGCAGATGATGAAAATGTGGCTAAGGAAGATGATGTCACTCGCCTAAAGTCACATGGTCACATGGGGGCAGAGGCAAGATGACGGCCTGTGCTCTCTTCCCCATTCTCCACCCCATCACTTCAACTGTGCAGGTTAAGCCGCTGGTTTTCTAGGGAGCTGCACTGGATTTGCCCTGAACATAGGGAACCAGATGATCTCATTTCAGGACCCCAAAGGATGGCTACTTTTTCCTGGAGGGATTTTTAGAGAAGGTCAAAAGAGGATTTGTGTCCTTGAAAGATGTCTTGAATTCTGGGGATGTCCTGTCTTAAGTCACTGGAACCTTTTAATGTCCAAGCACACTGCTTATGCCCATACTCCATTCAGATGGCCAGACTCGGCAGTGTGCTGGAGCCAGCTCACACTGGCTCATTGGTTACATTTTCAGGAATTTTGCGAGCTGGCTGTTAAAAACATTCATTGTTGAAGATTATTTAAGCATATAATCAAATGAATTATACTGAAAACAAAGGTGAGGAATGTTCAACACTCATCACTTCTTAATTATTTTAGTTCATTTTGCTATTGCTATAATTACTATGCTCTTGAGGTTACCACA